>NW_006203673.1:512036-516942 GCF_000334495.1 Tupaia belangeri chinensis
GGGGGTGCCCTGCCGGGGCCTGGCACAGCCCCTGCTGTCGGCAGCACCAGGAAGCGTCCACGTGGGCTCTCCAGGCATACCAAGTTGCAAGCGTGGTCCTGGGCTTCCCTCCTGCCCCCGGGACTTGGTAACGACCGCTAAAGGTTTTCAGAGTGGGGACCAGCAGATGGCAAAAAGGTTACATCACTGGACTCCCACATGGTCGGCCACAATTCGAGGCCCAGACCTGGTGGCTTAAAACACTGGGCGTATGTGCATGCATGCCCAAATCCTCGAGAGAAGAATGGAGGAGACGGATTGCGGTGCAGCCACCCCCTCGGGGGTGATTTCTTGCTTTCTGTCTCTGCCTCTCTCCAGCAAGCACATGTGCCCTATAGAAAAATCCTTCCTTAAAAAAGAAAAGGTTTCCAGAGTGGGACCAGGCCCACAGCCTTGGGGAGCAGGATCTCACGTGGCCAGCCGTGGCTCAAACCCCAGATCAGAAGCTTGAATAACACGCCAGGGGAAACAGCAGATGGCGTAGTGGTTAGTGGTTATGTTGCTGGACTCCTACATAGTCAACTGCGGTTCAAGTCCTGGACCCAGCAATTTAAACTCAAGCAGGAGCATGTGCGTGTGTGCCCAAAATCCTGAGAGGAAAATGGAGAGAAGGGATTATGGTGTGGCCGTCCCCTCTAAGGGCTGATGTCTCCTTTTCTCTCTGTCTCTCTGGCAAGCACACGCGCCCTATAGCAAAAATCTCTCAACAAAACCAAACCCACAGCAGGCACACATGTGCGTGGGGAGGGGGGGTCACCTATGGCCACACCCCACCAGCCGCTCTCTCCCTTTCTGTGAGCGTACACACCCTCTAGCAATGAGAAGAGAAGGAACATAGACGTTTCCAAAGCGCTATCTTCTTGTTCGGCCTGCAGGCTTGTCGGGCCCGGGTTTCAGGTACTTCAGCCATGCTGCCCAGACACCCACCGGCTCTGGGTTCAGTTTGGACAGTCGCTCGTCCATCACTGTCTGTCTCGCCTCACCCCGGAAGTGCGCTACTTGGGCTGAAGGGGCAGCACAGCAAAACGTGGTGGGCGATTCCCCTCGGCTCAGGGTCTTTCCCGTAAAGGGTGCTGAGGGGCCGTCCATGAACTGTGCAGGTCAGAGTGTGGGCCATGCAGACCAGGCCGCACCAGATGGGCACAGGGGCCTTCCACTGCACTCAACCTCCGAGGATTTCAGAACAAAAGTGTGTTGTCCAAAATCTGGGGATTTCCTGTTCTTAAAACACCTGTAAGCCTTAAAATATATGGAATTCCAAAGAGACCTTAGGGGAAATTTTAAGTGCTCTGGAGGAAAAACCAATTTGAAACATTTTCCTAAAACAAATAAAATAGGGCCCTCCTGGGCCTGGGGTCTCGAGACAACTTACGCACGCGAGGCTCGGAAAGCCACAGACGCACTTTCTCAGCTCCTGCTCCCCCGCTTTCCACGGCCTCACCGGGGTGGCCACGCTGTCTCCACACCTGCCCTTTTTTTAAGAGAGACTTTTGCTATAGGATGTGTGCTTGCCAGAGAGACAGAGAGCAAGAAACCACTCCCTGGGGGGATGGCCGCCGCCTCCATTCTCCTCTCGGGATCTTGGGCACACACACGTACTCAGTGTGTGTTTGAAGCCACCAGGTCCGGGACTCAAACTGCAGTTGACTGTGGGAGTCCGGCAACATAACTGTTACACCATTTTGGCCTCCACACCTGTATTTAATTGACCTTTTTCACAGAGTAAAATACTTGAAAAATAAAATACAAAGTCTGATTTTTAGGAGTCTGTTCTTTTCCTGCAGACCTACAGTGACATGCGTGTAAGTTCATGTCTGTGCAAACGTGCGTGTGCTCAAAGTGAGGACTGACTTGTCAGTGTCTATGCAAACACGCGTGTTCCAAGTGAGAACTGACTTGTCAGTGTCTGCAAACACGTGTGTGCTCAAAGTGAGAACTGACTTGTCAGTGTCTGTGCAGACACGCGTGTTCCAAGTGAGGACCGACTTGGTGTCTGTGCAGACACGCGTGTTCCAAGTGAGGACCGACTTGGTGTCTGTGCAGACATGCGTGTTCCAAGTGAGGACCGACTTGGTGTCTGTGCAGATACGCGTGTTCCAAGTGAGGACCGACTTGGTGTCTGTGCAGACATGCGTGTTCCAAGTGAAGACTGACTTGTCTGTCTCGTCCCAGCGGAGGTCGGCGACTACGACGAAGCTGTGGACCGGGAGCACCTCGGGACCCACGCGTACCTGCCCGGCCAGGGGCCCTGTCTGGAGAAGACCCTCGAGTTCCACCGGAGGCACACGTGAGTGCTTGGGAGCCGGCCCGCACCACCTCGTGGGGAGAGAGCCCCATTACTGACCCGCCACGCAGTCTGCCCACGGCCGTGGCCTCGCATGCTGGTACCAGGGCACATGGCTGCCAGGAGGCCGCTCGGTCAGCAGAGGTGCTGCCCCGGCCTGGTGCTTGGACACTGCCCGTCGGAGGGCTGGCCCTGAGCGAGGCGGACCTGGGGCAGGAGGTGCCTGTGTGCAGGGCCAAGCAGCACAGGAGTAGCCGGCCGACCGTGGTGGGAGGACGACACCCACTGGCTCCACGGTGGCCTCCAGGGCACCTGCTACAGCCGGGTTCCTTGGCTCGCTGCCCCCCATTTCCCAGGCCTTCCCTGTTCTTGGTGATGCGAAAGGGGTCTGAGGTCAAGGGCTGGTGGGGGGGCTTTGCTCCGCAAAGGGAAGGCCGCCTTACCTTTGTGAGGGGCTTGTGGGGAGTGCCAGCTGCCTTGCTCAGGTGGGGTCGTATGGACCCAGCTATTGGGGCCCATCCCCGGAGTGCGTGCCGACGGCCTGGCCCAGCAGCCTACACCCCCGCACCCCACCCTCCGAGTGCGTGCCAACAGCCTGGCCCAGCCACCTATACCCCCCGCCCCCCGAGTGCGTGCCAACCGCCTGGCCCAGCCTCCTACACCTCCCACCTCCCCAGTGTGTGCCGACCACCTGGCCCAGCTCTGAGTAGCATGGAGCGCCAGCCCACCCGTGTGAGTCTCGTTACCTCAGAGAGCACGTCTGGGCTGTGTGCATGTCACCTGCCCAGGACCGCGGGGTCTTTGCGCACCTGCACAGTGGCTGTCCCTACAGGTGAGAGCGTGTGGTGTTTAGACTCGCACGCTCCAAGAGGTGAGAACGAAGTAGAGCCTGCTGGGATGCAGGGCGTGGGGCTCTTGAGGGGCCCAGCAGGTGACGGTCGGGGCGCGGGGCCGGTGCTGATGGGCCAGCTAGGACAGGAGGCGCAGAGGCTCCTGCCGACCTCGCAGCCCTTGGGGGAACAACTGCCGTCCTCTGCTGCCTGCAGCCAAGCCGCCACCTCGGGCACCTCTTACGCTTGGGTAACGCTTCTGCCCGGGAGGCCATGTGCCGGCCCAGCCTGAGGAAGCTGCTGTCCCAGGGCACCAGTGTCACATCGGGGCTCCAATTCCACCCTCCCGCGTGCCCCGGCCTTGCTCTTTCCAGAGCTGCCTCTGTTGGGTCTGGCCGCAGAGCAGTGGCACCTCGTCCAATGCCCAGAACCCCTCACGGCGCTTGGCACTCAGGCCTGTGCTGTGTCAGCAGAGTCACTTGCCTGGCCAGCAGGAGGGTGACCAGTCCAGGGCTCAGTCTTGCAATTAGAGGTGGGCCCCCTCCCCAGACACAGAGCAGGGCCTGGACTTGAGTGGACGGGTCCCCTACTGTGAAGTGTCCACTGAGGCAGTGCCCCTCCCCACACCGTGGACAGGGATTTGGGGTACCAGGGGTGTGATCAGCACACCGGCCATGTGAGCCTATGTGTGGCAAAGGCAGCAGGGACCAGCAAATGGAATTTGAGAGAGGAGAGCCCAGTGAGCCTGGGGTGTCAGCAGGTGGCATGGCGGTTAAGGCACTGGACTCGTACATGGTTGACCACGTTTCGAGTCCCAGACCTAGAGACTTGCTTTTCTCACTTTCCCTCTCTTCGTCTCTCTCTGGTGAGCACGTGAACCCTATAGCAAATTTAAAATAATAATTAATAGATTTTTGTTTTAAAATATGAGCCCAAGGGAACCAGCAGTTGGAGTAATGGCTATGTCACTGGGCTCCCACGTAGTCGACCGTGGTTCGCGTCCCGGACCCGGTGGCTTAAAACTCATGCCGGGTGCGTGTGCTTGTGTGCCCAAGATCCCGAGAGGAGAATGGAGGAGAAGGGATTGCGGCGTGACCATCCCCCCGGGGGGTGATTTCTCGCTTTCTGTCTCTCTGTCTCTCTCTGTCTGGCGAGCGGACGCGCCCTATAGCGAAATCTCTCCAAAAAAAAAAAAAATGTGAGCCCAAGAGACCTGCAGTGGCCTGGAGGTGGCCGACAGCATGGTTGCAGCCCTGGTCCGGCAGCTTGAAAACACTGGCTCGGGAGGACAGAGGAAGAGGGCTTGCAGCACGGCATCCCCCTCTCCCAGCCACGCCTCTTTGGCCAGTGTGCGCATCTTGTAGCAAACTAGAACAAATAAGCAGGTCTGGGGAGGCTGTGTGACCAGGGGGCACTGCAGGGGCCAGGGAGCTCAGCCGCGGGGGCGGTGTGACGAGTGCAGGGAAGCAGCCCCCCACCGGGCCCCAGAAGGCCGAGGCATGTCTGCAGTCCTGCTGTGGCCTCCCCAGGCTGAGCAAGGGCCTAGGCTCGTGCGGTGGAGTGCGGGGAGATGGCAACACGCACGGGCCGCCCTGAGGAGCCTGGCAGAGGAAGGAGCAGGGTGCAGTGCCAAGGAGGCTGCGTATGCACATGTGCATCCGTGGGCGCGGGCCGGGCATGTCTTCGTGCGTCTGCTCCAGAAGCTCTGGGAGGCTGGGAGGAGAAGGGCACGCTGGCGGGGGGCCCCCCCCCC
>NW_006203673.1:517478-527372 GCF_000334495.1 Tupaia belangeri chinensis
CGGGGAGGAGAGGGGCACGCGGGCGGCGCCCCTCCCCGCAGCCTCTCCCGGGCAGCCTGGAAGCAGCGGCCTCAGCCTCTCAACTCTCTAGGTTGGTGCCAGCTACCTGCTGGTCACCAGGACTGCGACCCATCCTCGGGCTCCTTCATCCTCCTTTGGGGGTTTTCTCAGTCGCCACAGGGCATCTGCACTCACTGGAGAGAGCGCCCCACGGGCATGGCCATCCCGCAGCCCTTTCTCCACCCCCACCCTGTTAGGGTCGGACATGCACTCACACACGCCTATGTGTTTCTCAAGGCACCGGGGCCAGGATCCCAGCCGCAGTCAGCTGTGTGGGACCAGCTCCCAGCGTGCGGCCGCCCGGCCCCTGCTGGGCACCCCTCGCTGCGGAGCTCAGTGTCTGCTCTTGCCACAGGGGCCAGACGCCTGCGGAGTCCGATTTCCAGGTGCTGGAAATCGCCAGGAAGCTGGAGATGTACGGCATCAGGTTTCACACAGCCTCTGACCGGGAGGGGACCAAGATCAACCTGGCAGTGTCCCACATGGGTGTCCTAGTGTTCCAGGTACGCCACGGGCTGGGCAGGGCGCGGGTCGCTGTGTGGGGGAGTTCTTGGTCTGGAAGAGGAGCCTGGCCCAGTGGGGAAGGAAGCTGCGCCCCGTCATGCAGCACACCTGTGCTGTCCACGCTGCCCAGGGCGCCAAGCCCCTCTGCCTCGGACACACCACGCACCTCGCTGCCGCTCTGAGGCCGAGGGGGTGGCACCTCTTAGGCCTTGCGCTGCTGCCACCCTGAGGCTGCTGTGCTGTGGGCGTGGTCGTGGGCGAGCGGCCCTCAGGGCGGCCAGGCCCCTTGTGGCATCATAGCCGTGCTGCCCTCGGCGTCTGCGTGGAGTCGCGTGCGGGGAGGGGAGCAGTCACGTAGCTGATGGCCACAGCTGCCCAGGCCTGCGTGCATGTGCGAGCACAGGTGCGCTTGCACATGTGTGTGTGTTCTAGCGTGTGCAACGTCAGCCCTGCAGTGACCACTAGTGTGGCCCAGGGGTGTCGCCCCTCACCCAGGCCCTCCCTGTCCCTGGAGGCTGGTCAGGCCCAGCCCTCTGGCCCAGACGGGATGTGCTAATGTCTTGAATAGCCCCCGGCAATCTGAGCGCCCTGTGCCAGGGCTCCTGGGTGCTGGGTCCCAGGACTGGAGCTGCTGGCCGTGGGCAGCACTGCCCCCATGTGCTTTTCCCCACTGGCCACTGGTCAGACCAGGCCTCAGTCCTTCCCCTTCCTTTTAACTTAACCTTCGAGTTCAGTCTCCTGACAGAAAAAGTCGAGTCTTGAATTTGAACGTCGATGTGCCGTGTTCCCTGTGAAGTATGACCCAGGAGGGCTCCCGGTTTGGGACAGACCCCCTCCAGACCCTGCCGTGAAGGGGGCCCTGGGACCCTGACGCCCTGGCGGTGGCTGCGTCGTGCAGAGCTCAGAGTTGCATGTCCAGAGGGAGCTGTCGGCACATGCCTGGACGAGGGCACGGGTCTGTCGCCCGAAGAGGCCTCGGAAGTCAAGGACTCAGGTCAAGCCAAGGCGGCAGACGGTGAAGCCCTCCAGAGCGACTGACAGCGAGGGGCCTTCTGTCAGGGCCTTTAAGTCCTTGAAAACAGAACTGGGACGCTGCCCAGAGGACCCTGCACGACTTTGGAAGTGAGAAGCGAGTGGCAGAGTGGACGCTGGCCTCCTAGAGCGCGGAGGACTGAGATCCGACGGCGCCAAAGGGGGCCAGGGCAGGCCCAGTGGACGCACGGCACCTCCAGTGCCAGGCCCAGGCTGGGGCTGGGACCTGGGAGTGCATCCATGTGGGAGAGGCGGGCACGGCCAGGACGTCTGTGGCTCGAGGGACAGGGGCCGACTCAGGAGAGGGGCCTTGGTGCCAGGGAGGGAAGAGGCGGGAGAAAGCAGATGAGCTGAGGGGTAACGTGGGGTGAGGTGGGCCGTGCCGTGGGGTGGGGTGGGACGGGCCGTGTCCTGGGGCAGGCCGTGCTGTGGGGGGGGCTGCCATGCCTTGGGGCATGCCGTGCCATGCTGTGGGGCGGGCTGTCTGCAGAGCAGAGCAGCCCTGCATCTGGCACCGGAAGCGTTCGCAGAGGTGCCTCGTCAGAGGGGAACAGGCGGCACAGCGTGAAGAGGACAGCTGCTTGTGCAAAGCAGCAGCCCGTGCACTGTCCGGTCCACCACCAGGCGAGCCGGTAAGGTGGACAGCCTCTGAAGGGTGACCACACGAGGCAGGCCATGGGACAGGGGGAAGGGGTGTCAGCGCATACACTCGGAACCTTCGGAACCTGTGACTGTCCACACACCGCTGTGTGATGCCGAAAGGCCCAGAAGTCAGAGAGCAGCATTCCTGTGAGCCTGGAGCAGGGCGCTGTGGCCGGGTGGGAAGGAGCACACAGGTTACCCAGAGCCTGGGGAGGCTGGCAGTGCCCTCGGGTGGGAGCAGGGAGGGGAAGGACGCAGAGAGGCGCCCAGGAGGTCGGGAGCGGCTAGAGCTCCGCACCCCAGGTACAGAGTGCCAGAGGCCAGAGCACGGCCCAGGAGGACAGTGTAAGGTGAGTGTGAGCGCATTCCCAGAGCTGTGACAGGGCGAAGGAGCAGGTGTCCTCTGGCTTTTCAGGACAGTGGAGGAGACCCAGGGAAGAGAATTGGAGAGAAGTGGAGAGGCCGTCGGGCGGTGGTGGTGTTGGGCTGGTCAGTCATGTCCCCGGAGCTCAGAGGCGGAGGACAATGTCCCTGGGAGACCGGAACCCTGTGCCCAGCCAGCGTGACTTCCATGCAGAACACCGGCACCCAAACCTAAACTGCCACACACCCTTTGAAGTACCGTGGGGAGAAGGGAGTGGGGTCAGTGCCTGCGGGATCCTGGGGCGTCCGGCTAGATGGTGGTGGGCGGCCAGGACACCCTCGCAGGAGCAGGCAGGCACTGGGCAGCAGCACAGCTGCCAAGCAGGGTCTCCACGAGGCAGCCCCAAGGCCCCTGGTTCGAGTCCAGAGACCCCCTGCGTGCAGGGCTCGTGCGCTCCAGTTCAGGGCTGGCTAGGGCCCTGGCAGTGGCCCAAGGCGGGCGGGGAGAAAGCAAAGCCATGTGTCCGTCGCTCAGCTGGCCAGCCATGCTGGTGTGACCAGTGGGGGGATGTTTGAGGTGGTGACCGACGTCCCGGAGGCAAGGTCTGAGTGGAAATGCACTTGCGGCCAGCCAGAAGTGTGCTTAAGGCAGCTGGATCCCACGTGGCTGTTATGCAGTTCAAATCCTGGACCCAGCAGCTTAAACACACCAGCACGTGTAGGGCTGAGCCTGAAACCCAGAGCAGAGGGAGGGGAGGCTGCGTCGGGGCCATCGCTGTCACCGGCACTTTCTCCCCCTCCCTGTCTCTGGCAAGTTCAGCACCTACAGCAAAGTTCATGCTTCGAGGTGGAGCCAAGAGATGGCATGGTGGTTACATGGCCGGACCCCCACCTGGCTGAACGCAGTCCAAGTCCCAGACCCGCTGACTTCAAAATCAGACCAGGCAGGAACCAGCAGTTAGCATAATGGCTACATCACTGGACTCCCATGTAGTTCACCACGGTTCGAGTCCCAGACCCGGTGGCTTAAACTCACACCGGGCACATGTGCGTGTGTGCCCCAGATCCGGAGAGAACAATGGAAGAGAAGGGATTGCGGTGTAGCCATCCCCCCTGAGGGGTGATTTCTCCCTTTCTGTCTTTCTGGCGAGCACACGCCCTATAGCAAAAAAACCTATCAAAAAAAGATTATGCCAGGCGTGTGTGCATGAGTGCCAAAGCCCAGGAGGAGAATGGAGGAGAAGGAACTGGTGTGGCCATCCCCTAGGGGTGATTTCTCACCTTCCCTCTCGCTGTTTTGCCATCTCTCCGGTCAGCTCACGCTCCCTAAGGCAAAAACCTCTTAAAAAAAAAAAAAAGAAGTCTGAATGCACTAGCGGACTTGAACATACCATTTACAGAAACCCATAGAGGGCCTGCTTGCTATGGGCCCGTGGCCAGGAGCTGAGCTGGTGGTGGGCCTGGTACCCACAGCTGCCTGCTGGTGCAGGGCATGGCTTTACAGCCCTTCCCTCAGCAAGACAGAAGTCCTTGCCCACAGCTTCCTGGTTCTCCCTTTAAGAATTATTTATTTAATTTTATTTATTCACTCATTTATTTTAATTTGCCCAGAGAAAGACAGACATACAGAGAGAAGGAACTTGAGAAAGCTAGCCACCAGGCCCAGGACTCGAACTGTGGTAGACCATGTGGGAGTGTCCAGCACCTTAACCACCACGCCACCTGCTGGCCCCTATTACTTTCTTAATGTGACCGGGCTTTTGACCTGGAATGTAGCTGTGCTTTCAGGTTTTTTTCTGTCCTGTTTTAATTTTGACAAATGAGCAAATGGAAGGTGGCGGGTGCTGGCGTGTTCTTGCACCCGTCTTTGGAGGGCCAGGCCTCTCTGGAGGCCTCCAGGCCCTGCCCTGGGGAGCTGCGTGTGCTGGGACAGCGAGCAGCCTTGCGTGTACTTTCTGTTGGTGTTTTGCTCTGCTGTCTTCTTACTTCTCGTTGATTTTTCTTTCTTTTTTTTTTTTTTAATTTATTTTCTTTTTTTTTAATTTTGCTAGAGAGTGGGACCAGCAGTTGGCATAATGGCTGTCACTGGACTCCCATGTAGCTGACCGTGGTTCAAGTCCTGGACCTGGTGGCTTAAACTCACTCCTGGTGCATGTGCGTGGGTGCCCATGATCCCTAGAGGAGAATGGAGGAGAAGGGATTGCGGTGTGGCCATCCCCTCTGGGGGTGATTTCTCGCTTTCTGTCTGTCTCTCTCTCACTCTCTCGCAGGCACACGTGCCCTATAGCAAAAACCTCTCCAAAATAAAAACCTCTAAAAAAATTTTTGCTAGAGGGCACGTGTGCTTGATGGAGAGAGAGGGAAAAGGAGAGACCACCCGGGGCATGGCCGTGCCACAGTCCCTTCACTCTCCTCTCAGGGTTTCAGGCTTGTACACGCACGCGCCTAGCATGTGTTCCAAGCCACCGGGTCTGGGACTCGAACTACACGGTCAGCCATGTAAGGTCAGTTGCCTTAACCACCGCGCCATGACTGCCCCTCCTCTTTCCTAGCACACAGTTCAGGAGCACTTGGTGAGGGTGGCTGGGAGCCCTCAGGTGCTACACCCCAGGTAGGGTCAGCCACACAGCAGGGCGCTCGCCACTTAGGCCCAGCATCCGTGTCTGGGCAGGAGGACGCCGCTGAAGTCGGACGTCTGTCGTCAAGATGTGGTAAGCTCGCCACGAGGGCTCCGTGTGCAAGGGCACGGTCCGTATCGCTCAGGACACACATGCCACCGTCACCACTCGCTTCCCGCAGGAGTTCCATCTCCCCAGGAAGAAGCACCCTGCTAGCGTCAGGCGGTGCAGGCCGGGCGGACCTGGGCCCGTCTCTGGCTTTGCCTGCCCTGGGACTGTGTGGGAGCGGGGTCATCCAGTGTGTGGCCCGCGTCCTGCCCCTCTCCACAGAGTTCATCCGCATGGTAGCCTTTGTCGGCTTCTGCCCTTGCATGGGGGAGGGACGTCTCGGAAAGGACAGCCACCTGCTGCCCCTCCCAAGTGGCATTTGCAGAAGAGCAGTGACGCCGTCGAGGGTAGACGCCACAGAACCAGAAACCACGTCTTATCATGTGGCTTTTCGAATCTTACTCAGAAACCATTTCAAGCTCACAGGAAAGGTGTAAGAACAGCACAGCCCAAGACACTGGCCCCACCAGGCACTGGCCCCCACTGGGCACATACAGCCATGGGGTGCTGACCTCCCACCAAGCACTGACCCCCACAGGACACTGACCTCCCACGGGGTGCTGACCACCCGCCTGCTGCAGGTCTGGCCAAGGGTCGAGCGCCACACTCAGGGACCACGCCTGCTCCTTCAGCCTGGAGTGTCCATCCTGTGCTCATTGCTCACAGCCTCAGTGTTCTGAGCAATGACTGTGTGGTCACTTGCACCAGCCTGTCCAGCACTCCTGGTGACCAGAATGCCTCGGCTGCCGTTTCCTGCTCGTCCATCTGCCCACGGCTGGTCTGCGTCGCTGGGTTGAAGCAGTGGTAGTGGCCGTCCTGGTCCGCGGCTGTGTGCGGACAGACCGCAGCGGGCGATTTCAGAGAAGGCAGAGGCTCATTTACACTCCTGGGTCTGAGGCTGGGAAGCCCGGAGGCCCGACTGCAACATGGCCGCCAGGAAAGTGCAGGGAGCAGCCCGTGCACACCCTCCCTGTCTCGGAGCACCCGGCTCACAGTGCACTAGACTTCTCACGAGAGCCAGAACCGCTGCTCTGAGACACGGCCTCCATCTTGCAGTCCTCATAACCAGCCACCCCTGCTGGGCTTCAGCACCTCACACCAGCCTCCGGAACGCGGTGCTCTGGAGAAGCCACAGGCCTGCCGTCCCTGCGACTAAGTAAGGCCCAGCCCACACCCGCTTCTCCTCGCTGTGCTGTGGGATGGCACGGTGGCAGCTCGCAAGTGTCGCCCATCCTGCTGCCAGGAAGCGCTTCTCCCGCCTGTTCAGTCCACATCGCTGCTGACCTGCGACATCCCGGACCCGGTGACCTGTGCCCGCCGCTGTTCGTGTTCATCATTGAATTGCGCATGGTGGCCCAGAGAAGGCTTCGAGGCAGGTCCTGTGCCCTCTGGCATGTCCCTGACTCGGGGCTTACCTGAGTCACCCAGGCTCGTCACGCTCCCTGCACGACCTGTGACCAGTGAGCCGGGCACTCGGACCAGGGCCCGTGTACTACCGTGACCACTGCTTTTTGGGAGTCATGGTGGTTAAGGTACTGTTTGAGTCCCAGACCTGGAGGCTTGAAAAATCATACCGGAAGCATGTGCGTTCGTGCCCAGAATTTCAGAAGGGTGTGGTGCGCCGTCCCCCGGAGTGGGTTCTCTACAACCGCCTCACTCTGTCTCTCCAGCTAACACACATGTCCTATGGCAAAGAAGAGAAGTTTGATAAACCTCACTGCATGAGTCTGGATGTCTCCAGAACCAGCTCTCTGCTGCTGTTCAGTTCTAGCACTGCAGCATGAAAAGGGGTGCCAGAGTGCTGTGTTCTGTGAGGGGTCAACCTTGGGGTCAGAGCGGGCGCGTGGCAGGTTTGCTGCCATGGCTGTGTCTGTCCCCCATGCTGGGGGGGAGGGGGCACGTGGCAGGTTGCTGCTATGGCTATGTCTGTCCCATTGGGGCAAGTGTGGCAGGTGTGCCTGCATAGCCGTGTCTGTCCCCTGTCCAGGGCACCACCAAAATCAACACTTTCAACTGGTCCAAGGTCCGCAAACTAAGCTTCAAGAGGAGAAGGTTTCTGATCAAGCTGCACCCCGAGGTCCACGTGAGTACTGTTCCAAGCACCTGTATGTCGTCAGAGTGTCCTGCTGGGACAATGTGGCGCCCCTAACTGTCGGTCCTCGGTACATCATTTCAGCACAGTGTGGACAAGAACTTAGGGGAAGAGTCAGGGGTTGAGGTCTGGAAGGGCAAGGGGGCGATCTGACCTGCCAGGGCTCGGGGCCCCCACGTGTCCCTGGAAACTGGCCCCGGCCGTGCTGCCCCCCAGGTTCCTGGTCCCACAGGTCAGGGTGGCTTAGAGGGTGCCTGCGGCAGGCCCGGGCTGCCAGGACGCGCGGGCCGGCACTGCCTCATGCTCATGGAAGGAGCCAAGCGCGTGTCTGGCTAAGGGAGGCCCTCCATGGACCAAAGCCTGCCTGGCCAGCGCCATCCCGCGGGACCGGAGAGGCAGCCCCACAACCTAAGGTCTGTGTTTTTGATTCAGAAATTGGTCTCTCGATGGTTCTAACTGAAGCAGGAAATAAATTTCTTTCACTGTCAGGAAATCTCTTTTATTTTGGGTTGTCAGTAAAGTAGTAATTACATATGAAGTTAGTGAGAGCAGAAAAGGCCAGTGTATGGACAGCCGAGGGTTGGGACTTGAGACTGATCAGAGATGTTTAGGTTGTCACAGCTCCATCACGCGGAGGGGGCGGGGTGCAGAGGAGCCGCCAAGCACCTACAGGGCGGAGGCTGGGAGGCAGCGGCCGGGCACTCATTCGGGAGACCCCACCGGGGCTCTGCAGAGACCCTTGGGCAGCAGCTTCGTCTGGCACCAGAGTTGGCGGCATGGGCTGTGTGTATTGGTAGGAGGCTTAGGAGGGCGCACAAGGCATGGTGCTCACACGTGGGCGAGCAGGGGAGACCGCAGTGCACCAGCACAAGTCACGGCCACTCCCCGTTTCTCACGGTTACCCTGAGAGGGTAGAGGAGGGGAGTTGCTGCTCACTTCTGCAAAGCAGTTCTCAGGCAGGTGCGGTTCCCACTCAGCGCTGTGCTGAGCGACTCGCACCGCAAAGTCGGGTTTATGCCCCTCAGCACTTAGGCCTGAGGCTACAGGTTGGACCCAACGCCTGACAGCCTTTCTGGGAAGTCCCTGGTGAGTCCCAGCAGGAGGCTCAGGACCAGCTCTCTGGGAGCTCAGCTCCGTTTGTGGGAGTTTACCTGCGTAGCAGTCATGAGAGGACGCAGGGGGGCCTGCAGGTGGTGATTGTGTCTGAGAGATCCAACACGAAGAGACCACCTTGGAGAGACCTCTCAGGAATAACGTGAGCACCCAAAAGCTCATGGGGAATGCAGTTAAGTTAGGGTTTTATTTTGGTCCAAAAAGGCGTCGGAATCCACGCGCAGTCTCTACAGTGCGCATTTCTGTGTGCTTTGTGAGACCCCGCGCGCCGTGAGTGCCAGCTGTTTGCTCCCCTGCCGGGGACGGAGCAGGTCTTGCGCATGGTCTCCAGGAGCCCCCTCACTCTTGGCGCTGGGCACTGGTGGTCCCGCAGCCTTGCTGCCCTCTCTGCTCCGCTCTCTGCTCTTGGTGGTGTGACCTTGCGCTCTGTCTCCAGGGGCCTTACCAGGACACGCTGGAGTTTCTGCTGGGGAGTAGAGATGCTTGCAAGAACTTCTGGAAGATCTGTGTGGAACATCACACCTTCTTCAGACTCCTGGCTCAGCCCAAGCCCAAGGCCAAAGCCGTCCTCTTCAGCCGGGGCTCCTCCTTCAGATACAGGTGAGGGCCGGGGGCGGGGCTACACTTCAGCTTGCAGGGCTCAGAGGTCAAGAAGGAAGTGCTAGGCCAGCCAGTGGTTAAGGCAGCTACAACCCACATGGCGGGCGGCATGGTTCAAGTCCCGGGCCTGGCGGTCTGAAGAACAGGGTAGGTGCACGTGTGCCCCAACCCGAGGAGAAATGGAGTGAAGAGAGTAGGGCACAGCCATCCGCTGGTGGAGCGGCTTCTCGCCTCTCCTTCTCTCTCTCTGATGATGACATGGGCCCTATAGAAAATTTTTAACAAGAAAGCAAAAACTGCTTAGAGAACTGCTTGTGTTAGGGCCAGCCCTGTGGTTTGGCTGTTAAGGGAACCAGCTCCTACACAGCCAACCAAGTGATTGAGTCCTGGTCCCAGTGGCCTGAAACAGGCCAGGTGCATGTGTGGCCGGCGTGCTGAAGGCATGGAGCCTGCACCGGGCCGGGCGTGGCCGCGCCCTGCAGGCGTGCTTTCTCTCAAGCACACACGCCCTCAGGCAGAAAACAGAAGGAACACCGGTTTTGCTGGAAATAAAGTCAGCTGTCTCCCTGCGAAGGGCGCCCTACGTGCCCCTCACACATGTACGAGGAGGGCGTGTGTCCTGCGGCCGGGAGAGCACGGCGTATGAGCATGGCGAATCTTGTAAAACTCGGAACCTCCGTTTGCAGTGGGAGAACTCAGAGACAGCTCGTGGAGTACGTCAAAGACGGAGGGGCGGCGCGGCTGCCGTACGAGAGGTGAGCG
>NW_006203673.1:527574-541861 GCF_000334495.1 Tupaia belangeri chinensis
CGCTCTTCACCGGCACAGGTGGGGCCCATGGATGTCCCTCCAGGTGTGGTGTGCTCACAAGCCTTGCTCAAGCCTGTGCACATGTTCGCATGCACGGGACTCTCCTCGCCTGGGGGCCCCCATGCTTCTTCGCAGGCGCCGTTTTCCTCGGTGGATGCATGTCTCCTCTCCAGGAACGTGTGTGTTTTTGCTCAGATTCTGTTTCCTGTCACCCTGCCTGTCTCCAGTGAGACCACACTCAGCGTGCCTCTTCTGTGTGCGTGTGTGTGTGCAGGGCGCGCTGGTAGGCAGGGTCTCCCTACACACATCCGCCTGCCCAGCCCTCTGAGCCGAGCATCGGTGTCTGTCGCTGTGCAGCTCTTCAGGATGGGCCGGGGACTGCTCCTGGCTCTCCCACATGGCCTGGCCTGGCCTGGCCTGCCAGCAGCAGCCGGCTAGCACTGCCCACCCTCCCGCCTCCCTGACAGATGGCACAGGCTCGCGCTTTATAAACGAGTTCCAAGAAGAGGGTGTGGGGCCAGTGGATAGTGTAGCAGTCGTGTCACTGGACTCACACACAGCTGACTGCGGTTCGAGTCCTAGACCCAGTGGCTTGAAACTCAGGCCAGGCACGTGTGTGTGCATGCCCAAGATCCTGGGAGAATGGAGGAGAAGGGATTGCGGCGTGGCCATCCCCCTTGGGGGGTGATTTCTCACCTTCCCTCTCACTGTCTCTGTCTCTCTCCGGCGAGCACACATGCCCTAAAGCAAGCACCTCTGGAGAGGAAGGCGTGCTCACTCGCAGCTGGTCTTTGTTTTCAGGAGGCACAGCAAGGCTGGACCGTCTGTCCGTGCTCTGACCACAGACCTGCCCAAACAGGTGAGTGTCCTGGTTCAGACCTGAGCCATGCCAGCCACCTGGACTCTGGCAGGGCGCCGTCTGCCAGCACAACACTCGGTGTGGCCGGTGCAACACTGGGCCTCTGGGTCTCTCAGAACGAAGCCCTAAATAGAGCGCTGTGTGTGTGGGCGTCAGCGGGCCCTGCAAGTCCCCAATAGCCAGTCTGCTGGCACCCGGTCGGCCGTGCTGACCACGGCAGCCCCTGTGGGACTCCTTAGTAGAAGTAATTCTCACACACTGTGTGGCCACACGCCATGCATGTCTAGGACGTGGCTTAGCTGCTCCTGCCCCCACGTCTGCGTCTGCATCTGCGTGCTCACGTGGATGCTCGCCACTCCTGTGCGGTTGCTTCCTGGCTGACGTCGGCTGTGGCAGTCTGGCACAGTTGCCGTCACCAGGCAGTGTTCACTGCGGTCTGTGGCTGTCACTCGCGCTGCCGTGGAGCTGAGCTTGTACCTTGTAGTGAAGCTCATTTGTCCCAAGTTTTATTTTTTGAAACAGATTCTTTTAAATCAAACTGTTTAAGTGGGGCCAGCAGGTGGCGTGGTGGTTAAGGTGCTGGATTTACATATGGCCAACTACAGTTCGAGTCTCAGACCTGGCAGTTTGAAAATCACGCTGGGCGCATGTGTTTGCGTGCCCAGGATCCGAGGAGGAGAACAGATTGTGAAGCGGCCCTTCCCCCGGGGCTGATCTCTCACTTTCCCTCTTTCTGTCTCTCTCTGGCAAACACACGCACCCTAAATAAAATCTTTGGAAAAGCTTTCTTTAGCTCTTCTGGGCTCGCTGGCTCTTTGGAAGTCCCCTCTTAAGTCAGTTGAAGTGGTAAGAAAATGTTTCTTTTTGTTTTGTTTTGTCTTTAAGAGGTTTTGCCTTAGGGCATGTACACTTGCCATAAAGAGAGAAAGACAGGTGGTGAATGGAAAAGTGGGACTCACCCCGGGCGATGGCCACACCACAGTCCCTTCTCCCGGGGTCTGGGGCGCACACACACGGCGTGATGTTCAAGTCACCAGCTCCGGGCCTTGAATCGTGGTTGGCCATGTGGGAATCCAATGACAGAGTCGCCACGCCGTCTGCGAGCCCTGAAAGAGGGTTTTTAGCTCATTCATGCCACTGAGAGCCGTCTAAAACCCCATCACGCTGACGCCTGTCTAACCTGCACCCTCGAAGCCACCCAGGGTGCTGCGTGCAGCTGGAGGTGAGGAAAAGGTGCTGAGAGTGACTGGCTGTGACTGCCGTTCCGTCCTCGAGCGTGGCTGCCAGCTCTGCCTCTGCCGTGGCCCATGTCACATGTCACAGCACATGCGTGCACATACACAGTGAAGCCACCTGGTCCTGCTCGGTTCATGACAATGCACGTGTGCACATGTGTGCAATGGATGTGACAGCCTCACTGAAGCACACGGGAGGAGCCCAAGCAGTGTCCTCGAGTGTGGGACTGTGACTGAGGGTGCACCTCGCCTGGGCGCCGGCTCTCTGGCGCAGTCAGCCGTGGCTGTTCGGGAGCCAGCTCCCACATGGCTGGCCGAGCAGTTTGAATCCCACCCCAGCAGCGTGGAAATCATGCTGGGTTGCAGAGGAGACAGATTGCCGTGTGGCCACCCCCAGGCAGGTGCTCTCACTCTCTGTTCACGGCACTTGCACACACAATGTCCGGGGACTCCTGAGCGGCAGCACTGCGAGCACGTCCTGGGGGTTCCTCCACTCCTTCCATTTCATTTGTGCACGGCTGGACGTTGTTTCCCAACTCCCCGGGCGTGGGAAATCTCTGGCAGACGAAGCCCAGGACTGTAGACCTCAAGCTGAAGCCGGGGGCTTCAGCCGCGGGCAGCTCTGCCCTCCCAGCCGTGTGCCCCCTCGGTGAAGGAGCAGGTGCCAGAGCACACACTCACACCTTTCAGGTGACCAGCGCTGCCGGCACCACGCCCGTCTGCGTGGCTGTTTCTTGCCCAAGTTTGCAAGTGGAGCTGAGACGCGTGCGCAGAGGCCGCAGGGTGGTGGGCTAGCGGGGCAGCCCGCGGCACCGTCCTCAGTCACAGCCCTTCATCCTGAAGGGAAACCTGGGGGCTGCCGTGTTTGGCAGAAGCTGAGCGAACAGTGTCAACATGGGTGTCCTCACTCGGCCCAGCTGGCTGCAGTTCTCATACTCATTTTTTACTTTGTTTATTTTATTGTTACTATTTTTAATTTGATGGGAGAGAGAAAAAGGGAAAGTGAGAAAGCAAGCTACCAAGTCCAGGATTTGAACCGTGGTTGGCTCTGTGGGAGTCCAGCGCCTTAACCACTGCACCACCAGCCAGCCCACTTTTATAACTTTACACATTGCTCTTTTTCCTTTTTCATTTCCATCCCAGAGCATCTCATTCAACGAGAGCTTGAGGACTTCTTCCTGGTCTTCGGCCAACACCTGCTTTTACCCGCTCCCTGCCTCCCCTCCGGCCCGTCCCAGCCCGCCCGGTCTCAAGGACAGCAGCGGCTCCACCCCAGAGCCCCCGGGTCCAGCGGCAGAGAAGAGCAGCATGGCAGTGGTTGCAGGCCCCAGCCCACAGCCGGCCTCGCAGCCCGGGCCCCCTGCGCCCCCATCCGGCCCAGGTGGCAATTCTTGTCCTGTCTTGAGCAGTCGTGGGTCCGTCCGTGCTGGGGGGCAGAGGCTTGGGGCCTTAGACCGAGATGCAGGGAGGGGCCTGGAGTGCAGGGCTGCCTGTGCAGGGGATGGTGGTGAGGGCACCTTCAGCACGGGCCCAGGCCCTGCTGGCGGGGGGCAGTGGTGTCACTGGCAGGGCTGCGGGGGGGGGGCCAGGCCCTGCGGGCGGGGGGCAGTGGTGTCACTGGCAGCGCTGCGGGGGGGGGCCTGTCTTCACGTCGACAAGCACCCCGCTGCAGGTGTCGGAGGAGTTCATAGATGATGACCCAGCAGACATCTCCTTTTTTGCGGGAAGCTCTGAGGCGTTCTCTTTCCTGTACGGCTCTTGGGTTACACAGGAGCCACGGGGCCCTGCCTGGTCCCCGGCCGGCCCCCCATTGCGTGGGCCGGGCGTCTCCCAGCACCCTCAGTCCACTCAGTCCAGCCCAGACACGTGCTCCATGGAGGCAGCAGACAGGAGCGTAGAGAACGATTTTGACTTCGAGGAAGAAAGCGACTTTGACGGGGACGTGCACCTGGCCGCCACCTCGGAGCTGCTGGAGGTGAAGGCACAGGCCAGCCTGATGCACAGCCTGCTGAGCCCCTCCGAGTGCAGCTCCCTGCCTGACGTGCAGCTGCAGGGCGGCCCGTCCGAGACAAGCTCCATGGCCAACTTCCCAGCGTGCTCGGTACGCTCTGACGCCAGCTCGGCCCTCCAGTTCTCAGACGTTCTGGAGCAGCTAGGGCAGCTCAACTACCCGCCCCCCGCGGCCCAGGGCTCCAGCAGCTCGGACTCCGACTCCTGGGACTCGGGGGCGGAGGCCCCGCTCAACGTGGGCCTTTTCCTCAGCCGCCCCTTCGCGTAGACCAGCGCATCCCTGTCGGTGTGCAGGACATCGGGCGGGTGTGAGCCCGCCGAGCCCTTGAGTGCCTTCCAGAAGCCCTCACCCATGCTGAGCGGCAGGAGCGGAGCAGTTCTGGCTTAGACACAGGAAGGAACTCCGAGCTAATCCCGTCTTTCTCTAACCCCTGATCGAGGACACTTTTCCAAACATCAGGCAGCTCAGACGTAGACGTGGAGCGATGTTGAGAGTGACACTTCCACTTTAAAACCGAAGACGCGCAAGCCGTCGCCCCGGGGGCTGGGGGGGCGGACTTCAGGCTCGCGTGTGCAGGGGTGTGCAGGGGTGTGCCGGCAGGCGAGTGCGCCCTGGCGCCGGGTCCACATTGGTGCTATGTGGAGTGGCGCGTCTCACCGGCGAGCCCTGCTGGCCCAGTGAGCCCTGACTCAGGCCCGGGGGCATCTCACGGACTGGACATCCTGACCCAGCGCTGCACTCAGGGCTCGAGGCGCCTGGTTAAGATGCTCATGTGCCAGCTCAATCCGCTTCCCTCTGTCAGCGTCGGGACATTGTGACTCGTGGCTGCAGGAGGCGTGCAACCACACAGGCGGCCTGCGTGTCCCCGCGTAGACGGGGGCCGGGAGCCGTCTCCTGCTAAGTGGGCTGAGGCGCAGTGCCCCGGTGGTCCCTGAGGGGTGTCAGTGGTCACAGGCGGGGAGGGCCACGTGTGCAGATGGGCTGGAGTCACACATGGCGCCCTGTGGACAGTATCTGGTCTGACCACAAGGTGGGGCTGTGGGTGCACGTCTGCCATCAGCCTGGCACCTCAAGCGGGTGGGCAGCCCTGGTGGCCGTGGGCCTGTCCGTCCAGTCCACTGAGCAGGTCTGTGCTTTCGGTTTTATTGTTGCTTTGCCTTTCGGTCCTCTGCTGGGAGTGCACCGCCATTTTTAAAGCTGAATTTGCCCCCCAATATGCTCTGTGGACACCCTCCTCCTGGTCGTGTTACAACTCCAGCTCTTCATCAGGGGGGCTCCTACGGCTGCTTGGCCTAACGGTGGCCATGGGCCCCTTGCCGGTGTGCTTGGACACCTGCAGGGGCTGCAGCAGACGCATTGGCCAGCCTGAGCCTGCCTGCTGCTCGCCCGCCTCCTCCCGGGTGTCTGCAGAGAGGTCGTGGGCTGTGGGTGGGCGCAGGACAGCCAGGACTTCCTGTCTCCCCCGTGCCCCACAGAGGAGCCTGGAGTGCCCTGCTGGCGCTGTGGCCTGAGGAGCACCCGTCCCTGATGCCATGCGCAGGAGTGGCCCTTCAGGGCGCACGCCCTGGGGCTGCGCAGCCGCACATGGTTGGGTCTGGATGAGGTGGAACTGGCCTGCTGCTAGGCCAAAAGGCTCTCCTGGGAAGTGGCACTGTGGGGACGTGGGACGCCCGGCCGGGGCGGAGCAGCTCTGGCCAGTTCTCCAAAGCACCTTGATACTCACTTGCTTCAGCGTCCACAGCCCCGTGTAGCAGAGGCTCTCCAGGGACAGGGACAGGGTGCCTGGGACCAGCCAACGCCCCAGTCAGTGCAGCCCGTGCTGGGAAGTGTGGCCTTCGGGTTCCGGTGCGAGTTTGGGTACAGCCTGGCTGAAGACGCTACGGTTTTCCTTCCCAGAGTGCCCTGTCACTTCTCCTGAGTGACTGCCCACGCTCTCCCCTCCCCATGGGGGTCGTGGCGCCGGGCCAGAGGCAGGCCGGAGAGTACAGGCACGTGCTTTGGCACCTGATGGCGGCACCCTTACCACAGAGGCCTTTCCCCTGACAGTGACGGTGCTCTGCTTTAGTAAGGGATCACTCCAAGAAATAGCGGTTCATGCCGGCCACAGCCCAGGACAGCCAAGCCGCCCGGTCTGGGCCCCTGTGCGCCAGCCTCTCTGCCTCACAGGCCAGCCTCTGCGTGTGGCAGCCTGGGGGCTCACGGCAGTGCCGGATTGTGGAAGTGCTTGGACAGGAGCCGGCATGCGGAGAGTGTGCAGGTGGGCGCTGCCTGGGCAGAGCGGCCCACTCCTTTAACCCTTGGTCTCCGTGGTCACATCCAGCTCCTTAAAGCTGGGCACTCAGTCGTCTCTGCCACAGCCTGGGTGAGAGCCTGCAAGCCCCCAGGTCACTGTCAGAGCCAGGCGTGTCCACACCGGTGATGCAGCCCTGCAGCAAGTGCGAGGCCACCATCGCAAGCACCCCACATTCATGCAGCGTGTTCCTAGCAGAGTCTGCTCTGTCCTCTGAAGCTGGAGTCTCCGTCAGCTGCAGTATGGCGCTTCCGGTAGGGCAGCGGTGCGTCAGGCGTGCCAGCCCCACCCCGGGAGTGCGCGAGGCGTGCTGTGTCCCAAGCCCTGGTACTCCCGTGCCCCCTTGTCACCGAGGACATCTGCGGGGGTGCGTCAGGCCCTGCCTGGCCCACACGTCTCACTCAGTAAGAGCGGCCCAGGGACGGGCGGCAGTGCCAGAAACCCAGGTCTCGTGAGAAGAGTGTCCAGGCCTGGGGTGAGTCGCTGCCGGGGTGGTCGTTTCGGGGGTCCGTCTTCAGCGTGCCAGTACGTGTCGCTCCCGCGCTGTCCTTGAGCCGTACACAGAGAGCTTCACGGCCATGTGCCTGCGCCCTGCAGCCTTGGGCCGCGCGACGTTGGTGCCAGCACGCCCGCCCTGAGGTCCGCGTTCTCCCCAGCTCACAGGGTCAGAGACTGAACATCAGAGGCCGCTCAGGAGAGTGGACGATGTCGCTCTGGAACCAGGTGTGCCAAGCCCTCACTCAGGCCCTGGTCTTGGCCACATGGAAGGAGCGCGTCTTCTCTCCTGGTGGCAGCTGGCGTCTACAGTGTCCCAGTCCCCAAGCGCTGCCGGCCTGAGAACACACCGCTCCCCCAGGACAGGGAGCAGAGCTGGGGTCGTGTGTTCGCATGTGTCCGTCCTGTGAACCCCGTCGCCGTGCGGTTTCTGGCACTTGGAATCTCGCTCTCCATTTTAACTGCCCCTCCCACACTTACACCGTGTCCTGCCCCGGAGCTTTTCACGTGTATTCAATAAAGTAAGGACCGACTGCCGCGAATTTCTCTGGGCGTTCGGCTTCCTTCCCTCCTGCTCACTTGGGCTTCGTGTTAATGGTGGAAGTCGGCGTCCCAGACTGAGCTCACGGTGGGACAGCCACATGGTCCCGAGGCCTCCCCGAGAGGCTCCTAGGTGGGCAGCAGCCCCGAGCTGGACTCTGCCCGCAGCAGGAGCTCCGGATTCGGTGGGGGCTCACTTGTCCTCAGGTGGCAGCGCCTCCATGTGCTTCCTGCTCAGCCTGGCGCAGGCTGTGTGGCTCGCATGGCCTGGGGGGTGTCAGGGCCACATGGCATGTGCAACTGGGCAGAGGTTCGGGGATGCACGTGCCCCGGTGTTCCCGTGGGCACAGAGCAGCAGCCGTTGGTTCCACAGGCCGAGGCCTGCTCTCCCCAGTGTCTGGTCAGAGGCCGTGGGCCAGCATCTCAGCTTCTAGACAGGTTTTCCCAGCCCTGCTGCCCACGCCTGGGGTGTGTGTGACCCTACCCCACCTTCAAGGACAGGCTCCTGCCCTGCACTCTGGGGTGCCAGGGCCCCACACAGCCTTGCTGGCCTCAGTGACGCAAGGCACCTTGTGAGGGTTAGGGCAGCCCCGAGCTCTGTGGCACCTGCGCCCGGTGGGCAGAGGGGGCCAGTGAGCTGTGCCAAGGGGCCCAGGCCACCTGCAGCAGCATGCTCTGGAAGGCGCCTGGTGGGGCCAGCTCAGTGCTCCTCAGTGCTCCTCAGAGCTCCTGGGTTGGGGTTCGCTCACCTCCCTGCTGAGGGGAGAGGATGAGGCTCCTGCTGTCACACTGGCCCGCTCCCTGGGTGACAGCCAGCCTTCCACGTGCTCCTGCCAGGGAGGAAGCGGGAGCCTCCCAGGGAGTGCCTGTCTAGATCAAAGCCCTGGGCCTGGTCAGCCAGCTGTCTTAGGGGCGAACCCACAGCCTTCCCACGTCAGTTGGGGTTGCTCCTTCCCGATGGGCACCAGCTGCGGCCTGCTGGCTGCACGGCTGTCTGCGAGCCTGCATGGTCCCACACGCTTCGGAGCCTTCACACAGTGCATGTTTTATCAGGACAGGACACTGAGGTGCCTCGGGCGAGAGGCCACACAGACCCACTCCGGATGGGTGACCCAGAGCCACCTTGTGTCGGAGGGTTTGTTTTTGTAACAAGAAAGGGTCTCACTCGTTGAGAGCAAGTGAAAGAGGCCAGTTCCGGCATCGAGAGCCCTGCGCGTGCTGGCCCTGACCTGGCCCTGACCTGGCCCTGCAGCGCGCAAGGAGAGGGCAACGGTCGCCCTCCCTGCCCTGCAGAGGCGCTCGGTGTGAGATCTCCGCCTCCGGCCTGCAGGCGGAGGTGACCGGTGGGTGGCAAGCTCTGCATGGCCACATGGGAGGCAGGGGCAGTGTCTGTACCCTCCTGCTTTGCTGTTGAGCCAGGTTTTATATGGAGTGACTCGTGACGGCCTAGGCCAGGGTCACCGGAGGCGGCTCTCTGCTCACCCTCAGGGTCGCTCTCCCTGCTGCTGCGGGGACCAGGGGCCATCGTCCGAGCCCGAGCCTCGGCCCTGCAGCTGCTCCCCAGTCCATCTCGTGACCTCCAGCCTCAGCAGCAGGAGCAGCTCCTCCATGAGGCAAGTACCCTCAAAACTCGTGGCCGCGTTGAAGAGGAGTGTAAAGGTGTGGGGCAGAAGTCAGCCCGCCTCTTGAGCCTAAGGCCCTCTCTGCCCTTGTCCAGTCTGTCCCCAGGTGAGTGAGGGCCTTGAAGGAGTGCAGGTGCGTGCCCGTGTCCTGCTGCCTTTCTAAATACGGCTGCAAAGGTCACAAGCTCCGTGTCGGGAACTGGGGAGAAGGCCAGGAAGAAACTCGCCTACGAGATGCTCAGTTCGAGGTGAGCGTTTTAAGCCTCGTCGTGTGAAGATAGTCAAACCTTGCCACTTGCCGCTGGGAGACCACCGTCCTGTCCTCATGGTGCAGCACACAGTGAAGCCACCCTGCCCTTGCCACTCTGCAGACAGCGTGCGCTCGCACTGGTGTACGCGGCTCTCACACAGACGACACGGCTCTGGACACCCAGTAAGTCCTCGTCAACAAAGAAATGGATCCGTCCATGTATGGAGGGCGTGACCGTCAGCCATCGCCTGCATGGGCACGGGAGCCCTGTCCTGGGAGCCTGTACTGCAGGCTCTGCAGGGACTCGGGTGCAGAGCAGGACCGACAGTCCTCAGGCTGGTTTTCAGCCAAGCACCTTGGAAGGAGGGTCTGTCTCCATAAATACGGCCGTTCTCCAGCACATCAGTTGAGGCTAAGCACATTCCGTGGCACCTAAAACGAGGCACTTAGTGCCCTTCAGATTGCTGCAGCCACACCTTTCCACGTGCACCCTGACGTGTGCCACCAGCCATGGATGGACTTGTCCTGTGTCCCCAGAGTCCCCGCAGAATAGCCTGGTTCACACCGCATTCTGACCCGTGTCCCTTCTGGGACCACTCCTTGCAGCACACCCCAGCCCCGCACACACGCCATCCGACTGTGAGCGTGGGTCGGTGCTGGTGACCTCAGCTGACCGTCCCCCAGATAGAAACGCAGGGCCTGCAGGGCGCAGGACAGTGCAGCTCGCGGCCCAGGGAGTCTCCCATTTACCTGCACTCGCTGGACGGAGCCCCCCAGGCCCCACTCCCTGAGCACGGGGAGTCTGACCTTGTCCAGCTGGGAGTTCGTGCTCTGCGTGGCTGATGGTGCATCAGGCCTGAAAGGATGCTCCGGGCCAGTGGAGCACTCCGCGCAGCCCCGGTGCTGGGAAGGGGGACTGTCGATGAGGGCCCAGATGTGGACTTCGGCCTCAACCACGGACACCTCCCAGTGAGCAGCGCACTCTAAATGCCAGCCCGCTTCCTCCGCACTGAGGGGCTGCCCGGGCGCTGTTCCTCACTGACAGCTAGCGCTGCTGCTGGCCTCACGGCCGTGGAGGCCCATCCCTGAACTTCCCTCTTGCTGCCTAGAGACAGTTGCAGGTGCCATGGCAACTAAGGGGTGGACCCTTACGGTCAGCCACTGTTGGAGTCCTGGACCTGACAGCTTGAAAAATCACGCTGGGCGTGTGTGTGTGTGCCCAGAACTTGAGGAGGAGAGTGGACGAGAAGGGATTGCAGCATGGCCGCTGCCCCCCCGGGTGGGGATGATTTCTCAGTCTCCTTCTCACTGTCTCTGTCTCTCCAGAGAGTACACACGCACTATGCAAAAACCTCACAAAGAAAGGAAAAAGTAGAGCTGGATTTTTACAGCAGCTTCTCGGCCACTGCTCACCGAGGACTCACGGCAGGGCCGTACATCCGGGTGCTGCCCGGCACCGACCGTGACCCTCTGGGCGTTGTGCTCCGTGGGTACCAAGCACTACCACCCTCAGAACCAGCGCGGGCCAGACACCCTGGCTGTCACCCTCCTGCCAAGACGGGAAGAGCGAGCTGATAAGCGATCCGCAGCTTCTCAGCCTTCTTTCTCTGCGTCTCACAGGCCGGGCTTGCTGGGCGGAGGCTAGAGCATGGACCCTGACGCCGTAGGGCTGCACAGGCTCTGCACACGGGTGGCTCCAGCGCCTGCACCCACCGCTCCTTCAGAGCCGACGGCTGCCTCGGGAGGGGAGGACGAGTGTGTTAACGGTGCGACGCGTGGTGAGAGCAGCTCTGGTCGGCCTGGAGTTGATCTCAGACGGCTAGGTGTGCTGGCGTCCTGTGGGCGGATGAATGTGTTAATGAACCTGCTGGAGATTCCAGGGCACAGCCCCTCCCAGGGCTGGTGGTTTCTCCCAGAGGGCCCCTCAGAGCAGGCCAGGCTTCTCGGGTCTCCGACTCTGTCACTGTGGAATCAGGGCTGAGGCTTCCCTCGCTTGCTCCCGCCCTGCGAGCAGGACCTTGCCAGAAGCCGCACTACCGTCTGCCCACAGCTGCACGTCTCAGTGTCACCCCAGGCCTGGCACTGCGGGGCCGCACCCAAGACCCGAGCGACAGCATGGGCAGGGCTGGCTTCCACACTGTGTGCAGAGCGCGGAGGCCCAGGGAGGGGCACCCATGCAGCCAGGATGGAGCTGAGGGGTGTGTGAAGCCAGCTTAGCCAGCAGGGTTAGCAATGAGGGTAGCTTTGGTGTGAGACGCACATTCGCAAACAAGGTAGATTATGTCTTCAGTCATTTTTAAAGTACTGAAGTTACATTCCTTTGGTTAAAAAACCTCTTGTTTTAGGAACCAGTAGATGATGTAGCACTTATGCCACTGAACTACCCACATGGCCGACTGTGGTTCAAGTCCTGGCTTAAGTCACACCGGGTGCGTGTGCACGCATGCCCAATATCCTGGGAGGAGACTGGAGGAGAAAGATTGGGGCGTGGCTGTCCCCCATAGGGAGTTACTCTCCCATCCCCCTCACTGTCTCTGTCTCTCTCCAGCAAGCACAGGGGCCCCATGGCAAAAACCTCAAAAAAAAAAAAAAAACACCTCTGTTCCAAAGATAACTAAATGTTGGCACTTAGGTTACTGAGCTCCTATAGAGGAACATTAGAAATTAACCTTCCGCATTGGAGGAGAGGGAGCGCCTTTACTAGAAAGTCTGTGTACTCCTCGCCCAGCTCCCCGAGCCCCACTCCAGCTCACAGGCGTGCTCGGACCGCAGGCGTCATGTACTGCAGGGTGACTCGGGCGAGCCTCGTTAGTGAGCAAGGGACTGGAGACAGTGTCAAGGCTGCCCCAGTTTCTTATGGTCCAATTTTGAATGAATCTCAAGTTTGGCCTTAAAATAGCCGTGAGTGGAGCACCCGTCCCTGGTGGCCGAGGCCGCTGGAGCCACAGTACCGACCCCACGTTTAAGTCCTGGGCCTGGTGGTGTGAGAAGCACGTGGCCACGTGTGTGCTCCCAGGTCCCACAGGGAGGGTGGTGGGGCAGGGACTGCAAGTGACCGTGCCTGTGGGTGCACCGAAAGTGGACATTGCTGCTCAGCTCTGCCAGTGTGGCGTCTGGTCCCCTGCACACCCTATGGGCCCTGTGTTGGAGAAGCCAGCCTGCTGTCCCTGGCTTCCCCTTTTCTGGCACCAGGGGCCCTGGGGCCGTATGAGCCACCAGCTGCTCCTGTCCCAGGCCACGTGGGAACTGCAGGCCACAGGAGCCGGTGTGCTCTTTCCACCCGTCTCTTGGTGGACTGAAGCCGATGCAGCCACATGGCAGGGCAGGACGAGAGGGCTCCGCACCTCAGCCTTTGCTCACGGCCCCGACCCCGCTGGTTCCTTTCAGGCTTCCCCGCGGATGGTCCTCAGCCTGCCCCTTCCAGCCAGAAGAGTCCCCCAAGCCCCAGCCCCGCGTTTCAGGCGACTCTGGGCCCAGCCGAGCGGAATTCGTCCCCCCTCCTGAGCCCTGTGCTCAGCGACGCCGGAGGCACCAGAGTGGAAGAGGAGGAACTGCCAGGACGCAAGGTGGGCGCCGCCCGTGGGGGGGGTTGCTGCAGGCCTGCTGTGCGGACCCAACCCGCTCGGTCAGGGCACTCTGGGCTGTGTCGTCAGGAGCCTGGCCAGGCGGGCAGACCGGAGGCCCTGCTCACACCCGCAGCCTCCTGAGTGGGTACCACGTTCCCAGAGAGCCCCAAGGTCTGTCACTGCTATGCCCTGAAGGTCCCATGGGAGGACAAGCCTGTTCATTCCACGAGCCGGGCCTGCAGCTCCTGGTGTGGGGGCTGGGCAGGCCCCTGGGGAGTTGTCTCCCACAGCTCCCCACCTCCTTGCTTCTTGGGCATCCAGCGTGACAGCCCAGAACTCTTAAGAAGGCCCGGGCACTGCGGGTTATGGGGAACCCCTTATCTGAGGGCCAGGGGGCGCTCGGATGGGAGAACCGATGGGTCAGTGGGTGCCCCAAGGAGGAGCCAGGGATGTGGTGCGAGGGCATGTGGGGTAGGCAGACCATGGTTCAGAGGGTCTACAGGGTGAGATGCCGGCTCAGCGTAGGGCTCTGACCTCGGGCTGGCCTCTGCTTTCCGGCCCAGACAGCTCTGTTGGGGAGGCGCCACTGCCAGGGCCCACCCTGGCCCTGGGTGTGCTGGGACACTGCAAGGAGGAACACAGGTGGGTCTGAGGTTCCAGGGAGAGAACGGACTTAAAGTGATGGGCTGTGGGCTCTGCTGGCCAGTGGGGTCCCCGAGCAGCAGCCAGGAGGGGGACGGGCAGTGGCCTTGAGCAGACAGACGCTGGGGGTGTCGTCGCAATACCCGAGCACTCCCAGCCTGCCAGGTGGCAGGTGGGAGGGGGCCCAGGCTCTGTCCTGGCATGACCTGTGGGGTCTCTGCTGTCCGGGGGATGGTTGGTGTTCGGCAGGAGGACGATCGGCGGCGGGGGTCCCACAGCCGTCCTGTAACCTGCACCCCAGGTCTGCGTGCGTGCTGCGTGCGTGCTACGGAGTGCCAACCCTCTGTTGTGATCACCAGAAGGCACATGCCCTGCGAGAGAGGAGCCTGGCGGGGCGTGGTCACGCTGCAGTCCCTTCTCTCTATCCTGTCAGGGCTTGGGGCTCACTACACACACTCACGCGCTGTCTAAGCCACCAGGGCCAGGATCCCTTAACCACTAGGCCGCGAGACTGGCCCTTACAGACAGTCTCTTTATATTTTTAATAAATCGTTAGATATATAGTTATACATGCACACACATACTTTCTCTTTTAGGGTTTGCCGTAGGCTGCATGCACCCACCAGAGAGAGGCAAAGAGAGGAAAAGTGAGAAATCACCCCCTGGGGGGATGACCATGCTGCAATCCCTTCTCCATCTCTCAGGATTTGGGGCGTGCACATGTATCCAGCACGATTTTCAAGCCACTGGGTCTGGGACTCGAACCATGGAGTCGGA
>NW_006203673.1:544183-549434 GCF_000334495.1 Tupaia belangeri chinensis
GGTGTGTCTTCGGCAGGAGGACGATCGGCGGCGGGGGTCCCACAGCCGTCCTGTAACCTGCACCCCAGGTCTGCGTGCGTGCTGCGTGCGTGCTACGGAGTGCCAACCCTCTGTTGTGATCACCAGAAGGCACATGCCCTGCGAGAGAGGAGCCTGGCGGGGCGTGGTCACGCTGCAGTCCCTTCTCTCTATCCTGTCAGGGCTTGGGGCTCACTACACACACTCACGCGCTGTCTAAGCCACCAGGGCCAGGATCCCTTAACCACTAGGCCGCGAGACTGGCCCTTACAGACAGTCTCTTTATATTTTTAATAAATCGTTAGATATATAGTTATACATGCACACACATACTTTCTCTTTTAGGGTTCAGGATTTGGGGCGTGCACATGTATCCAGCACGATTTTCAAGCCACTGGGTCTGGGACTCGAACCATGGAGTCGGCCATGTGGGAGTCTAGTGCCTTAACCACAGTGCCACCTGCTAGCCCCAGGAAATATGTGGGTTTTTTTTCTTTTTTTGAAGAGGTTTTTGCTATAGGGTGCATGCGCTTGCCAGAAAGACAGAGATAGAAAGTGAGAAATCACTCCTAGGGGGGTGGGGGATGGCCACGCCTCAATCCCTTCTTATCCATTCTCCTCTCAGGATCTTGGGCACGCATGCACATGCGCCCAGCCTGAGTTTAAGCCACTGGCTCCAGGACTCGAAACACAGTGGACTACATGGGAGTCCAGTGACATAGCCATTATGCTAACTGCTGGTTCCCCTCCACTCCCCCGCCCAGGAAATGTGTTTTCAGTCTTGTTTCCACATTGCGGAAGCCACTGGTCCTGTCAGCTCTGTAGGTGCCACCTGTCACACCGAGGTAGTTGGGCCAGGGCCATGTGGCTGGGAGGAGGGGCCAGCTAGTCAACGATCACCTGGTACGGTGGGGATCCGAGGCTCTCCGGGCGCTGATCTGACGGCGTTGGTGCTAGCGCGCCATGGGGGGAGGGCACGTCGTGCATGGGCCTCAGCTCTGGTCGCTCTGCAGGTTCGGGCAGGCTTTGTGGCAAGGCTGAGTCCAGCATGGTGGGGCTCCCGGGTGCAGGACGACCCTGTCTCATCACTGCCCCCAGCCCAGCAAACGTGGCCCTGCCTCACTGCCCCCAGCCCAGCCAAGGCAGCCTCCCAGGTGCAGCACGGCCCTGCCTCATTGCCCACCCCCAGGCCCCCACGTGCAGCACGGCCCTGCCTCTCTGCCCACTCCCAGACAAACGTGACCTCCCAGGCAAGGCACCTGCCAGAGTCCCCTCTGTGCTGTCCCGTGAGCCCTTCGTCCCAGGAAGGCCTTGGCAGGCTTGTGGGAAGCCCAGACCAGGCTCACTGGCGACCCCTAGAGGGGCCGGGCAGCATGTCTCTGTCATGTTCCTCAGTCCACAGGAGGTACCAGGATATGGTGGTCCTGCTTTGCCCAGCCTGGGCAGCTCCCACTCCCGCCTCCGCGTCAGCCGCCCAGCCGCCTGCTCATGCCCCCCACACCCCTCCTCACACTGCGCCTTCACAGCAGGCACGGCGAGGACCCACAGCATCCAGGTCCAGGCCAGAGGTGGTGGACGCCCATCAGCCTGCGCAGACCCAGAGCTGGGCCCCTCACTCACTGGGCGCGTGCCGCCTGCTATGAGGTGGGGAGTGTGCCGTGGGCCTGCCCTGCGCCCAGCCATCCTGGCCACGCCTGCCCTCGTGGCCCAGCTGGGGCAGAGTATGGCTTGGGCACCTTTGTCTCGCACGCCGAGTCTTCCTTGGGCAGGGAGGCCAGCCCTGGGGGTGCCCCACCCACTGCTCCTTGGCTCCTGTCACCTCTGGGGAGAGGACAGGCCGTTCCTGCAGTGGCACCCCGGCAGGGTGATGCTTCTGCACTTGGGCTGAGGCAGGTGCAGCCAGCCGGCCTCTGCCCTGCACAGGACCTGCCAGGGCGAAGGCATGAGCATCCTGACCCCTGCCCGAGCCAGGAGCCTCCACCCTGCATGGGGCCCAGGTGGGGCCGGTTTCTCGAGAGACCCAGCCCAGACGCAGCAGTGCACACGGGACACCGGTCCGGCCATGGGGACCAGTTCACTCCAGTCCATCCTGGGGGGCGTTGCCCGCAGTGCCTGGGACGGGGAGGGCTGAGGGCACTCAAGGCCCTGTCTGAGAGAGCTGGGCACTGCGGCACGCCCGTTCATGATCACAAAAACACCCAAGAATGAAAACTGGACAGAGCGTGAACGCTGGAGGGGCAGGCGGCTGGTCTGGGGAGGAGGGGCACACCCGCCGAGGCCTCAGAAACCCGCTAGGGGGCAGGGCTGCCTGGCCACCAGGTGTTCGGGTGCTGGCGAGAGATGCAGCCTTGGCCTTCTGCATGGGGGCGACAAGGGGCGGCAGGCCCCGAGCCCCACAGGTTCTGTAGGGCTATGGGGTCCCAGGGGCTCTGGGGAGCGGCCATGCAGCCTGCAGTTCATTCAGCCCCGTGGCAGCCTCTCCCCTGGCACTGACGTCCCAGGCTCGGACCTTCCTCCCGAAGCCACCCTGCACCGTCCCATCTGGCCCCTGCCCCTGCCGCTGTCCTTCCGCCTGGTCCCTCGAGGTCACACGCACACCAGGACTCACGGGGCCGACTTTGGGAGGGGACCACATCCTGCCCCTCACCCTCCCACCTGAGCCATTCTCCTGGATGCGCAAGGCACAGTGGTGTGCAGTGGGCCCAGAGGGCTCGTGTGGCCTGGCCGCCCAGCCAGGCCATCTCCCCTGCTCTGGCCCTCACCTCCAAGAGCAGCCGTGATCACCCCGTGCCAGGCTCCGCACTGCCTGGGCTGCCCGCCGCTGTCGGGCTCTGGCCCTGATCCCTGCTGCCCACTGCTGCTCCTGGCCGGACTCTGCTCTTGGTGCAGGCTGGTGCCTCTGCTGAGGGTGGTGGGGCGGGCAGCCGCACGTCCAGGAGGTGGGGAGGGACAGCTCCATGAGGGGCACCTGTGGGTCCCCTGAGTGGGCAGGCCCCTGACGGCGTGTTGACCAGAGATGGCCCCAAGGAGATGGGGCTGACCGCCGAGGCCGGGCCTAGAGGCTGGTCCCCCACCACGCGAGGCGGCACAGGGTACAGACCTGCTGCCGACCCGCTGCCCTGGGCCATGCCTAGTGGTTGGGGGTCCCAACCATGACGGCCTGAGACACACAGGACACTTGGCCTGGGTGCCCAGACCCTTGTGACGCAAGTACAGAGAAGGGGCTGCGGCGTGACCACATCTGGGGTTTTCTGTCCCTCCTGGCTCTGGCCAGTACACACAGTTCTGGGAAATTCAGAAAAAATGTCAGCCTTGTTTATATACCAATGTTTGGCCAGCGGCTTTTGTAAAAAAAAAAAAAAAAAAAAAAAAAAAAAAAAAAAATAAAAGAGAAATGGTCTTGAATCTCACCGCATTGTCATATAAAAAGGACAGAAGGACAGATATGTAAACAAGTAATTCATTTTCAATGCAATAATATGCAAACAAAGATGTTACCTAACTTCTTTGATCCCACAGGTCCGAAGGTTAAATGCCGATAGAACTATAACAAGCGACATCTTTAATATGTTGTGGAGGCAGTGTTCTACCTAGTTCACTTATGCATGTTTAAGAAATAGGGAATCCATGGCCTGGCAGTTAAGGCGCTGGATTCCACATGGCCAACTTTGTAGTTCAAGTCCTTGACCCGGCAGCTTGAAAAAACATTCCAGGCATGTGTGTGTGTGTATGTGTATGTGTGCCCCAAGTCCTGAAAGGAGGGAGAAATGGAAAACAAGGGGTTGCCGTGTGACCATATCTCATGGGGGGTGATTTATTACTTTCCCTCTCTGTCTCTTTTTCTGACAAGCACATGTATCTTCTGAGAAAAAAAAAAAAAAAAGAAGTAAGAAGTAAGTCTTTGTATACTTTTAGGAAAGTAATTTAAATGGCCTGTTCAAGGTCAAATATGAAAGTAAAATATTTTACACGCGTGTAATTGTCATTGATATATGTATCATGTGTTATGTGATCAACATACTTTTATGTGGGAATATGGAAGTATTCTTCAGTTATCCTTATAAGTTGGTTTGGTATTTGGACTTCAAGTCTAAGGTTTATGAATTTATTTGTAGATCCTTCTGATGGTGACTTGTGAACTTTCTCCTTTTTCTCCTTTCCTCAGATTTTCATCACCGTGAATTGCCTGAGTACAGATTTCTCCTCCCAAAAAGGAGTGAAAGGACTTCCTTTGATGGTTCAGATTGATACATACAGTTATAATAATCGTAGCAATAAACCCATCCATAGAGCTTATTGCCAGATCAAGGTCTTCTGCGACAAAGTGAGTAAAGATGACAGTTTGTCATAAAGGTATCTTTGTTATTAGATACTAGTTGTAATGGCATTTCTCACCTTTTCTTACCTAGCGGTGTCAAAATAATCGTACCTGTCACAGCGGAGTGATCATCTTTTCTTTTCAATTCCTGTGAGGTATCTAGGAAGTCATCGGTCAACTATATATATTTTTTTAATTAGTCATTTTTAGCACTAATTGGATGACTGGTTGACATTACTCTGATTTAATCAGCACAGGCTTCGGTAACAAAATAACATAGACTGAATGGCTTAACCATTAGTAATTCATTTCTCACAGTTCTAGAAGCTGGAAAGTTCAAGATCAAGGTGCCACCCAGTCTGGTTCCTAGGGAAGGCTCTCTTCCTGGTTACAGAGGCTGCCTTCCCATTTCTCACTATATGACAGAGACAGAAAGGCCGCAAACTCTCTTTTGTCCCTTCTCCTTCTCCTTCTTCTTCTTCTTTAAAGGCTTTGGCCATAGGGGGAGTGCACTCACCAGAGAGAAACAGAGAGATGGAAAGTGAAGAATCACCTCTCGAGGGGGCTGGCCATACTGCAGACAGTCCCTTCTCTGCCATTGTCCTCTTGGGACTCTGGGCATATGAAGACACACATTATGTTGGGTGTGTTCCCAACATAATTTTCAAGTCACCAGGCCCAACACTCAAACTGTGGTCTGCCAGGTGGGAACCTAGTGCCTTAACCACCACGCCACCTGCTGGCCTTCTTTTTTCTTTCTCTCTCTCTCTCTTTTTTTTTCCAAGTGTTTTTTGCCTTTGGGCACAGGCACTCACCAGAGAGAAAGAGAGACAGAGACAGTGAGGGAATACTCTCCAGGGGAGATGGCCACATCACAATCCCTTCTCCTCCTGGGATCTTGGGCATGCTCACACC
>NW_006203673.1:550124-552823 GCF_000334495.1 Tupaia belangeri chinensis
CGCGTGCCGCTCACGGCCACTCTGCTGCTTCCAGCGCGTGCCGGAGGACCAGGCCTACTTCATTGCAAAGGAGATCCTGGCCACGGAGCGGACCTACCTGAAGGACCTGGAAGTCCTGGCCGTGGTACGCAGCTGGCCGGGGCTGGGCCACATGGCCGCACCCTGCCCTCCTTAGACCTGCTTCGACCGCAGGTCGGGACCCGGGCTCTGGGCTGCCCAGCCTCCGTGAATGTGTCCCCTAGAAATGGCCTCAATTGCTCTGTCCTGTCTGGAAATGAGGCGTCAGCACGGAGGCTGGCGACAGGGCTGACGGAGGCCGCGCGGGCGTGTGTGCGGGGCTGTTGTAGGGCTCCACGTGTTGGTTGGTGTGCCCGCAGTCACGCCCGCTCTCCCGCAGTGGTTCCGCAGCGCGGTGGTCAAGGAGGACGCCATGCCCGCCACACTGATGACCCTGCTCTTCTCCAACGTTGACCCCCTCTACGAGTTCCACAGAGGCTTCCTGCGCGAGGTGGAGCAGAGGCTGGCGCTCTGGTAAGGCTCCGCGCCCCGTGGTCCCCCTCTGGCTCCCATGTGGACCCCCAACCCTTATGGTACCACTGGCGTCAGGAACGGCCTTCAGCATTCGTTCAGAAGCACCTTGTCGCTGTAGTGTCTCATGGGCCGGCAGGGCGTGGTGGTCATGGTGCCGGGTCTCACATAGCCAGCCCATGGCCCACGTCCCACGTCCGGGCCAGGCGCCTGTGTGTGCCGAGAGCCTGAGGAGAGAATGGAGGCGGGATTGCGGCGGGGCATCCCCTCGGGGCATTTCTCACTTCCCTCTGCGTCTGACGTGCACCCTGAAAAGGACGGGAGCAGCCTGCTCTCGAACCCTGGGGAAAGGTGGGCTACAGAGCGCCCTGTGTCCATCCTGTCCCTGATAAAGAAGGGGCAGGGCGAGCTAGGCACCCCCTCTGCTGGGGCCGTCTGGGAGGGGCTCGCCGGCTGCGGCAGCTGTCCCGCTCTGAGCCACGAGGACGGGTCACGACTGGCCCGAGCAGACGGTGACACTAGCGTGTCGTGGTATGGCTCATGGGCTTGAAGAGGGACATGGTACGAGCCACTCCTCTCTGCTCCAGGGAAGGGCCCCCCGGCGCCCAGACACCAGGTCATCATCAGCGAGTCGGGGACGTCCTGCTCAGAGGCATGCGGCGGCTACAGGTAGGTTGGCTCTTTATGTGGCTCGGCCACTAGTCTGCTGGGCCGCACGTGGCCTGCTGCCTCTCCCGAGGGTTCTACAGAGCAGCACCCCCAAAACGGCGTTCCATTGCTACAGGGTCCTCGAAGCATGGAAGTGAAGGCACTGGGCCCCACGTAGCCCCCCCATCTCAGACCAGCATGTGTACACATGTGCCCCAGAACCCAGGAGAACGGACAGCGTGGCCATCCCCCCGGGGGGCAGTTTCTCACTTTTCCCTGCCCCCCAGGCAAAACTACGAAGAGATAAAGGGGTTTCATTCAGAACAGGGGTCCCCACAGCTTGCGTCCCCTGAGGACAGCCTTCCCCTTAGGACCGGGGCCCGGGAGTTCTCAGGGCAGCCCTGATCGCCCACAGGAGTGGAGCGCACCCTCATAGTTCAGTTTTTGTTTTTGTTTTTGTTTTTTAAATAAAAATTGCTATAGGGCATGTGCACTCCCTGGAACAGGAGTGGGGGTAAGGCATGGTGTCCCCCTCCATTCTCGGGGCTCAGGCACATGCTGTCATGGGTGTTTTCCGAGCCGCGGGATCAGGCATACTGCACAGCTGGTCTTGTGTGGTCCCACTGCCTTAGCCACCGGCCCTGGACCGCCTGAAGGCCCCCGCGTACAGAGCCGTCGGATCGCCTCAGACCTCACGGTCGACGTCAGGGTCTTTGAACGGGTGGTGCAACAGCAGACCGTTTAGAAAGGGAGGGCTACTTTAGCACACGGCATCTTCGTAAACCCAGAATCCCCATGCGTGCGCTGTCACATGTGCACCGTGGGCACGGCAGGCCTGGGCCCAGCCACCAGGACACTGCGCTCCGCAGGCTGAACCACCTGGGCGGCCCGGTGTTCTGGTCCCCGTCCAACGTGAAGGCGGACACCGTGGTATGTGTGGGGCAGGGGGGCTGCAGTCAAGGCTGGGCACTGGAGGGCATCCCGTCTGCGGAAGGCCCGAGCCAGGCAGGGCAGTGGCTGGGAGGCCAGGGCAGGAGGGTGGTGACACAGGGAGCCCCTGTTTTTGAAGCTTTTTAAATTCTATGACGACACGACCACCTCGCTCTGCTCTTGAGCGAGCCTTCCAGTGCCAGCTCTGAGCCCAAGCGGCCGCCAGGGTGTCACCTCCATGCCCTGCGCTCGCTCGCTGCAGCCCACAGGCACAGGCCCGCCTCCATCCTTCACCTCCAGCTGGGGAGCATCCCGTGCATCCACGCCACAGGTCGGTGTGGGCAGCAGGCATGGCTGGCGGTAGCCCGCGGCCATGCCCCTGCCCCCCAACCTGGAGTCTGTCCAGGCTTCAGCTGCCCGCCCCCAGCCCACAGGCCAACGCTGTTCTCTCGTGCCCGCAGGAGTTTACCCACTGCTTCCAGAGCCACGCTGAGGTCCTGGCGGAGCTGGGAAGAGCTGCCAGGCGCTGCCGGAAGCTGGCGGCCGTGTACAGGGAGTTCGAGCTGCAGAAGGTGTGCTATCTGCCCCTCAGT
>NW_006203673.1:552869-553177 GCF_000334495.1 Tupaia belangeri chinensis
TGCTGCACCGGCTCTGCGCCCACTACCCACCAGGCCACTGCGACCAGGCCGACTGCCTCGGTGAGAGCCCAGAGCTGCAGGGGGACACAGGGCCGGTCACCTGCGGAGAGCCGGGAAAGGTACCCACGGACCCAGACGCGTCCGTGTCTTTCCACGTCAGCCTGTGCATGTAGAGCTCAGGTCGCGAAGCAGTCATGTCACAGTCGCGAGCAGCTGGCACTGGCCGACTCCTGAGCAGTGTCCGGAGACCAAGGGCGGGAAGAACCAGTCAAGGGGTCCCAGGGTACCCCCTCCCCCGCCTCCCCCAG
>NW_006203673.1:553808-572533 GCF_000334495.1 Tupaia belangeri chinensis
CCCTTCCCCCTCCCCCAGTGGACCCACCTCCCCCAGGTCCCCAAGCTCCTGTCCCCACCTCCCCCAGCAGACACTCCCCATCGCAAAAATCTCTCTCCATGGAAGTAACTAGTGGGAACAGCAGTTGGCATAATGGCTATGTCGCTGGACTCTCATGTAGTCGACCGCGGTTCAAGTCCCGGACCTGGTGGCTTAGACTCACCCCGAGTGGTGTGCGTGCGTGCCCAAGATCCCAAGAGGAGAATGGAGGAGAAGGGATTGCGGCATGGCCATACCCCTGGGGGTGATTTCTCACTTCATCTCTCTGGCAAGCACACATGACCTATAACAAAAACCTCTCCACAAAAAAACTCTTCAAAAAAAAAGGAACTGGTGGGCTTGGCCCCTACCCTCACAGAGATGGCTGACTTAGATTATTTAAAGAGCAGTGAGTCATTTCCCTAAAGAACAGAAACTGAGACCAGCAGGTGGCGAAATGGCTATGTCACTGGACTCCATGTAGTCAGCCGCAGTTTGAGTCCCGGACCCGGTGGCTTAAACTCACTCTGGGCGCATGTGCGTGCATACCCAAGATCCCAAGAGGAGAATGGAGGAGGAGGGATTGTGGCGTGGCCATCCCTCCTGGGGGGTGATTTCTCGCTTTCTATCTCTCTGTCTCTCTCTGTCTGTCTGGCGAGCACACGCGCCATATAGTGAAAACCTCTCAAAAAAAAAAAACAGACGCTGAGACCAGCCGGTGGCGTGGTGGTTAGGCCTGGACTCACACATGGCCATGGTCTGAGCTCCAAGCCCTCCTTGTGGCCTGCCTTCTCATTTTCCCTTCCTCTCTCTCTCTCTCTCTCTCTGGTCAAACTGAAAAATAATAACAGGGGCTGGCAAGTGGCATGGTGGTTAGGGGTGTTGGACTCTCGCATGACTGACCGCAGTTCGAGTCCCGGACCTGGCAGCTTGCTTTCTCACTTTCCCTTGCACTCTGTATATATAGATACCTCTCTGGTCAAATTAAAATAAATAAATGAATAAATGGATAAATGAAGTTAAATAAATAATTCTTTAATTCGTTAAAAATAATAATAATAACAGGGACAAGCAGATGGCATAATGGACTCACATATAGTCGACTGTGGTTCGAGTCCTGATCTTGGTGGCTTAAAACTCATGCTGGCTGCGTGCGCATGCGTGCCCAAGATCCCAACAGGAGAATGGAGGAGAAGGGAGTGTGGTGTGGCCATCCTCCTGGGGGTGGTTTCTTGTTTTCTGTCTCTCTGTCTCTGTCTCTCCATTGAGTGCATGGACCCTATAGGAAAAATCTAAAATAATAATAATAGCAAATGAAATTAAATAAGTAAATAATAATTTTTTTTAAAAAAGAACAAAGGGACCAGCAGTTGGAGTAATGGCTATGTCGCTGGACTCCCATGTAGTCGACCGTGGTTTGAGTCCTAGACCTGGTGGCTTAAAATCACCCCAGGCGCATGTGCATGCGTGCCCAAGATCCCGAGAGGAGAATGGAGAAGAAGGGATTGTGGCGTGGCCATCCCCCCTGGGGGGTGATCTCTCGCTTTCTGTCTCTCTGTCTCTCTGTCTCTCTCTTTCTGTCTCTCTGTCTCTGTCTTTCTGTCTCTCTGTCTTTCTGGCATGTCAATGTCCTACCTCTCAAAAAAAAAATGAACAAAAATCTATTTCCATAAGTTAACTCATTATTTACAAAACTGACCTTCTCTTATACAAGCAGAGGCTGGTTAGTCAATAATTGGGGTGCAGAGTCACAGTCCAGGGCTGCATCCAGGAGCCTGTCCTTGCTAAGCCAGGCCTGGAGGCTCGATTTAGCTGCTGCAGCCCTGCAAGAAGGCCCTCGCAAGTGTGCCACAAGAAGTCAAGTCCCCGTCGCAGGTTGGAGAGGGAGGGTCTTGCCTGCACCGCCTGGTGCCAGCCCTCAGCAGTTTCTCCTCGCAGACGCCCTGGCAGCCATCACAGAGGTGACCTCCAGGCTCCAGCCCAGCCTCGCACACCTAGAGAACCTGCAGACGCTGACCGAGCTGCAGCGAGGCCTGGCCGGCATGGAGGGCCTCATCGTTCCAGGGAGGGTGAGTGTCTGTGCCTCGGGAAAGTTTCTGCTGAGTACTTCTCTTCTTAATCAAGATAGAACCCCGCCCCATAAAGCGTGCCCTGTGGGGCCAGCGGTGGTGTATGGGTTAAGGCACTGGACTCCCACGTAGCCAACCATGGTTTGAGTCTCAGATCTGGTGGCTTGAAAATCACGCCAGGCACATGTGCACGTGTGCATGTCTAAAATCCCAGGAGGAGAGTGGAGGAGAAGGGATTGCAGTGTGGCCATCCCCCGGGGCTAACTTCTCACTTTCCTCTCACTATCTGGCTCCTCTAGTGAGCGCATGCGCGCTATGGCAAAAACCTTAAAAAGAAAAAACGCACCCTTTCTAGAGTGCTATTCAGTGGTTTTTAGTCATGGGGTTGTGCACCACTGTCACCATCTAATCCAGAACATTCCCACACCCCAGGAGGAGCCCCTCCCCCACCAGCCATCACCTCCCCGCCCCAACAGCCACTGACCTGCTTCCGGTCTGAGCGCCTGCTCTGGGACGCCCCCCAGTGGAGTCCCACCTCGTGTAGCCTTGCGTGTCAGGCCCCGCTCAGCACGATGTGCTCAAGGCTGGTCTATGTCGCATCCCTATGGCCAGAGAATGGGCCGTGCCCCTCTGTTTCTGCGGCAAAGTCACATCCCTCCCGATGTCCCACCTTCACCTGCCCACCTGTCAGTGCACACTGGGCCACACTCCCACTTGGCTGTTAGGGGTCACGTGGCTGTGAACCTTCCTGCATGAACGTTACCTGGACGTGTGCTGAGTTATCTCTGGAATTGCTGAGTCACAGGGTACTCCGAGTGTAACCTTACTTTTGTTTTTAATTTGCTGTAAAGCACATGTGCTCGCTGGAGACAGACACAGAGACAGGAGAGGAAGTGAGAGAACACGTCCCAGGGATTAGCCACATCGTAATCCCTTTTCCTCTGGGGATCTTGGGAGCACGCGCACTATCCCCTGGCATTCTCCGAACCCCCTTGAACTGCACAGTTAGCCCTCTGGATCCAGCCACCCTCAGCCGCACACCAGCGGCCGGCCCATCTGTGTGCAGCATCTGAAGAGGCCGCACACTGCTTGCCACGGGGCTGCAGCACATGGCGTCCCCTCACAGGGCGCAGTGGCCGGGCTGCCCATACCTTCCTTGTGTGTTACGTCCAGACGTCGGGGGGTCGGGGGCGCTGTCTGGTGGTGGAGCTGAGCGCCTTCTTGGTTTATGGTAGAGTTTGGCGGTAACCACGGTCACAGAGGACCAAGCCGTTGTTCGCATGGCACCTAGTGCACGGAGGCTCTGGCCAGACGGTGCTGTAGACCCCTTTGTTAGACCCTGCGGGGAGGGCGAGACCCTTCAGATCCTTTGCCCACCTTTTAGTTTATTCAGTATATATAAAGAACTCTGAAAAGTCTACAGTAAAAGGAAAACTCACTGAAAACTCATTGAATTTTATGAATTTTTCATGAATTCTGACTACCAGATCCTTATCAGAATGACTTGCAGGTATTTCTCCCACTCTGTGGGTTGTGTTTTCACTTTCTTGATGGTATTATTTACAACACAAAAGTTTTCAATTTTGGTAAAATCCAATTTATATATTTATCTTTCGTTGCTTGTGTCTTAGGCATCATATCTAGAACCCTAACCCTAAGCCAGTATGAAGATTAGCCCTGTTTCATAACTGGGTCACTAGAAAAGTCTTGACATATTTTCTGGTTTTCTTTGCGAAAATGCATCATGACTTTTCTGATCACCCAACAGTTGTATATATTTAGCTCCCATATTTAGTCTTTGATCCACTGTGAGTTAATTTTCATATGTAGAGACCCAGTTGTCCCACACCATGTATTGAGTTGTCTTGGTGACCTTGTGGGAAAAGCCAACAGACTGCAGATACACGGGTTTCTTTCTGGACTTGCAGTTCTCCCCACGGCGTTTACATCAACTGTGCTGCTTACTTTGTGAGAACTCAATACTGTCAACATAAAATTTAGAGGCCAGCTGGTGGCGTGGTGGTTAAGGCACCGGACTCTCACATGGCTGACCCCAGTTCGAGTCTTGGGCCTGCTAGCTTGAAAAATCACCACTGCGTGTGTGCTCAAAATCCCAGGAGTAGAGTGAAGAAGGGATTGCAACATGGCCGTCTCCCCAGGGGGGATTTCTCACTTTCCCTTTCATTCTCTCTCTCTCATCTCTCTCTGTGTCTCTCCGGCAAATGCATGTGCACTCTTTAAAGGTTTAAAAGCCTTTTAAACAAAATTGCATGGAAATGTTTCCCGTGTGTACAGACACATTTCAGTGTGTAGTAGAGAATGTGTGTATAAACTCTCTCTGTGTTAGTCCTGTTAGGAAAGAGCCTTGCGAACGTGGGCCTGCAAGCCCAAAAAATTCATTAAGGTCTCCGAGCACTGAAGTGGGGCCTTCCAGCACGTGAGGGCCACGCTCTTCTGTGTCCCTCCTGGGCCTCAGAGCTCTGAGCTAGGACCGCTGGCTGGGCGCTCCTGGACTGGGGCTCATGTCACATGTCCCTTCTCACCTGTGCCCTGAGTGTCTCCGAGATGGTGGCCCCGGAGGACAGTCACTGAAGAGCCAAGCAAATGACAGTAGCTACATGGGGGCAGTAGTGGAGTGAGGGCTCTGGAGCCAAGGCTCAGACCCACGCTCTCCACCTGCCTGGCACGCTGCTCACTCCCCGACACAGGTCCTGGTGAGCTGGGGTCTGTGTCGGCTGCTCTGCCCGGGGCCTGGCATGAAGCAGGCAGGCGCTGCTGCCATCATCATTATGCCAGAACCCTCTCCGTCTGATCTCTGTAGGTTACACACATGTGTCAGGACACTCAGGGACAGAAACCACACTAGTTCTTTTGAGCAGAGGAATTTCATAGCAAGGAGTAATGGGCCAGCCCCACAGCCTAACAGTTAAGGAGCTAGGGATCTCACAGCCAACTGCAGTTCAAATCCCAGCCTCAGCAGCTCGGAAAACATGCCAGACATCATGTGTGCGCGAGTGCCCCAAAACCCAAAAGGATGAAGAAGTGGAGGAGGAGGGATTGTGGCATAACCACACCCACTGGGTGGCGCTGCCTCTCCGTCTGCCTGTCTCATGAGTGCATGCAGCCTCTGGCCATTAAAAAAGCAGCACCAGAACGGCAGGGCTGTGTGAGGTCCGTAACCTGCCCCGAGAGCCAGGGGCTGTGAAGAGAGGCGCGGTGCCGCAACCCCAGGCTAGGGGCACTGCTCTGGGAGGACCTGTGGGCCTGGGCCACGCGCCTGGGCAAAGGCGCGGCAGCAGGGACGACCACACGGCCAGCCCATCTCCGGGCTGCCAGGGTGGGAAATGGTAGGCGACATTTATTTCGCCCAAAGGAACTGCGGCTGCCGGGGCAGGCGGACGGCTGGGCAGCTCCCAGGGAACAGCACAGTGGGCCACACGGGCTCGGGGCAACAAGCTCACCCGTCTATCTGAAAGGGACAGGGTAGAGGGGCTGCACTCTCCCTGCCTGCCGTCAGCACAGGGAGGCAGGGCCTGTGTGGTGATGCTGTGAGCTCTGGGAAGTAAGGGTGGGGGTCTCTCCAGAGTCCTGGAGACAAGGCCAGGCCCTGGGTGGGTGGGGGTGTGTGCAGCGGGAGGGGCAGCCCCCCCCCTTCCCACAGGCCAGGCAGCCCTGACAGCCCCTAGGAGACAGGGCTCCAGGACAGTCTAGGGGCCGGGGCCTGCTTGGGAGGCTGTGTGGAGCAGCAGCGCCCGCTTGCCTGGCCCATTCGCCAAGCTCCTGGCAGGTCAGGGCCGTCTCTGTCTTGCAGGAACTCCTCCGTGAGGGCTGCCTGCTCAAGCTCACCAAGAAGGGCCTTCAACAGAGGATGTTCTTCCTGGTAGGTCCCCCGAGCCACTGACGGGGTGTGGTTGCCCGAGTGGTGTGTGGGCTCTGAGGGCAGCTGTGCATGGCGGTCGGTCCTACAGGGGAGTGAGGGCCCGGCGGGCAGTGGGTCAGGAGCAGGGAAGGATGTGCGTTTGCAGAGGCTACAGGACGGCTGTCCATGCCCCGGAGGAACAGGCGCATCCCCGTCCTGGCCAGGGTGTCAGAAAGGTTTTCTGCTGGCCGGGGCTCTGGGACTGAGGACAAGCCAGTGTGTTCTTGCTCCCGCCATGTCCCCTCTGGCCAGAGCCCTCCTAACGCCTGGTTTCTTGATCTGGCTAGTGGGTCCCAATCTGAGCCACCTGAAGGGGAGGCAACTGAGCCCAGCTGGAGCGGCTGGGGCTGGCCCAAGAGCTCAGCTGGCCTGTGGGGCTCTTGCTTGCCTGCGCAGACTGCCGGACAGCCCCTCCCGAGCAAAGCACCTCCAGCCAGCCGGATAAGGCGCCAGCTGGGCTCCGGAGTGTGGCGGGGTGTCCCGCATGGCCACACTCTGAAGCCCCGCCTCTCAGTTCTCAGACGTGCTGCTGTACACGAGTGATAGTGTCCCGGGGGCCGGCCACTTCCGGATCCGGGGCCTCCTTCCACTCCGGGGCATGCTGGTGAGTGTGGCAGGCCAACGTGGCAGGCTGTGGCCTGGGGCTCTGGGCTGCTGCGTGCTGACTCCCTCCCACGGGGGTGAACCCAGTCCCTGTCCAGGGGCCCTGCTTGCCCTTAATGCCAGCCCGCAGCACAGGCGGCCCCAGCCCAAGCAGAGGAGCCATCACAGCACGCACGGCTCAGGGCTGCCTTCTCACCGGGGTGGTGGTGGTGGGGCTCCTGTCGCCAGCTAGTCACAGGCTTTGTGGACGAGGGCTACTGTCGTGGCTCACACTCAGGGTGCCACTCACGTCCTCCTGTGCCCACACGCGGGTCAGGGAAAGCGCAGTGCTGCACCCTCCCCGTGGCCGCTGCTTGGCCTCGGCCTTCATGGCTAGTGCTGGTGGCTGAAGACACTCCTGGGAGGTCAGAGACCGCTTCACACCGGCCTCGGGTGCCCTCGTGTGCTGGGATGCCACGCGTGGGCTCTGCCACAGAGGCGTCACGGCCGTGGTGCACCTGATCGCCATGACTGTGCTCACAGCCCCGCCAGGCTCACCCACAGCTCGTGGCCGGGGGGTCTGATGCCGGGGGGTCTGATGCCGGCCCTGCTGGCCCTCTCGGGCTACGTGTTCTCCCGCTCACAGGCTTTCAAGCCGGGCCGGTGGCGCCCCATTCTAGGAGGGGTCAGACCGAGGCCTGCTCTGCCAGCGGCCACTGGACACAGGCTGGGACCGAAGCGCACTTTCTAAAGTTACGCCTGCCTCACAGAGGAGTCCTGGGGGTGTGAAAGCAAAGTCACTCCCAAGTTCACAGCTAGTAGGGGCTGGCATGGCAACTCGCCCTGCGCCTGCCTGGAGGGCCGCCTTCCGTGCGTGTTGTGCCCCAACCCGGGCACCCCTCCTGCAGCGACAGGCTGGGCGCAACGTCCGTCCCAGGATCACAGACGACACTGGCAGCCCTCTGCCTTTCTCCATGTCCTTCACGCTGTCCCTGAAGTGAATGCCAAAGTGTAGCAGACGGGACAGTGAGTGTGACTTTTTTTCAAGATACTATTTAATTTTATTATCATTACCATTACTTAAATTTGGCTAGAGAGAGAGGGAAAGTGAGAAAGCAAGCCACCAGGTCCAGGACTCAAACTGCAGTCAACCATGTGGGAGTCCAACACCTTAACCACCATACTGCCCCGCTGTCCGCCCCGTTCACCTTGAGCTCAGTGCTGCCCCCTTTGCTTGATTTTCAGCTGATGGTGCTGGACCCTCCGGTAAGTAGCGGTGCCTGGGCGGCAGCTGCCCAGCAGGACCCTGTGCCCCTGTGCCCCTGCAGCCCACAGGCCTTGGACAGCACAGGCTTCCAAGCTGGCAGCCCGTATCAGCCCCGGGCGTAGGCCCAGCCCGTCCTCCCGGGCCCAACACCGCCTCTCTGCCCTGGCAGGTGGAGGAGAGCGAGAGCCAGTGGTCTGTCCCGCACTGCTTCACCATCTACACGGCTCAGAAGACGGTCGTGGTCGCTGCCAGGTATCCGTCCTCAGGAGGCGGGGCTTCCATCAGGCTGAGTGCCCTTAAGTGAGGGTGGCCTGGGCTCTGCTCGGGGGGGCAGACCCTCACAGCAAGGGGGAGATGCCTGGCTGGTAGGGGCCACGCTGGACTCTACCCTGCCCCAGAAGCCATGCGGCCATGCGGGAGGCAGGCCAGACCCCAGCATGGGAGCAGATGTGTCTCTCCCCCAGACCTAGTCGCCACAGAGGTGGCACTGAGCTCACTGGGTGGCCATGGCACAGGCAGTCCAGCCACAACCCCAGCACCTGGCTATGCTGTGAGGGTCCCTCAGTGGGCGCCAGAGAGCACAGGGCACTAGATCCCTGCAGGACTGTCAAGTCAGGCAGCCCTTGTGCCAGCTCAACCCTGCAGAGACCGGGCGAGCCTGGGTCACCGCCTCCCCAGGTCTCTGCTATCCCTGCCCGGGCTGCCGCCTCCCCAGGTCTCTGCTGTCCCTGCCTGGGTCGTAGCCTCCCCAGGTCTCTGCTGTCCCTGCCCGGGTTGCGCAGGGATGGGACAGGTCTTGACCTCTGGCTTTCGCCTGAGGCCAGCACTGAACCCTGGTCCTTGCCCCCAGCACACGGTGGGAGAAGCAGAAGTGGGTGCTGGACCTGAACAACGCCATCCAGGCAGCCAAGAGTGGTGGTGACACGTCCCCAGCACTGCCAGGCAGCACGCATGCCCACCCCTCTAGTGAGTTCTGCCCGAGCCCCTGCCAAGGCCTCCCATGCCCGGGATGCAGCCCTGGAGTCGTCTTCCCGGCTCAGCCCGTCCAAGGGCCCGCGCTCCGGTCCAGGAGGACGGTCATGGCCACACCCTGGGTCCTGTGGCCTCACCGGGGTCCACCTGCTGTCCCAGTACTAGGCCCCCTGCTTCCCAGGGGTGCTGGGGCCCCTTGCCCTGCTCCCGAGCCTGGCCAGCACAGTTCCAGGGACGCTGACGCTGCCAACTTCTCCCAGGACCCACCGATGAGGTCCCTCCAATGCAAGAGTCTGAGGAGGATGCCCTGGGGGCCCGCGGCACCCCAGAGGGACAGAGCCAGCCTCGGGTCAACACCACGATGCATGTGTGCTGGCACCGCAACACCAGCGTGTCCAGGGCGGACCTCGTCGCCGCGGCTGAGGTTCGCTGCCTGCCAGGATGGGGCCCGGGTCCACCAAGAGGCAGGAGGCAGTTGCAGGCCCTGCATCCACCCCAGCCTGCTGAGAAGCCTGGGCAGAGGTGGGGCTTCCGGGCACAGCCCCCGGCCCTGTCACCACACCTGCACCCACGCCTGTGCCCCTCTGTTCCCCAAACGGCCTGGCTGTCCTGCACGGGACACATTCCCCCTCCAAAGCCTGGCCCTCCAGCTGGAGCCTCCACCCAGCCCAGGTGGTCCTGGGGTGGGTCAGGACATGGCTTCTTGCTGGTCCAGGGCACCCCACTCACTTTAGAGACCATGTGGACCTGAGTCCAACTGTGTGACACCAGTGGCAGGCGGCTGGGGAGCTGAGGGACACCAGGCACTAGGACAGGGCTGAGTGGGGCCTTCGGGAGTACGCTGTCTACAGGCCCCTCCTGGCCGCTCGCCGGTTTGGAAGTGGTGGTGTCATCAGCACGCTTGGTGCCCACGGCCAGGCCGGTGACGGAAGCTGCCTGTGGGGTGTGACGTGTTGTGGAACCGCTGCGAGGCTGGGGTGCTGGGAGGGCTGCTTGGGGCTGGGTGGTGGCCAGTGCTCTCACGCTCTGCTTGCAGAACCAGCTCTCGGGGTACCTGCTGAGGAAGTTCAAGAACAGCCACGGCTGGCAGAGGCTGTGGGTGGTCTTCACCAACTTCTGCCTGTTCTTCTACAAAACCCACCAGGTAGGAGGCTCTGAGCCCTACCCCACGCCGAGTCCCGACGGGCCTCCATGGAGGGGGTGCAGGGAGCACTGGAGAGGCTGGGAGGCTGGTGGCAGGGTGGGACCTCCACAAGCCCACGGCACCATCTTCCAGGATGACTACCCCCTGGCCAGCCTCCCGCTGCTGGGCTACCACGTGGGCCTCCCCGGCGAGGCCGACGGCATCCACAAGGACTGTGTCTTCAAGCTGCAGTTCAAGTCCCATGTCTACTTCTTCCGGGCAGACAGCAAGTACACACTGAGCAGGTGAGCCCGCCGCCGGCCCACACAGCACTTGGTCTCCCTGAGGGAGGCACCACCACAGCCGCGTCTACGGGCCCTTGCTCTGACCGTGGCCATCCTGCTGGCTCCCAGGAAGCCATCGGCGGCCCCTGGCCTGACGCACCCTTCCTTCTAGGTGGATGGAGGTGATTGAAGCCAGCAGCTCGCCTGGGCGGCCCCCGGGTGCCACCCAGGATGGTGGTCCACACGCCCTCTCAGGGCTCGAGGAATGAATGAAGCTCGTCCTGCCCAGGGCAGGCTGCGACCTGTGGGGTGTGGGCAGCGGTCTCCCTGTCTCAGCGGCCCTCTAGCACCAGCAGCGTGGGCAGGCCTCATGGCCCTGGTCAGGTGGGGCCCACACTGCCAGGACCCCAGGAGAATACCCACGTCCAGAGCTCGGAGATGACCCTCTCCACAGCAGGATCCCACTGAGGCTGACCTGGAGCCATGCTTAGGCCTGGTGGCAGCCAGGCAGGGGCTTTGGGGACCTGAGAGGGGCAGAGCCCCACTGTCCAGCAGTCCTGCCTTTGGGATGGGGGTGTAAAGGTGGAACTCTGGCAGGACCCTGCCCAGGGCTGTCCTGAAGCACAGCTACATGCGGGTCTAGCAGAACCTCCCTGGTTCCCACCCAAGTCCTCTGCATATGGGTTGGGAGGCCCTACCCCGCACCGGGCACTCCCCACCAGCTGGAGGTAGCGTGGGGTACTCCTGTTTGTATGAAGCTGGAGATAAACCACATCCAACCAGAGGGCCCTCTGCATCACACAGCCAGGCTCAGGGCCCGTGCTGGGACGAGGACTCGAGGCCGTAGGGGACGACCCCCTACAGGAACTGGATGGGCCCAGCCTGTCTCCAAGTCAGGTGTTTATTGAAAGGGGCGAGGCCTTTCAGCGCTCTGTGGACACGCACGCGGCACCACAGTGCTCCAGGAGACAGCAGTTCGGTTTTCTCAGACACATCCTGGGTGACACGAGCACTTACGGGAAGGAACCTGGTTAACGCAGGCCAACCTATGCCCACCCCAGCCGGGCTGCCCGCGAGTCCCCACGGGAAGGTGGGCCGCCCGCTGCGGGGGCAGGAGGGGACATGGGCTGGCACGTAGGCAGCAGGCTGAGGCGTCCTCGCAGTCACCGCACAGCACAGGGCCTCCCACGCCGGCCTGGCTCTCTGCAGCCCTTGGCGTGGCCACGACGCTTCAGCGGGTCGACGTCAGGTGGTTTCTGTTATGTGAAAACCTGCAAGGGGAAGAGCTCGATGCCGCTCTGCCCGGACACGGGCCCTGAGCAGCTCTGGGGGCTGTGACGGGACCCCAACATGCTGGGTGAGGACACCCACGGCATGGGGCCTGGGTCGGGAGCCCAGCACTGTGCACAGCTCCTGGCATCTAAGGCCCCACAGGAAGCCCACCAGTGAGGGGTGGGCCGAGGTTCCGCCCCACCAGACCAGGCCCTGCGAGGCCTGCCCACTAGTCTCTCAAAGCCCAAGTGGACCAGGTCGGAGCAGATACCAACAAGGAGGACCCGCCGCCGCCCGCCACCCGCCAAGGCAAGATGGCAGCAGGGCGCGGCTCGGCCAGCCTCACCGCTGCACGCGTTCCACCAGGTGCACCACGAGCTTGTCTGCAATGCCAGGGCAGGACTCCTCGGCCAGGCTGAAGGCGTTCTCCAGCTCCTGCAGCGCCCCCGCACCGCCACCCTGCTTGTGCTTCTCTCTGAGCTGTGGGGAGCCCTGGTCTGAGCACAGCCCCAGCTCTGCCCAGCTTGGGCAGCCTGTTCCGTTCACGTGTCGGAGGCTGCGGGGCCCTCCGGAGAGCTGCACGTGGCACGGGGCAGGCAGTATGCCCCCCCTGGTCGATGGGAGCCCCCTGCCTTCCCCTACACACAGGGACTCAGGTCTCAAGGAGACCAAGTGGCTTCCTCTCACTGAGGCTCACAAAAGCAATCACAGACCCAGACAGATTTAAACACAGCCTCTGGGACCAGCAGGTGACATGGTGGTTAAGGCGCTAGACTCCTACGTGGCTAACCGTGGTTCGAGTCTAGGACCTGGTGGCTTTCTCTTTCTCTCTCTCTCTCACGAGCACAGGAGCACTACAGCAAATTAACAATAAATAAAAGTCATTAAAAAGTAAAATGCAAAGTAAAAATACCAGCACAAGATCCAGCGGGTAAGTGGTGGTGATGGCACTAGACACCCGCCTCAACAGTGGCTTGAGGCCCAGACCCAGTCACTTGAAAACCACAGTGTGCGTGTGCGTGCACTGCCCAGGACCCCAAAAGAACGGGGGAGAGGGACTGCAGCATGGCCACCCCAGGGATAGTTCTCACTTTCCCTCTTTTCCCAGCAACTGCATGGCCTTAATTACAAACAAACCAACCAAAAAAAGCCCAGAAACTCCCGGAATGCACCGCACAGACACCCCGGTGCCAGTCTTGGCTGGGACCTAGTCACAGACAAAGCACCTCACAGCTGGGGCACTGCCCCCTAGGGGCAAGACCAGAACCAGCCAAGGGTCTGCTGCTGCTCTACCACACAAAGGGAGGTCCCACGTGGTCAGCCTCTGCCCGTGTAATGAAGGGCGTGCTGCCCCCTCCCCAAGCTTCATGTCCAGGATGGTGACAGTCACAGGACCACCAGGGGGTCAGCTACAGACCTCGCTGTCCTGGGACCAACTCCCCAAATCAACAACAAACCATCCCTGCTCCCTCTCTGCACCCGGGCCCTAACCAATTCGCTCTCAAAGCTGTGACAGGCTGGTTCTCATTCAAGCCACGCCGGGACCCTGGCATATCTTGGCAGGTCTCAGAACACAGAAAAGTCAGTTGGACAGTCTGGCTGGTTAGCATTCTTCCTCCCAAGACCCCGGCCTCCAAGCCTAAGCAATGTCTGGCTGGAGACAGACGCTGGCCAGAGGAGCCCTGTACCGAGGGCCAGCCGGCGCACGGCAGCACGAACCCTCACCTCTCCGAAGACAGGCCGGACCAGCGTGGACAGACACTGGGACCGCGGCTGTCTCTTGACGGGCTCCGAGGGCTAAGGGGGAGTGAGACACATGACGATCACAGTGGGCCACCACCCCATTTCTGGCCCCCATGAGGGTCAAGGCCAGTCCCAGTGGGCCCAGCACCCTCTGCCCGCCTTCCCAAGCTCCATGGCACCAATCCTGGGCAGACAGAGCCCCAGAGCCTGCTGTCCCCAGGGCCAAGACAGAGAAGGGACAGACCTTCTGTGAGCCGTGCAGGCCTGACCCCTTGTGCAGCTTGCTGTGTGGACTGGGCCGGATGGTGGGGGGAAACGTCCAGACGGGGCCCTGTTCCCCATCCTCAGCCTCGCCATCGCTGTGGAGGACAACGCGTCACAGCGCTGCAAGGACCGAGGGGTGCCACAGCGGTCCTGTCCTGTGGCTCACGGGGGCATTGGGGACCCCGCCACTGCACCCATGACGATGGGCAGGCCTACATGTCAGAGTCCTCGGAGCTGGACTCTTCACCGTGGCCCTCCGACTTCCAGCGCTTGTAGCGGTCGATGAGCTCGGTGAGGAAGGAGGTCTTCTTGGTGTGGCGTGTGATGAACTTGTGCTTGAGGAGCTCCTTGGCCGTGGGCCGCTGCAGGGCACACGTGTCAGACGCCAGCACAGCCAGGCCCCGCTCACGGGCACACAGGCAGGCCACAGCCGGGGCGGGGGTCCCAGTGTAGGGGGAGGCCATGCCCCACGCCGTGCCACCTGAGCGGATGCCCTATGACCCCCCGAGCCCAGCCGCTAGGGGCCTTACGAATCGTGGGTCCTTGTTGAGGCAGGCCTCCACGAAGTCCTTGAAGGGCTTGCTGTGTTGGCCCTCCAGTGCAGGTGGGCTGTTCTTGGGGATCAGGAACAGGACGCGCATGGGGTGCAGGTCAGAGTTGGGCGGCTCCCCCTTGGCCAGCTCGATGGCTGTGATCCCCAGGGACCAGATGTCGGCCTGGACAGAGTCACGCAGACAGACGCTGTGCAGCAGCCAGCCGCACCACGCCACGCCTGCACGTGTGCCCTACACCCACCTTGAAGTCATAGGCCGACTGCTTGATGACCTCAGGCGCCATCCAGAAGGGGGTGCCCACGAACGTGTTCCTCTTGATCTGGGTGTCCGTGAGCTGCCCCGCCACCCCGAAGTCCGCCAGCTTCACGTCCCCCTGCTCCGAGAGCAGCACGTTGGCAGCTGTTCAACAGAGACGGCAGGCCTCAGCCTCGCTCCTGGCAGGATGGCATCCCGGGCAACACCCGCACGCTGACCGGCACAACTCTGAGCACTGCACGGCCAGTCAGTTCCCCGGGAACGCCCGGCTGCGGCACACACGGGCCACCAGGGCCCCGACTCCAGCAGCAGCCCACGCCCAGAGGTCCGCAGTTCTGGTTTCAGTCAGATCCCGCCCCACCCCAGGGTCCACTGGTTCCGACATCCAGGGTATGGGACCAGGTGGAGGCCGCCAACGCCCACCCTGCTGTGGCCCGGGCCCCCACCTTTGATGTCCCGGTGGATCTTGCGCTCTGAGTGTAGGTAGTCCAGGCCCTTCAGGATCTCGCGCAGGATGGTGGCGATGTAGGCCTCCTCCAGGGGGCCCGGCTTCAGCTGAGGAAGGCGCACATGGGCCTCGGCTGCTGCCCCATGGCCCAGGCCTGTGCTCACCCACCTCACCAACAGGGCAGGTACCCCCGAGGGGTCGGGCTGGTGTTTCCCAACTAAGTCCTGCATGCTGACGCGGTCTGAGGGTGGGGCGGGCTCTCCCTAACCATGCTCCACCTTCACCTGTGAGCCTGACCCATGAGCGCGGGGTCCTGGCCTGTCTGCAGGGACACCGCCCACCCTCTCAAGCTGGCAGGGGTCCAGGACCTCTCTCGGCACCCCCGGGCAGGACCACCCAAGACAGGTGTCTGGGCTGAAAGTTCCTGCTTTGACATCTACATGCTTGGACACTGAAGGCAGGGTGGCCCAGGGGAGCCCGAGCCAAGGCTGGCAGGCCCAGGAGGCACATGCCACCCCCAGGCCAGTTGCCCGCGTGGGAATACGCCTCACCAGGTCCAGCGCAGAGCCGCCGCCCAGGTACTCCATGATAATCCACAGCTTGGTGCTCTGGGGCCAGAGAGACGCGTCAGCACCGGGCCGAGGGCAACCACACAGCGCCGTGCTGGGCCCCACAGCAAAGGCCAGCGTCTCCCAGGGCCCCAGCACAGGGCAGAGCAGAGGGAAGCCCCTCACCAGCACCCAGTCCCTGGGCCAGAAGACGGCACGCCCAGTCAGCACAAGACCGGCACCAGCATTCCCCCAACAGGCCTCCCCCACCCCTGTGGTGACCACTGCCAGGACACGGCCAGACAGGACTGGGCACTGGGCTCCACCTGCAGCCCCGCCGCATGCTCCCAGCAGTGCCCATGGCAACCTCCAGGCGCGGGCACTGCCCCGGACACCATGGCCACCCTCGGGAGACCACACGTCTGCCCGGCCGTCACTTCCTGGAGGCCTGCTGTGTCCCGAGGCGGGGAGACGCCCTTGCACCCAGCCCACGGAGATCCGGCCGGCAGCACCTTCAGGTAGGAGCCGAAGTAGCGGGTGACGTAGGGGCTGTCGCACTGGCTGAGCACGGTGATCTCCTGCTGGATGTCCTCGATCTCGTCCTCCGCCTCCTCCAGGTCGATGATCTTGATGGCCACCACCTCCTTGGTGTGGTTGTCGATGCCCTTGTATACCTCCCCGAACGAGCCCTTGCCGATGCGGTCGAGCTTGGTGAAGAGCTCCTCAGGGTCCACTCGGGAATGCTGCAGGGGCAGGGGTAAGGGCGGAGAGCAGGTGGCGTGGTCGGGGGCAGCCAGGAGCCCAAGGACACCCCGGTGCTTTTCTGGTCTCTTCCAGTCCTGTGCTCAGAGACCCAGAACGTAACCCTGCACACCAGGAGAAAGGCCCTCGGCCAGCTCTGGTGGGCGCAGAACCACCTGGATACCCAGGAAGGCTAAGGGCCGTACTTAGGGACTTTAGTTTTTCTGTGAATCGAAATGACTACAGTAATCTCTACTGGGCCACTGGCGACATGGTGGTGAAGGCAGCTACGGCCCACATGGCCGACCGCAGTGGGAGTCCCAGACGGGCTGGTACCCAGAACCCCAAGAGAAGGGGTGCAGCAAGGCTGCCGGGTGCTTTCTCACTCCTAGCCTTTGTGAGGGCACACGCCCTATAGCAGAACTTAAAACGAAGCTCCAGTTAGAAACAAAGACCCAGCCTGTGTCATCCAAGTCCTCCTGCACTCCTGAAAGCACACCCCTAGAAAGGGCACCCCAGGGGTCAGCACTGAAAATGGAGCCCTGGGTTAAGCAGACAGCTGCCCCAGTCACCAACCAGTGTGGAAGGGGCCGCCTGGCCCGGGGCACACTGCGTCAGTAGGGAGCCGCCGGGATGACGGCCTCTGCAGGACAGCAACACTAGGGTGCCCACCCTCACCCTGCCTGGAGGGGTCCTGGCTCCTAAGGACGCCCTGCTCCCCCCAAGCACCACCCACTGTGTGCTCAGAAACCCATCCCTCCACCCCATGGGCCCAGTAACGAGGGTGGAGAGCGCCCCAGTCAAGCTCCTGGAGGGCAGGGGGCTGGTCTAGGTTCTAGGTGCCAGAGGAAAGTGGTCTCCCTAGCATGGGGACAGGCCCCACCCAGAGGTGGTCCCCACCACAGCAGGGTCCTGGCTGTGCTGAGCAGAGCCTAGAGGGGAGGGGCCGTGCTGGAGATCGCTGCTGCCCTGGGGTGGATGGCGCTCCGCACTCCGGCAGGAGCTGCACCGCCTGGGCTCACCCCGTGGACACTTCACCTGGTCAGCGGAGCACCCGTCCTGAATCCGGCTGGACATCACTCTAGTCTGAGGCTAATCTCAACCCAAAGGTGCGGGCGGATCAGATCAGCTGCCTCCCCCGGGCCCGAGGTGGGGCTGAGGGGCACAGAGCAGCCCTGGAGGGCAAAGGGACACTGGGGAAGGCGGGACAGGGCCTCTCACCAGAGCCAGGGTTGGCTCTGCAAGGCCTTGGGTGCTGTTCACACAGACACCAGCTCAACAGGGAAGCGAGTGGCAGGGACCAGCCAACAGTGACCTGCTCACTCCCTTCCCAGAACCACGGCCAGAGAGGGTAGCAGGGGAGACGAGCGGAGCCAGGGACTCAGGAGACAGGCATGTCCAGGCTCCGGTTACCGCACCCAAGAGGAAGGCCACTAGGCCAAGCGCCCACCTGCTCCGGTCAGCTTGGAACCCCCTCCCAGGCGCAAGTGCACATCCGCCTTCCTGGGTGGGGAGCCGCTCCGCCCGCAGGTGCCCGCAGGTGCTGGACGGGTCTGAGAGCACCCTGCTGCCCCTCCCCACCAGGCCCACACCTGCCCAGTGCCCTGGGCCTCAGCCCCCCTTCCAGCATAGCCCTGCAATGGCAGAGCTGTCCAGGTGACTCCAGGGCAAGCCGGTGCCCGAGCTCATGCCCTCCCATCGCTCTGAGAACACGGGCCACTGTCAGCCCAGGCCTGACGCCTCGCCCAGCACGAGGGGGTCCCCTTCTGGCTCTCAGGGGTCCCCCTCCCACTCCTTAAGCCTCCACTGAGGACAAAGGGCACTCCTGTCCACAGGGGGTGGGAGGCAGGCCTGGCCCCCCAGCAGTCTTGACAGTGCCCACCCTCCTCAGGTGCCCAGGGCCTCAGGCAGCTGCCGGAGCAAACACCCTCCTGGCTGTGACCCTGGGCCTAGAGTAGGTCGCAGGGGCAACCTGCACCCAGCCCGCCACCGGGCACCAGAGCACCTAGGAGCTCCCAGGAGCTCCCAGGCCCCAGGCTACAGGCTCCTGGCAGGACTGGGGCCTGGGGCCCACTGGCTCAGCGAGACCCCTGCTCTCTACACCAGCCAGCCCAGGTCTGCTGGGAGGTGGCCGAAGAGACAAGGGGTGTCACCTGCGTGGCCCTGCCAGGCACCCTGTGGGCCCATGGGACACTGTGGCTGTGGCCACTCTCAGGAAAAACGACTGCTGTAGTTTCCCGCCACAGACGAGGCCAGAGCCCTCGCTGTCCAGGCGGCCCAAGGGCCCTGAAAGACCGGGAGGGCGCTCCCTGCACGGACCCAGCTGCTGAGCCGCTCCCGCAGCTCTTCGCGCACGCCGACCCACACCAACATCCCGGGCAATGGGAAGCCCGTTAGTCCATGCACCATCCTGCCCAACCTGCTGCGGCCGCCGGGACCCTCCTGGAGGCGACTCCAACTGGGCGGACGCGCTTCCCTTCGGTCCTCCAGGATCAGCTCAGAGAAGGGGCAGGGAAGTGGCCACGGTGCTTCCAACACGCAGCTCGCAGCTCGGTCGGGAGGGCAAAGGCCAACCGGGGCACTCGATTCCAAAGGCATGGGTGGGACGGACAGCGCCCTGGCCCCGGCCCGGGGTCCCTCCTGCCCGCAGGGCCCTCCGAGCAGCC
>NW_006203673.1:573565-582506 GCF_000334495.1 Tupaia belangeri chinensis
TCCGTGGGTGCAGCGCCAGTTCGGCGGGGCGCGAGTGTTCGGGCGCGGTGTCCCCACCCGAGTCGCGGGTGTGCCCAGGTGCACCGCGCAGGGTCGTGAGGGGCTCAGCAGCGCCCTCCTTCCCTTCCCTGCCGAGAGCGCCGCGCCCACCTGCCCGGCATACCTGCCCTCCGGGGGAGTCCTCCCGGTGCAGCCGGGACTCTGGTGCATCACGCGGCGACGCGTACTTGTGGCTTGTCCGCCCCGGGGAGCGTGGTCTCCCGCCAGCGGACCGCGCCTCGTACCCATCCGGCATGCCGGGCGCTCGGCGTCTGTGCGCCTGAGCCGTGCAGGGCGGTGACCGCGCTGGGAGCGCCCGGTACTTCCACCCTCCTGGGTTTGCAGCCAGCCGCTTTGCTCCTCGCGCCGTCTTGCCAAGTTGCTTTTTTCTTAATGTTTTTGCCACAGGGCGTGTGTGCTTGCCAGAATCAGAGAGGAGAGAAATGACACGCAAGGGGGCGGCCACACCGCAGGCCGTTCTCTGGATTCGAGGCACACGCATAGGGTGCTCAGTTTTCAAGCTGCCAGGTCTGCGACCCAAACCACAGTCAGCCATTTGAGACTCCAGTGCCTTAACCACTATGCCACTTGCTTCATTTTTGTTTTTTTTAATGCTAGAGGGCTCCGGTGTGTTTGTGTCCGAGAGAGAGAGAAAGAGAGAGAGAGAGAGAGCCAGAGAAAGCAAGACGGGACCTAGTAACACCAAAACCCTTTTGCCTCCAGTTCTGCCTCCTATCAGGACCCAGGGTTCTCACTGTGTCTCAAGTAGGGACTGGGGGAAGGGGAGGCGGCCAGGACTAAGCCATGTGGGATCTGACTTTTCTGCACTTAACCATTGTGCTGGGGGTCAGCCCCATATTGCCATCTTTTCTTACTTTTTAATTATTTACTTCTATTTGCTATTATTATTTTTTAATTCGACCAGAGAAAGCAAGCTGCCAGGTCTGGGACTTGACCCATGGTTGGCCATATGGAAATCCAGTGCCTTTAACCACCACGCCACCTGCTGGCCCCCACATCACCATCTCGACGTCAACATTCCCCCTCTTTTTAGGCATTGGCCTTCCAGGCCACTCATCCTGGTCCGTTCTCCATCTCTTGGCTGTTGTATACTTCCATTCTCCAATTTCATCTTTTGGTTTTATTTCTTTTTAAAACATATTTCCATTTGTTCGTAATATTTTCTAATTTGACCAGAGAGAGAAAGGAGAAAGCAAGATGCCAGGTCCAGACCTTGAGCTGTGGTTGGCCATGTGGGAGCCCAGCATCTTTAGCCACCACACCACCCGCTGGCCCGTTGACTTCCTTTTTTTTTTTAAGAGAGATTTTGGCTATAGGGAACATACACTCTCTAGAGAGACAGAGAGTGAGAACTCACCTTCTGGGGTTGGCCACGCCACAATCCCTTCTCCAGTCTCAGACCCCTCAGGATTTTTTTTTTTTTTTTGAGAGGTTTTTGCTATAGGGCACGTGCGCTCGCCAGACAGACAGAGAGAGACAGAGAGACAGAAAGCGAGAAATCACCCCCCCAGGGGGGATGGTCACGCCGCAATCCCTTCTCCTCCATTCTCCTCTCGGGATCTTGGGCATGCACGCACGCGTGCCTGGCGTGAGTTTTAAGCCACCGGGTCCGGGACACAAACCACGGTCAACTACGTGGGAGTCCAGCAACATAGCCATTACGCTAACTGCTGATTCCCAAACCCCTCAGGATCTTGAACACGCACGTGCACACACACACACTCACTCACACAGCTGAGTTTCAAGCCGCCAGGTCCAGGACTCCAATCATGGTCAACCATGTAGGAGTCCAGTGCCTTAGCCACTGTGCCACCTGCTGACCCCTCATATTTTGACTTTTACATAGATCTTTTCTGCAACCCTATTTGTGATTTTCCAGAGATCTTGGGCTTTCTCTGGCTTCTAGGTCTCTCCCTCGGGAAGACGAGACAAGAGGACTTTCTTGGCGCTGAGTCAGAGCGTGCAGGCCCGGCTAGCAGGTGCTCAGGACTGCCTGTATCCTGGCCGGCACGGGCTGATTTTGGACGGAGGGGGAGTGCTCCGACCACGTCCTGACCCTGGGTCCCCCAAGCCAGGCACCCCCATGTCCGGTCATGTGGTGACTACAACTAGCTGCACTTCACTGGTGGGGACACGGGTTCAAAGAGCGGTGTGCCAGGGCCAGAGTTAGAAAATGGCGAGGTCAGCACCTGGCCATGAGTGAGCCACAGAGCGCAGCAAGCCATGGCTTGGTCTGGCCAGCCCAAAGGGCTTTCCCTGTCTCTTCTTAGGGCTGGGCAGGGAGAGGGGAGCTGGCTCCCGGGGGTGAGAACCCAACAGCCAGGGGACAAAGCTTGGCAACAGTGATGCGGGGGGAGCCTCGCCCCTGGCCTATCTGTTGGGTACAGAGTTCTGGAAAGGTGAGGGGCCGGGAAGGGGCATGCGCAGAACCTCCTGCACCCCTGAGACAGTGAGGACCCCTCTGCAGGCCCTGAGTGAACTGAGGCCGAGGCTGGGCTCATGTTCATGGCAGGGGCTCCCTGGTCAGTCTCCGTGCAGAGGCCCCAGATAGCAGGTGTCACTGGGCATCCTGGGAGGACCTGGGACCCGGGCAGGAGAGCCCAGCGCCCATGCAGTCATCGAGCACCTTGGCGAGGCGGAGGGTTCCAGAGCCTCCCGCTCCCAGCAGGAGCAGAGCTCTGACAAGCTTCACTCCGAGAGCCAGATCTGGCATGCACGGGTGTTCAGTTAGGCAGGGTCACCAAAAAAATCCACCCAGACTACAATGCTGGGGTGTGCAACAGCTCTGATGCCTGAGTCCAGGAGCCCCACTGTCCAGCCACTGGGCTGGAGCCGGCAACACTCCGGGACACAAACCACGGTCAACTACGTGGGAGTCCAGCAACATAGCCATTACGCTAACTGCTGATTCCCAAACCCCTCAGGATCTTGAACACGCACGTGCACACACACACACTCACTCACACAGCTGAGTTTCAAGCCGCCAGGTCCAGGACTCCAATCATGGTCAACCATGTAGGAGTCCAGTGCCTTAGCCACTGTGCCACCTGCTGACCCCTCATATTTTGACTTTTACATAGATCTTTTCTGCAACCCTATTTGTGATTTTCCAGAGATCTTGGGCTTTCTCTGGCTTCTAGGTCTCTCCCTCGGGAAGACGAGACAAGAGGACTTTCTTGGCGCTGAGTCAGAGCGTGCAGGCCCGGCCAGCAGGTGCTCAGGACTGCCTGTATCCTGGCCGGCACGGGCTGATTTTGGACGGAGGGGGAGTGCTCCGACCACGTCCTGACCCTGGGTCCCCCAAGCCAGGCACCCCCATGTCCGGTCATGTGGTGACTACAACTAGCTGCACTTCACTGGTGGGGACACGGGTTCAAAGAGCGGTGTGCCAGGGCCAGAGTTAGAAAATGGCGAGGTCAGCACCTGGCCATGAGTGAGCCACAGAGCGCAGCAAGCCATGGCTTGGTCTGGCCAGCCCAAAGGGCTTTCCCTGTCTCTTCTTAGGGCTGGGCAGGGAGAGGGGAGCTGGCTCCCGGGGGTGAGAACCCAACAGCCAGGGGACAAAGCTTGGCAACAGTGATGCGGGGGGAGCCTCGCCCCTGGCCTATCTGTTGGGTACAGAGTTCTGGAAAGGTGAGGGGCCGGGAAGGGGCATGCGCAGAACCTCCTGCACCCCTGAGACAGTGAGGACCCCTCTGCAGGCCCTGAGTGAACTGAGGCCGAGGCTGGGCTCATGTTCATGGCAGGGGCTCCCTGGTCAGTCTCCGTGCAGAGGCCCCAGATAGCAGGTGTCACTGGGCATCCTGGGAGGACCTGGGACCCGGGCAGGAGAGCCCAGCGCCCATGCAGTCATCGAGCACCTTGGCGAGGCGGAGGGTTCCAGAGCCTCCCGCTCCCAGCAGGAGCAGAGCTCTGACAAGCTTCACTCCGAGAGCCAGATCTGGCATGCACGGGTGTTCAGTTAGGCAGGGTCACCAAAAAAATCCACCCAGACTACAATGCTGGGGTGTGCAACAGCTCTGATGCCTGAGTCCAGGAGCCCCACTGTCCAGCCACTGGGCTGGAGCCGGCAACCCGAGACCAGGAAAGGGGTGATCGTTTGTTATAAGGAAAACGTTTAGGGCAGGATCAGCAGATAGCATAATGGTTACTCGTTGGACTCTCATGTAGTCGACTGAGGTTCAAGGTCCGGACCTGGTGGCTTAAAACTCATGCCGGGCATGTGTGCATGCGTACCCAAAATGCCGAGTGGAGACTGGAGGAGAAGGGATTGTGGTGTGGCTATCTCCCCTGGGGATGGCGATTTCTTGCTTTCCTTCTCACTGTCTCTGTCTCTCTCTCTCTGGCGAGCATATGTGCACTAAGGCAAAAACCTCTCGGGAAAGAAGAAAAAAGCCTAGTAAGGGAATCAGGAAACCCAGGAGACCTGGGGGCAGATTGTACGTCCTCCGTACTCAGCCCCCGAGGAACCTGGAAGGGACTGGCACTCTAGGGAATAAGCTACTTGTCGTGACCGGTATGGGCGTGCCTGCTGGTCCGCCTCCCGATCTTGCAAGACCGCCATTACAGTCTTGCCTCCCTGTCCACCGTCTCCACATCCATTCTTCGACATTGGAGGGTGAGCGCGTTTCTCACACACACTGGGCACGTGTGCCCAAACCCAGGAAGGAGGGAGAGACTGAGATGGGGTTGTGCGTGATGGTCCCCCGGGGGCAGTGCTAGCTCACTTTCTGGCACGCACATGCGCCCTCTGGCAAAATTAAAGATGCAAAGAAAAATAAGCTTAGACATTCAAGTCCAGTATCAAACCAACGGGAATCCCAGAGGGGAGAGGATCCCAAGGAACTTACTGGAGCGGTTCCCAGAGTGGGAAGATAACAGGTAACAGGCTCTGAGTTCCCACTGCTCACAGCCGAAGACCCAGGCCAAGACGCATGGTCGTGAGGCACGAGGACAGCGAGCACGCGGGGCCGGTCCCCAACGTGTCCAGAGGGGACAGCACAGGCCTTGTCGATAGACTGGAAGTGGAGACCACAGTTCTCTCCCGTTTTTACAAGATGGCGAGTGAAAAGCTGAGAAGTCCTATACTGAGGGAAAGAAATCTAAAGCCAAGGGGCCAGCAGGTGGCATGGTGGCTAAGGGCGCTGGACTCCCACATAGCCGACCGTGGTTCGAGTCCTGGACCTGGTGGCGTGCTTTCTCACTGTCCTTCTCTCTCTTTCTCTCACTCAGTCCATCTCTGGTCAAGTCAAAATAAGTAAATAAATAAATAAATAAAAGAAATCTGAAGCCAAGAAAGGAGAAGAGATTGTGGCATGGCCATGCCCCCCGGGGGATGATTTCTCGCTTTCTGTCTCTGTCTCTCTGGTGAGTGCATGCACCCATAGCAAAAAATCTCTCTTAAAAAAGAAAGAATAAAAAGGGTGACCTCAAAGCCAAACACCCCCAAAAAGGAAGCCCCATTGCAGCCCAAACCCGATCCTAGCCCAAGGAATTGGCAGATACTCCAGGAAAACCCTCTGCAAGAGGAAGTGCCCAGCCACTGAGTCCAGGATTGAAGGGAAAAAGGAAAAGGTTCTTGGGGGCCAGCAGGTGGTGTGGTGGTTAAGGGTCCTGGACTTCCACATGGCTGACCATGGTTCAAGTCCCAGGCCTGGCAGTGTCTCTCTCTGGTCAAATAAATTAATTAAATAAATAAAGCTAAATTTTTTTTAAAAAGGTTCTTGCCACTGTCACAAAACCAGTTGGTGGTAACAAGAATGGTGGTACCAGGACCAGCAGGTGATGTGGTGGCTGGAGCACTGGACTCCCACATGGCCAGCCATGGTTCAAGTCCCAGACCTGGTGGCTTGCTTTCTCATTTTTCCTCTCTCTGTCTTTCTCTGGTGAGTGTGAGTGCCTTGTAGCAAATTTTATAAAAACAATAATAATGATAATGATAAATGAAATTAAATAATCGTTAAAAAAAAAAAAGAGTGGTGGTATCTGGGTGGTTAAGCTCCACAATATGCCAGGTAGTAGCTACTGATGATGTGCCTCGAAAGCTGCTGAGCACGACAGGCAGGGGCGGGCCCGGCTCCAGCCCTCTGAGCCCCAGCAAGAGCACTCCTGGAGCAGCTGGGCGGGGGCTTGCTCTGGTCCTCAGTCAAGTTCCCTGTGTAGGACACACCAGAAATTTGTCATCGCCACTGCCACAAAGCTGGATATTAGCAAAGTAAAATCCCCAAATACCTCACCCACATGTCTTTTAAGAAAAGGAAGCTGTGGAAGCCCAGATGCCAAGAAGGTGAGCTCTCCGACCAGAGGAGAGATGAGGGTACGGAGCAATGCGAGGTGGCAGGAAGCCGTGGCCTCGCCAGTGTTACCGAGCGCCAAAGCTGCTCCTCAGCTCTGCACTCCGGGCTCCCTGCGATCCACATCTGCCCTCTGACTTCAGTTTGCTCGGAAGCAGACGGTGACAGCAGACACGCCTAGCTGGGGCTCCCAGGTGGCACCCTGGCACGTGGGAGGTGGAGACCTACTGTGCCCCTGGCACCACTGCAGTGTGGCAGATGGCTCATTTCTGCTCCGTGTGGCATCTTTGGGGCAGCTCTACTGAGACGGGGACCCACTTTCCGGGCAACTCGCTTGTGAGGCTGTCAAGGTGAGGCTGGCTGGCTGCGGCCAGCAGACGGCACAGCGGTTGCTGGATTCCCACATGGTCGACCATGGATCGCCCCGACTTGGTGGCTTGAAACTCACCTCACGCATGTGTGCCCAAGATCCCAGGAGAATGGAGAAGATTGCAGTGTGGCCATCCTCCTAGGGGTGATTTTTTGCTTTCCTTCTCACCATCTCTGTCTCTCTCTGGTGAGCACATGTGCCCTAGGGCAAAAACCTCTAAAACAAAACAAAACAACTGCAACAAAAAGGTGATGCTGGCTGGAGGCTGGGAGCCTATGCAAGCCATGAGCTGATGCCTCGGTTCCCCCACAGGCAGCTGGAGCTACCGCACAGCCAGGACTGGGACCAGCTCTGCTCCAACCCGCAGTGACAAAATAGCAGGGACTGAAGTAACACACACCCTGGGGCCAGTAGGTGGTGTGGTGGTTAAGGAACTGGACTCCCACATGGCTGACTGTGGTTCAAGTTCAGGACCTGGCAGCTCACTTTCTCACTTTCTCTCTCTCTCTAGTGAGTACCTGTATCAAGTTTTAAAAAGTTAATGATGATGAATAAAATTAAATAAATAGTTCTTTAAAAACAAAAACAAAAACAAATGTCCTCACTGGGCTGGCCCTGAACGCAGGGAGTTGGACTCCATGGGCTGGCCAATGCCACCGAGGCGCCTTGAGCCCCTGAGCACCCAAGACCAAGCTCTGGCAGGGTATGAAGGGGAGGGGAGGGAGCACAACCAAACCCCACTGGGGTGCAGCTCGCTCGCTCTTTCTCTGAGGAGTGCACACACTCTGGCTGCCAGGGCCAGCTGGTGGTGTAGAGGCTAAGGTGACTGAATCCCACATGGCTGACTGCGTGGTTCAAGTCCTGGACCCAGTGGTTTGGAAATCACACTGGGCGCATGTGCTTGTCTGTCCAAAATCCCGAAAGGAGAATGTAAGGGAAGGGATTGTGGCGTGGCCATCCCTGGTGAGCACGCATGCCCTATCTCTCCCTGTAACAAAGGGAAGGAAAAGGAAGAAGAGAAAAGGTGTGGGAGACTGCACACCAGTGAACATCACTGGCTTCTCAGCAATTACACAATGCCAAAAGCCATGATTGGCTCCCCTTCAAAAACCTCACTTTCAGAACCATACTCTGATTGGCCCTATAAAGGCCACAATTGGTTCCCTTCAAAAAAAAAAAAAAAAATAAAAAAAAAAAAAAAAAAAAGTTTGGTTCCAGGGAGTGTCTAACAGATGTGCTCTAAGAGCAAACATGTAACATACTAAGTGAAAGGTTTTTACCGGAGTGTTACGGAAATGGCGACCCCAATCAACCACAAAAGTTGGTCCTTGATGTAAGATACAAGAGGCTTTATTGCTAGCGCGCTAGGACTCCACTCTCAGTCAAGGAAGACATGAGAACGAGTGAAGCCCCGAACATAGGAGTATTCAGGTTATATAGACATGAGTCCATGGGGTGAGGGGAGGAAGCAAGATAAGGGGTTTCAAGGGTAATCTTATGGCGACCATTTGGTCAGGCTTGCAGGAGCATTTGATGTGGGTTTCCAGGGCTAGCGCAGAAGTGAGGGATTTTACACTACAAAGGTCTGGGCTAGCTTGCCAGACTAGTTAGCAAATGGCTCCGGGCTCCCTGCAAGGTGTTAACAAACTACCCCAGGTGAGGCTTTATCTTTGTAAGACAGGATTAGTCTTACACAACCAATCATAATCCACCTTTTACAATCCTTCATTCAACCAATCACAGCCCACCGGCATGTATATAACCACGATACCTGGCCCACAATCACGAGACGACTAGGAAGACTACCCAGACTACTCTGGAGAGCCTGAAGAGTTGAAACACCGCACAGTCTATGGACGACTAGGAAGACGACACAGACAACCCAGAAGAGCTGTGACACTGCGTCATCTCCGGATGACCCTGAGGGGTTGTGACACCGTGTTGTCTCCGTGCTGCTCACAATAGATGACGCGATGCATCATCTCCGTGCTGCCCACAATAAACGGGCGACCCTGAAGACACTGTGTCGTGTCTGTGTTGTAACACTACGCCGCTTGTCCGGGCTCTTACTCCTTCCCTCAGGAAACCTGTTCGACTGTCCCCCCGGGATGGGACAAAAAGGAGCCTCCTCGTAGCCCTGAGCCTGGAGCCTGGTGGGTACTGGCCGGTTTTGTTTGGTAAGGTCCCTTCAGCTTCCTTGCTGTGGCCCCACAAGCCC
>NW_006203673.1:583313-596056 GCF_000334495.1 Tupaia belangeri chinensis
GAAACCATACTCTGATTGGCCACTTCCCATAGCAAATCGGTGAGCTTAGAATCCCTCAGATTTGCATAATCCGGCACCTCATGATTGGTCTACAGAAGCAACTGAAAGGTTTTTACCGGAGTATTACGGAAATGGCGACCCCAATCAACCACAAAAGTCGGTCCTTGATGTAAGATACAAGAGGCTTTATTGCTAGCGCGCTAGGACTCCACTCTCAGTCAAGGAAGACATGAGAACGAGTGAAGCCCCGAACATAGGAGTATTCAGGTTATATAGACATGAGTCCATGGGGTGAGGGGAGGAAGCAAGATAAGGGGTTACAAGGTAATCTTATGACGACCTTTTGGTCAGGCTTGCAGGAGCATTTGATCTGGGTTTCCGGGGCTAGCAGAAGGGAGGGATTTTACACTACAAAGGTCTGGGCTAGCTTGCCAGACTAGTTAGCAAATGGCTCCGGGCTCCCTGCAAGGTGTTAACAAACTACCCCAGGTGAGGCTTTATCTTTGTAAGACAGGATTAGTCTTACACAACCAATCATAATCCACCTTTTACAATCCTTCATTCAACCAATCACAGCCCACCGGCATGTATATAACCACGATACCTGGCCCACAATCACGAGACGACTAGGAAGACTACCCAGACTACTCTGGAGAGCCTGAAGAGTTGAAACACCGCACAGTCTATGGACGACTAGGAAGACGACACAGACAACCCAGAAGAGCTGTGACACTGCGTCATCTCCGGATGACCCTGAGGGGTTGTGACACCGTGTTGTCTCCGTGCTGCTCACAATAGATGACGCGATGCATCATCTCCGTGCTGCCCACAATAAACGGGCGACCCTGAAGACACTGTGTCGTGTCTGTGTTGTAACACTACGCCGCTTGTCCGGGCTCTTACTCCTTCCCTCAGGAAACCTGTTCGACTGTCCCCCCGGGATGGGACAAAAAGGAGCCTCCTCGTAGCCCTGAGCCTGGAGCCTGGTGGGTACTGGCCGGTTTTGTTTGGTAAGGTCCCTTCAGCTTCCTTGCTGTGGCCCCACAAGCCACTAGAGGGAGAGGGCAACTTCTCTGGTGTCACCTCCCATGAGGGCACAACTCAGGCTCCACAGTCATGTCCTGCTGAGCCCCCGCCTCGTAGAAGCCCTTGTGATTCCAAGTGGAGGCACACGGAGGTGAGTCTGGGCAGGGCAGACACAAGTCAGTCCGTAACAGGAGTTTCTAAGAGAATGGGCAGAGATGAGTGGCTTTTTAGTGGCCTGTCACTGTAATCACATGGGTTCATTTCCGTCACAGTCACAGTCCGCCCAGATTGAAGGAGAGAAAGAGTAAAGTCACACTGAGAAGAGCATGGGGGAGGAAGGCGAGACTGAGGCCTCTGGGAAATGCAGTTCTGGTGGAGGAAATCTTTTCATCGTTATCACGGCTGTGCAGTGCCTTAGTTGTAAGAACAACGTTATACACGGATCTTTGCTGGAGACCTGCTCTAGCCGGGGCTGACAGAAAGGCAACTCAGGTGAGAAGAAATTCAGGCAGAGACCTCTATGCCATTTAGCATGTTCTCAGCCGACTACAGAGCAATCTCAAGACTGCAGCATCTGTGGCTAGGAGACATACATATTTATTGAGGGATGTTTACAGAAGTAGGAGGGGTGAGGGGAAGTAAAGGACTTTACTCTAAAAAGTAAAGTATTCAAAGCATAGGAACAATGATCATAAAACATGATGTCTGTTTTGTTTAGGTATAAACAGTCACAATTCTCAGGGCGAGGGAGTCCATTTGTCTGGTGCATTTTCTTCTTAGATCTTGATTACTGGGAAAGGTCTTTTGGGTGAGGGGGCTTTCAGAAAGCTTGATAACCTCAGTCCCAGACCAGCTTGAGAACTTCAGCCTCAGGCTAGGGTAGCAGCGGACTGACTGCCGGTTACAAAGGCCTAGATAGAAATCTTATCTGGTTAAGTAAAGATAAGGTTAATATATACTAAAGTGGAATATCTATATTATCTCTGAGGTAAGCAGCTTAACGACTGACCTAAAGGTTATTGTGTACTTGGGACCCTCTAGTCATTATAGTTCTATACAATGGCTGTGGCTCAGAGGAGTGGCAATCTTTCTTTGTCCTGAGATCAAAGGTGGTTCATGGTCTTTGGCTCAAGAATGAGCCCCTGAGCCTCTCCCAGCTACTGAGGTCATTTCACCAATTTAGTAGCTTTTCATTAATCCAAACCTTTCTAATGCTATCTATGTAATCCTCAGTAGGAGAAGTGAATGCAGCATTCTTTATTGACATTTTCCAGGCAGGTGGGGTGAGTCTCATGGAAATAATTCCTGTTCACCGCCACCTTAGGAATCCACATTCTTTCAGGGTTGTTAATTGGTTTTATTGTAAAAGTTATAGTAAGGCTGGGGGTGTTATTTTACCCTTATGGGGTACTGGGGTACCATAACGACAGTAAAGCCCATGGCAGAGAGTTTGAAAGCACAAACCAGTACAACAAACACAGTTGAAACCTTGAGCTTGTAGCTGTGGCCTTGCCTGCAGCTCTTCTCAGCCAAGCCTTGCTTAGACATGAGAGGCAGCTCCCCATGTTCTGCCTGTGTTGGCTGCATGACTTCTGCCAGATCTTCAACATTTAGTATAATCCGTAGATAATTTCATAGTGAGATATACAAGAGTCCAGAGCACAATGTACATAATAGCAAACTTAACCACGAAAAAGTAAGAAATAGAAAAAAAATGGTATCTCCGGGCCAGCCTGTGATATGGTGGTCAAATCAGCTGGAACCCACATGGCTAACTGAGCTGTTTGAGAGCCAGACCCAGAGGCTTGAAAGGCACGCCAGGCATGTGTGTGCCAAGAAGTGAAAGGAGGAGGAGGGACTATGGCGTGGCCGTCCGCCCAGAGGTGATTTCTCATTCTCTCTCTCTGTCTCTGAGAAGTATGTGTGTCCTATGGCAAGTCAACAAACAAACTAATTTCTAGGACGAGGAGAGGAGAAATGGAAGCTCCATTTAAGTTCCAGCTTCAGAAAATGTCAGAATCACTGTTAGTACTAAACCACTACGTGCAAACACAACATAGGCTGCTGCCTTAATCAGGAAAGCAGTGTTTCTTGTTTTTTGTTTGTTTGTTTGTTTTATTTTGCCAGAGAGAGACACAGAGGGAGAGAAAGAAGGAAAGTGAGAAAGCACACACCAGGTGGAATGGTCACAGTACTATCTCTTCTCCATTTTCCTCTCAGTATTTTGGGCACACATGCACATGTGCCTGGTGTGTGTGTGTGTTGTTCATTTCTTAAGTTTTGCCATAGGACATGTGCACTCACCAGAGAGAGATGGAGAGAGGGAAAGTGAGAAATCACACCCCCCCAGGGTTATGACCACGCTGCACTTGGTTCTCCTCCATTATCCTCTCAGGATTTTGGGCACGCAGGCATACCTGTCCAGTGTTATTTTCTTTCTCTCTCTCTTTCTTTCTTTCTTTCTTTCTTTCTTTCTTTCTTTCTTTCTTTCTTTCTTTCTTTCCAGTATTTACTTTTAAAAATATTATTATTATTTATGCAGTCAATCGCTATACATGATTTAGATTGTAAAAAGATTTTACCCAGGATGATACACATCTCAGTCCAGTTGAGAATACTATACACATTCTCATTAACAGAAAACAAATTATGGCTGTGTCCCACAAATATATTATTGCTCCGTTTCCCTCCCCAATTCCATTCCTGCACTCTTCCCCTCCTACACTGTCCTTCCACTTTGTCTCTAGTGTCTATAACAATTCTTAATGCTCTTATGTCCTCCAGTCTTTTGGTCTCTACCATAGAGTGCAGACAATCTGTATATGTTAAGTGGAGACATACAATGTCTCTCTTTCATAGCCTGACTTGCTTCAATCAGTAATAAATCTTTCATATTTGTCCACTTTCTATCAAATTCCATGGCCTTGTTGTTTTATATGGCTGAATAATATTCCATGGAGTGTATGTGTCACACTTTTTTAATCCATTCATCTATTTGTGGACATTTGGGATGGCTCCATGTCTTAGCAATCATGAATAGTGCTGCAATAAATATAGTTGTGCAAGTGCTTTTCTGACTGAGCATTCTCCTGTCCTTTGGGTAGGTATCCAGGAGTGGAATTGCTGGATCATATGGTAGTTCTATTTGAAGGTCTTTGAGGAACCTCCATATTGTTCTCCACAGTGGCTAGATCAATTTACATTCCCACCAACAATGTAAGACTGTCCCCTTTTCATCACATTCCCACCAGCTCTTATCATTTTGTGTTTTTTTAATCTTTGCCATTCTGACAGGGGTTAGGTGGTATCTCATGATGGTTTTGATCTGCATCTCCCTTATGATGAGGGATGTTGAACATTTTTTTCATATGCTTTTTGGCTGTTCATATGTCTTCCTTAGAGGTTTGTTTGTTCAGTTCATTTTTCCATCTTTTAATTAGATTAATAATTTTCTTCCAGGTAAGCCACTTGAGTTCTCTGTGTATTCTGGTTATCAGTCCCATTCTGAGGGTTGTCAATTCACACTAATTACAGTGTCCTTTGTTGTGCCGAAATTTCTTTTTTTTTTTTTTTTTTGGAGAGGTTTTTGCTATAGGGCACGTGTGCTTGCCAGCCAGACAGAGAGAGACAGAGAGACAGAAAGCGAGAAATCACCCCCCAGAGGGGATGGCCACACCACAATCCCTTCTCCTCCATTCTCCTCACGGGATCTTGGGCACGCATGCACACACGCCCGGCATGAGTTTAAGCCACTGGGTCCGGGACTCGAACTGTGGTCGACCATGTCGGAGTCCAGCGACATAGCCATTACGCTATCTGCTGGTCCCCAGAAACTTCTTAATCTGATGTAATCCCATCTGTCTATTTTGGGGGGCTTGCTTAGGAAGTCTTTGCCTACCCCATTGTCTCCCTGAGTTTCCCCAATGTTTTCCACCAGCAGTTTTATGGTTTGCGGTCTTAGATTTAGATCTTTGATTCACTTTGAGTTGATTTTTGTTAACAGTGACAGGGGTTCAAATTCATTTTTCTACAGGTGGATACCCTGTTTTTCCAGCACTATTTGCTAAAGAGGTTTTCCTTCTCCCACTGGATTGACCGGTACGCTTTGTCCAAGATCGGTTGGCTGTATGTTTTGGGATTTATTTCAATCTAGTGTTATTTTTTATAATTATTTGTTTTATTTTATTTATTCATTAATTTATTTTAATTTGACCAGAGAGAGAGAAAGAGTGAGAAAGCAAGCTGCCAGGTCCGGAACTTGAACCATGGTCAGCCATGTGGGAGTGTCCAGCACCTTAACCACCACACCACCTGCTGGTCCCAATCTAGTGTTATTTTCAAGCCACCAGGGCCAGGGCTAAAACCACAGTTGGCCGTGCGGGAGCCCAGCATCCCAATCACCATGCCACCTGCTGGCCCCAAGTAAAGGATTTCTAAAAGGTCTGCATCTGCAAAAGTTTACTTACATCAATAGTGATTAAAAGAGATTAGCACGTATAAACCATTACTTCCTAATACACTAACCACGTTTTATGACTTTTCATGATATTTGAAAATGTACCACTTGAACCTTTCTAGAACTGAAGAAAGACATAGAGGCTTGTATTCAAAGTGCCTCCCACATAGCAACAACATAAAAATAAACCTACAACTACACTCAATATAGTGACACCACATAACAAGAATGAGGAAACAGTATTATACAACCTAGTAACAGATAAAAATACTCAAATTGATGGCAGACATTTCATCGGAGCTACAGGAGAAAGAAAAAAATGGAATAATAGCTAGGAAGTGATAACTTAGAATTTTATAATTTGCTGAATTATCACTTAAGAGAAAAATACAAGACTTACAATTGGTAAGAAGGTTAAGGCAACTGGATCCAGCATGGTTGATTCCATGGTTCGAGTCCCAGATCTGGTGACTTGAAAAATACATGGGCTGCATGTACGTGCATGCCTAAAATTCCAAGAGGAGAATGGAGAAGAAAAGATTGCAGAGTGGCCATTCCTCCAGGGATGATTTCTTACTTCCCCCTCTCTCACTGTCTCTTACTGGTAAGCACACACTGTAGTAAATTTTGGGGGAGATATGTACCACATTTTATTTACATTTTAAGGCTAACTTTAATCTTGAAACCATAGAGCCATACAACTATTTCCTTTCTGTTGACTTCACTTAAACTTAAATTCATAGTTTGTTAAACAAAAAGTATAAAAATTAAAAAAAAAGGAAAAGAAAAAAGAAAGAAAACTACTCCAGGGGCCAGCAAGTGGCAAGTGGTTAAGGCACTGGATCACACATGGTTAACTATATGGTTCAAATCCTGAACCCAGCGGCTTGAAAAACATACTGGGCATGTGCACATGTCTGTCCCAAATCCTGAGAGCAGAATGGAGGAGAAGAGATTGCAGTGTGGTCATTCCTCCCCACCCCCAACTCAGGGGCAGGAATGATTTCTCACTTTTTCTCTCTCTGTGTCTCTCTCCCCATGAGTGCACACACTCTATGGCAAAAACCTAAAGAAAAAAAAAGAAAGAAAGAAAGAAAAAAAAAAACTCCATTTACAATACTATCAAGGGACCAGCAGATGTTGTAGCTGTTATGTCACTGAACTCCCACAAGTCCCAAACCCACTGGCTTGAAAATCATGCCAGGGGTGTGTGTGCATGCATGCCCAAGAACCCAGGAGGAAGGACCGGCAGGTAAGATAGTGGTTAAGGTGCTAGACTCCCATATGGCTGACCATGGTTCGAGTCCTGGACCTGGTGTCTTGCTTTCTCACTTTCCCTTTCTGTCTGTCTCTCTCTAGTCAAATTAAAATAAATAAATAGATATTAACAAATACAATAAAGTAAATAATTATTTTTCTTAAAGAATTATTTTTAAAATTTATTTATTATATTATTTTTTCATGTGAGTTTTGCCAGAGAGAGAGAAAGTCGCCAGGTCTGAGACTCAAACTGTGATCAGCCATGTGAGAATTCCAGAACCTTAACCACCACACCACCTGCTGGCCCTAAAGTAAATACTCAAAAAAAAAAAAAAAAAAATCCCAGTAGGAGAAGGGATTACAGAGTGGCCATCCACCCAGGGGGTGATTTCTCACTCACTCTCTCTCTCTCTCTCTCTCTCTCTCTCTCTCCAGCAAACACATGTACCCTAAATCAAAAACCTCAAAACAAACTAGCAACAACAACAACAACAACAAAACACTATCAAAAATCAGTGGCTAGGACCAGCAGGTGGCAAGATGGTTAAGGCACTAGATTTCCACATGGCTGGCTCCAGTTCGAGTCCCAGACCCAGAGGCTTGAAAAATCACAACAAATAAATAAATTTTCTTTTTTAAATCAGTGGCTAAGATGCTGGACTCCCACATGGCCAGCTGCAGTTTGAGTCCTAGACCTGGCAGCTTCAAACCCACATCAGATACATGTGAGTGTGTGCCCAAAATCCTAAGAAGAGAATGGAGGAGAAGGGACTGTGGTGTGGTCATTACCTTTGGGGGGTGATTTCTCACTTTCCCTCCCACTGTCTCTCTCTGTCTCTCTGTGGTGAATGCATGAACCCTATACAAAAATCTTAATAAGAAAAGAAAAATAAAAAATACTTTTTAGTGATACATTTATCAAGAGAGATACAAAACTTGTACACTGAAAACTATAAAACATTGTCCAAGGAAATTAAAGAAGACCTAATTAATAGAAAGACAGGGGACTGGGCCGGCAGGTGATGTGGTGGTTAAGGGTGCTGGACTCCCACATGGCCGACCATGGTTCGCATCCCAGACCCGGTGGCTTAAAACTCATGCCGGGAGCGTGTGCGGGCGTGTCCAAGATTCTGAGAGGAGAATGGAGGAGAAGGGATTGTGGCGTGGCCATCCCCCCTGGGGGGTGATTTCTCACTTTCTGTCTCTCTCTGTCTGTCTGGCGAGTGCACGCGCCCTATAGCAAAAACCTCTCCCCCCCCAAAAGAAAAAATAATTCTTAAAAGAAAGAAAGAATGACAGGGGATCAGCAAGTGGTGTGGTGGTTAAGGGAGCTGGACTCCCACATGGCCAACTGCAATTCAAGTCCCTGATCTGGTGACTAGATTCCTCACTCTCTCTTCCTCTCTCTCGTCAACTTAAAATAAATAAATAAAATAAAATTCAATAGAATAATTTTTATAAAAAATAGAAAGATAGCCTATGTTCATGGAAAAACAATAAGCATTGTTAGCATGATAGTACTTCCCAAATCGAGCTACAAATTCAATACCATCTTTTCAAAATTCGGACTGACTTTTTGTATACATTTACAAGTTAATTCTAAAATTCATATGGAAATGTAAGGGACCCAGAATAGCTGAAACAGTCTTTAGAAAGAAGAACAAAGTTAGAGGAGCCTTACTCCTTGATGTCAGAACTTGTCATAAAGCTACAATAATCAAGACAGGGTGGTACTGGCATAAGGATATATATATATAGGGTAATGGAATAGAATTCAGAAGCCAAGGACTGAAAGCCACATAGCAGTTAAACCTGATGCTCTCAGAGCCAGCAGGTGGTGAGGTGGTAAGGCACTGGATTCCCAAATGGCCAGCCACTGTTTGAGTCCCAGAAATGGCAGCTTGAAAAACCATGCAGGGCATGTGTCGGTGTGTGCCCAAAATCCCAAGAAGAGAATAGAAGAAATTGCAGTATGGCCTTCCCCCCAGGGGGTGATTTCTCACTTTATCTCTCTTTCTCTCTCTGATAAGTGCACACACCATATGGTAAAAACCTAAGGAAACAAAAACAAAAGAACTTGATGCTTAATGAGACTAACCTACATGAGAAAGTTCTGGGTGCACACCCAGAGACCTCTCCACATATGCTGAGCACTCATGTGCCATGGTCTGAGCTGGCTGAGTCTGGGGCAGTAAGACCTCACTGGAGATGACTGTCTCTCTCCCTCTGTCTCTGTCTCCCTATCTTTCTCTTTCTCAGAAGAAATAGATATAGATAAAAACTTAAAAAAAAAAAGAATACTGAATCAGAAATAGACTAACGGTCCATTGATTTCTTAAAATCTTTTTATTTTGGAGAAGTTTTCGCTATAGGGCGCATGTGCTCGCCAGACAGACAGAGAGAGACGTAGAGACAGAAAGAGAGAAATCACCCCCCAGGGGGGATGGTTATGCCACAATCCCTTCTCCTCTGCTCTCCTCTCGGGATCTTGGGCACGCACGCACATGCACCTGGTGTGAGTTTTAAGCTACCGGGTCCAGGATGCGAACTGCGGTCGACTACGTGGGAGTCCACTGACATAGCCATTACGCTAACTGCTGGTTCCCTTAAAATCTTTTTTTCATGAATTATTTATTTAATTTTGGGGACCAGCAGGTGACATGGTGGTTAAGGCGCTGGACATTCCCACATAGCCGACCACGGTTCAAGTCCTGGACCTGGTGGCTTGCTTTCTCACTTTCCTTCTCTCTGTGTGTGTGTTTCTCTCTGGTCAAATTAAAATAAATAAATTAATAAGTAAAATTGAATAAATAATTATTTTAAAATACTTTTTAATTTAATTTTATTTATTATTATTATTTAATTTGCTAAAGGGCATGGGCACTCACCAGAGAGAGACAGAGAGAAAGTGAGAAAGTAAACTGTCAGGTCCAGAACTTGAACCGTGGTAGGCCATGTGGGAATCCAGCACCTTAATCACCATGCTGCCTGTTTGCCCCGATCAACAAGAATACTGAGACAATTCAGTTGGAAATAATTTTTTTTGGAGAGATTTTTCACTGTAGGGTGCTTGCGCTCGCCAGACAGACAGAGAGAGACAGAGAGACAGAAAGCGAGAAATCACCCCCCAGGGGGGATGGTCACGCCGCAATCCCTTCTCCTCCATTCTCCTCTCGGGATCTTGGGGCACACATGCACACGTGCCTGGCGTGAGTTTTAAGCCACTGGGTCCGGGACGTGAACCACGGTCGACTACGTGGGAGTCCAGCGACATAGCCATTACGCTAACTGCTGGTTCCCTCAGTTGGAAATTATAACAAACAGTGCTGGGACAATAAGATAGGTACATGCAAAGAATTAAGTTAGATCAAATTACTCAAAATGGGTCATAAATTTGACTGTAGAGTGGAAACTATTAAATGCTGTATTAGATATTATATCAAATATATGAGATAAAGTAAAAAATAAATTTTATCAATACTAAAAGTTTTTGTGCTTCAAAGGATACAATGAAAAAGGTAAAAAGGCAACCCAGAGAATGGAGAGAAATACTTGCAAATCATGTATCTGATAAGGGACTCATGTATGAGACAGAAAATATTCTTATGACACAACAATAAAAAAGATAACTCAATCAAAAATGGGCAAAGGATGTGAACAGACATGTCTCCAGAGAAGGCATACAAGTGTAAGTAAGCACACAGAAGACGCCAGACGGCACCACAGCGAGATACCGCTCATGTCCACTAGGGCGGCTACAGTTACGTAGTAGACAGTGAGGTGATCGGCAAGGACCTGGGCAAGCGAGAGCCTCCCATTGCCGTTGGGTGCGTAACACTACAGCCAGTTTGTGAAAAGGCTTTGGCAGTTCAAAATGTTAAACGTGTAGTTACCCCATGACCCAGCAGCACCATGGATAGCTACACACTCAGGAGAACTGAAAACAGGCATCCATGCAGACACAGAGATGTTCACAGCTGAATTATTCCTGCCAGCCAGAAAGAGGAAGGAGCGCAGGCGGGTGGGTACCATGGCGGCCGAATCCTCCAGGGCTGAATGTATGGTTGTCTGGACTCAGTGGCCTGAAAAATATTCTGTGCACATGTGTTTGTGTGTCCACAGCCCTGAGAGAGAGCAGAGGAGGAGGGATTACAGCGTGGCCATCCCCCAGGGGTGATGTCTCATCTCTCTCTCTGTCTCTGGTGAGCACGCATGCCCTAGAGCAAAACAACAACAAAAATAAATTTAAAAAAGGAAGCACCTGGGAACCAGCAGTTAGCATAATGGCTATGTCGCTGGACTCCCACGTAGTCGACTGCGGTTCGTGTCCCGGACCCGGTGGCTTAAAACTCACGCCGGGCGCGTGTGCGTGCGTGCCCAAGATCCCGAGAGGAGAATGGAGGAGAAGGGATTGCGACGTGACCATCCCCCCTGGGGGGTGATTTCTCGCTTTCTGTCTCTCTGTCTCTCTCTGTCTGTCTGGCGAGCGCACGCGCCCTACGGAAAAATCTCTCAAAAAAAAAAAAAAAGGAAGCACCTATGATCAGTGATTGATAATATGAAAGTAAAATGTGGCAGCCACACGATAGGTAACCGGCCTGGAAAGGCAACCGGAATAAACCGTGAGGACAAGTGAGTCAGCGCAGACACAAAAGGCCACAGTCTACGTTGTTTCACTTACAGGAAACACCAGACTGAGCAAACCATGGAGGGAATGGTTTATGATTTTATGACTTAGGAATGACGTCTCAACAAAGTTATATGTTTTAATGTTTTTGCCATTGGACGTGTGCACTCACCAGAGAGGCAGAGAGAGGAACTCACCCCCCAGGAGGATGGCCATGCAGCAATGCCCTTCTCCTCCATCTCCTCCTGGAATTTTGGGCACGCACATATAGCCAAAACAGAACAGGGAACCAGACAGAAAACAAAACAGCTGAGCCCTGTGAGGAGACGGAGTTGGGTGCCCGGGGAATCAGGTGGCTCAACTTTGCAGGAGGGAGTGCAATGAGAGGAGAAAGCCGCAGACAGAGAGAACGAGACAGGGAAAGACTTAGAGACACAGACCTCTCAGGATGTGTGAAGTTCCCCCTCGAGTGCTCAGCACAGGATGGCTGGCACCTGCCTCGAGGAAGAGCCCACAAGCGGGAGGGGGAGCCCTTGGGGTGTTAGTGGTGCCTGTGCTCACGTATGCGGACAGCACCGGACCTGATAGCCCTGACACTCAGGGCAGTGGTGGATCATTCACTGGGAGGCAGGTGCCTTCCCTCAGTTGGGAGAGGGTTGCCAGATGCACACGTCAAACCAGAGTGCCCAGTTAGATTTGAACTTCAGGTAAACAACGAATAGCGTTTCAGGACTGCATAGATGTACTCACATGAAAACATGATTTGTTATTTATCTGAAATTCAAATTCAACGAGTGACTGGTATTCTATCCAGCAATCCGAGGAGTAACCAGCCCTCAATTCCTGCCTAACAAGTCTCAGAGCAAAGCATGGAAAGACCCCACTGTTTCTAAGTAACATAACTACATCAGAAAACAAAACTTGGCCGTGATTACTGGAATACATCAGCAGCCAGTGAGGTAAACTGCAGAGTGATTGTCATTGTATTGAGAATTCCCATTCAGAGAAGCAGGAAAATGTTACCCTTAGAAGGAGAAAAGTCGCCCAGTGAAAACCAGCTCAGAGCTAACACAGATGTTAGAGTTACTGAACAAGGATATTAAAACAGTCCTTGGGAACCAGCAGTTAGCGTAATGGCTATGTCGCTGGACTCCCACGTAGTCGACCACGGTTCATGTCCCGGACCCGGTGGCTTAAAACTCACGCCGGGCGCGTGTGCGTGCGTGCCCAAGATCCCGAGAGGAGAATGGAGGAGAAGGGATTGCGGCGTGACCATCCCCCCTGGGGGGTGATTTCTCGCTTTCTGTCTCTATGTCTCTCTCTGTCTGTCTGGCGAGCGCACGCGCCCTACAGTGAAAATCTCTCCAAAAAAAA
>NW_006203673.1:596144-599007 GCF_000334495.1 Tupaia belangeri chinensis
ATGGCTTAAACTCACGCCGGGCGCGTGTGCATGCGTGCCCAAGATCCTGAGAGAAGAATGGAGGAGAAGGGATTGTGGTGTGGCCATCCCCCCTGGGAGGTGATTTCTTGCTTTCTGTCTGTCTCTCTCTTTCTGGCAAGCGCATGTGCCCTATAGCAAAAAGCTCTAAAAAAGAAAAAACAGTCATTATAATTGCATTTTATACATTCAAAAAGCTAAGTGGAGGGACCAACAGTTAGCATAATGGCTATGTCGCTGGACGCCCACATAGTCGACTGCGGTTCGCGTCCTGGACCCGGTGGCTTAAAACTCGCGCCGGGCGCGTGTGCGTGCGTGCCCAAGATCCCGAGAGGAGAATGGAGGAGAAGGGATTGTGGTGTGGCCATCCCCCCTGGGAGGTGATTTCTTGCTTTCTGTCTGTCTCTCTCTTTCTGGCAAGCGCATGTGCCCTATAGCAAAAAGCTCTAAAAAAGAAAAAACAGTCATTATAACTGCATTTTATACATTCAAAAAGCTAAGTGGAGGGATCAGCCCGTGGTCTGGTGGTTAAGGTGGCTGGATCCCACATGGCTGATTGCATGGTTCAAGTCCTAGACCCTGTAGCTTGAAAAATCTGCCAGGCACATGTAGATGCCCAATATCCCCCAAAGAGGAGAAATGGGGATTTCAGTGTGACCATTCTCCATGAAGGGTGCTTTCTCAATTTCTTCCTCTCTCTTTATTGAGCACATACACCCTCTGGCAAATTGAAAAAAAAAAAAAAAAACTAAGTAGAAACAACAGAAAATATGAACATGGAAGACCCAAACCAAACTTCCTTCTCTTCTATTCTCCTCTCAGAATCTTGGGTGTGCACATGCACACACACACACACACACACCTGGTGTGTTTTAAGACACCAAGTCCAGGACTCAAACCACAGTCAACTATGTGGGAATCCAACGACATAACCATCATGCCATCTGCTGGTCCCTCAAATCTAATTTTCTAGAGATAAAGCAATAATGTAGAAGACAAAAATTACACAGGATGTGATTCACAGCAGATAAGACACTGTGGAGGGCCGGTAGGTGACGTGGTGGTTAAGGGAACTGGACTTCCACATGGTCAACCATGGTTAGAGTCCTGGACCTGGGCAGCTTGTTCTCTCTCTCTCACACTCTGTCCCTCTCTGGTCAAATTAAAATAAATAAATAAAGTTTTTTAAAAAAAGACACTATGGAAGAAAAGTTTTGTGACTTTGAAAGTATAGCAGTAGAAATATCCAAAGTGAAACAGAAAAAGAGAAAAAGAACTTGTACGAATTAAGAGTCTCTGGGGCTAGGGCCAGCAGGGGGCATGGTGGTTAAGGCACTAGATTCCCACATGGTCAACCATGATTCAAATTCTGGACAAGATGGTTGCAAATCACAACAAATAAATACATAAATAAATAAATGTTAAAGAGAGAGGGAGAGAGAATGTATCCAAGGCCAGCAAGGGGCATGGTGGTTAAAGGCACCAGACTCCCACATGGCTGACCCTGGTACGAGTCCTGGACCTGGCAGCTTGCTTTCTCAATTTCTCTCTCTGGTGAACACATGTGCCCTAGAACATATTTATAATAATAAATATATAAAATTAAATAAATAACTCTGTTTTGCTTTTTCTAGATTATTTTCAAAATAATTATTTATTTTTATGTATTTATTTTTAGAGATTTTTGCTGTAGGGTGAGTGTGCTCACCTGAGATACAGAGACAGACAGCAAGAAATCACGCCCCAGGGGGGACAGCCTTGCCACAATCCCTTCTACATTCTCCTCCTGGGATCTTGGGCACACACCCACACGTGCGTGCCTGGTGTGAGTTTGAAACTGCAGGTCTGGGACTTGAATTGTGGTTGGCCATGTGGGAGTTCAGCAATAGGACCGCTGTGCCTTCTGCTGGTCCCTATTTACTCATTTTTAATTTGACCAGAGAGTGAGGGAAAGCAAGAACACGAGTTGTCAGGTGATCTGCCATGTAAGAGTCCAACGCCTCAACCGCCTTCGGCAAGTGCCAGCCCAATAAACAAAATTCTTAAAAAAAGAAAAAAAAAGAGTATCAGTCCTGCCAGGGGTGTGGTGGGTGAAGCCACTGGGTCCCACATGGCTGCCTTCTCGGTTTGAGTCCTGGACCTGGCAGTTGAAAAACAAACTGCGTGGGTGTCCAAAACCCCTAGAGGAGCATGGAGAAGGGACTAAGGCGTGGCCATTGCCCCTGGGGAGGGCTGATTTCTCACTTTCCCTCTGTCCTCCCTCGCTGTAGGCTCCTGCCAGAGCAGGCGAGGGAGGATAAACTGAGCAGCGGTGAGCAGTGACCACGAGAGGTCACGAGAAACGCAGCCTTGGGGACTGCAGCTGGCCAGGCCCTGTGGCGCCTACCTCCCCCTCTCTCTCTGTCTCTGTTTCTCTCGGCCTGCCCCTCTCAGCACCACGCTCGTCATAAAGTGGGGGCGTTCGGCCAGCAGGAGCGGGGGCCAGGTGCTGAGCCGACCTCGCAGCGGGAGTCCCAGATCCCAGTCCCAAAATCCCGCCCCGAGCGGAGCGGCGCACCCAAAATCCCGAGAGGAGGATGGAGAAGGGACTGCGGCGTGGCGTCCCGGGGGTATCTCCCTTCCTCTCCCTCCGTCTCGCTCTCGAAGCCCACGTTCACAGGGAAAAGCCCCCGGGTGAGCACGGGGCTGCCCTCGCCCCTCTCCTCTCGCAGAGCCCTCAGATCTGCCCTTGCCGCTCCCGGCTTCGCAGGCTCTGCGGGGAGAAGGTGCAGGCACCCGGGCTGCGCCCAGGAGTGGCCGGCGTCCTCGGGGCAGCACGTTCGCGGAACTTCCCCGCACGCCCCAC
>NW_006203673.1:599527-603928 GCF_000334495.1 Tupaia belangeri chinensis
TCCGCGCCCCTCCCCCGACCGCACACCCAGCCGCCTGCTCTTGGCAGCAGCTGCACCGGGTTCTGGGTAAATCGGAGCTGCGCCCTAAAGGCCGAGGTGTGCCCCAGGGATGGCTGTGGAGGGTGCTTCCCGCCGAGCATTTCCGGGAAGGGGACGGAGCCTGCAAGCCCTCCTGTCGCAGCGGGAGATCGCCCTCCGCTGAGCTGCACCTGCCACTGCCCTGGGCCAGTGAGGGCGCTAGTGAGCGCTCACCTCGGGCAGTCCCAGCCCGAGAAGGTTGAGTATTACCTTGGTGGTGGCTCCGAGCCCCGCGGGGCCAGCCGGGAGGGGCGGGCTGGGACTGGACCAGGAGCCCGCAGTCAGCAGTCAGCGAGCTGTGGCCCTCTGCCTCTGTAGCCTGTCCGGCATCACTGTGTGATCTTTGCTAATCTGGTATTTTTTTACAAATAGTTTCTTGCTGTGGTTTAAAAAATCCATATATGAGCCATACAAACTTCTGCTTGCATTACTAAAAGATAAGGAATTTTAAACTATAACCACTAAGCCATTATCCCTCTATTAAAAATTAACCAGAGGGGTTTGGTTCCAGGCCAGGAGGTGTGAGCGCACCTGCCCGCCTCTGCCGGGTACAAGGCAGTGGGTGGAGGAGGGACCCCAGCTCAGCCGCCTGCGCTGCTCGGAACACCATCATTCTCCCCTCCGTCTGGACGAGTTACAGCAGGACGTGGACTGGCTGCTTTCACCGTGTGCAGGAAAAGCCCAGAGACCGGGAGCCCGAGGAAGCACATTCTGCAGCTTCCAGGTCCCTGCAAGCTTAAGGGAGAACTCACAGCTCATTCCCAGGGAATCCGGAATCCGGAAGCAGGCTGGGCAGCTGGCTGCTCACAGTCCCACAGAGAGGGACGGTCCCTGAACAGGCGCTCCCCGTCCACGCGCTATGGTGCTAAGTACCTGAGCCCCTTGTTTCTGGAGAGGCCTGGGCCGCCCTGTAGCCTAGCGGTCAATGGAGTCAGATCCCACATCTGTGGTTCAAGCCCCAGCCAAGGTAGCTTGAGAAACACATGGGCGTATGCGTGTGCGTACCTGGCCCTGCCAGGTAGAGGATGGAGGGGGGCTGTGGTGTGACTGTGCCCTGTGGGGTGCTCTCTCCCTCTGCCAAGCACGCGTGTGCTCTGGAGAGTAAACAAAGAAAAAGCTTATTCAGCTCCCCATTCTGCCCACTGGCTGGCCGCTGTGCCCAGAGAGCAGAGAGGACAGTGGCCACTCAGAGGCCAGGGTCAGCAAACGTCCCTTCCTGTGGAACTAGCCCCTTCTCACAGCCGGAGCTCACCCCTGGTGAGACAGCACCGGCCCAGTCACAGAGCCCATGCTGCATGGCCCGAACTCCGTCCGCAAGGCCTCCCTCTAAGAGGTCTCAGCACCTCCCAGCACCATCACGCCAGGACCAGATGCCACCCTTACCCAACCCATAGCTGGCAGGAAGTGAGCGACCCCCCTGGGGTTAAAGGAGCCTCGACTGGAACCGCAGGCCTCGCACAGATCGGAGCAGGAGCTGGCCTGATGGGACTTCATACAGTGGGCCAGACCTGTGGCCTGACAGCTGAAGTGGCAAGATCGCACACAGCCAACGCTTGGTTCAAGCCTGACAGGCCCAGCTGTGGCAGCATGTGCTTGTCCCAGCAGGTAAACTGAGGCAGGGTTGCCACACAGTGAGGCCTTCTCTTAAACAAATACTGAAATAAGCATCCTCATTTCAAAACATGGCACACTCGAATAGACGTTCCTCCAAAGGAGACATACTGACTCAGCGTCACTAACGACCAGGGACGAGTAGATCAGACCTCCAAGGAGAACCCGCCTCCCCCTTGAAGGCCGTTGTGGAAACAGTTGCTCCAGGGCGCTGCCGCTGGCCGACACCAGGGTGCCAGGGCTGTGCAAAGTGTGCGGTTCCCTGGAACACAGGAGAACAGCCACCCACCACCAGTTTGACGTGGGGATGCACCCCAACTTGGAAGTAGGACCCAAAGAGACACGTATGCCCCTGTTCTTAGCAGTGCTGTCCACAGTAGCCCTCCGATGGCAGCGACCGGGGGCCAGCAGAAAGCGGTCTGACAGACGGCGGGGTAGTGCTCGGCCTTGAAGGGAAGGACGCGTGCTACCACCTGGCCGTCTCGGGACACGGTGCTGAGTAAGTCACTCATGCAAGGGAGACTGAAGTGTGGGCGCCGCTGTGTGCAGGCCCTAGAGGAGCCAAGGTCACGGAGATAGAAAGGAGGTGGTGGCTGCTGGGGTGGGGCCGGGGAGGAGGGAGTTAGTGTTTATGGGGCAGTTTCAGTTTTGCAGGATGAGTCATAGGTGACATGGTGATTACGGCAGCAGGATTCCACGGGGCCGACTGTGCGATTCGAGGCTGGGACTTGGGGACTTGGAAAAACATGTCAGCGTGCGTGCGTGCATGTGTGTGTTCACGTGTGCCCCCAATCCTGAGACAAGAACAAAGGGGAAGGGATTGCGGAGAGCCCATCCCATCTGGGCGAGCTTTCTCACTTCCCCTCTCTGTCACTGTTTCTCTAGGAATGGCCACACAAAAATGTGAACATGTTGCTGAAAATGGTTACGATGAGGGCCAGGGGTAGCCTGGGCTCTGGGTCCCTCACGGCTGACTGCAACTGCCTTGGCTCCACAACGCCCTCTCTCTGGCAGGCACTGTACCCTCTGGCAAAACACAAACACCGACAATAACATTGACACACGTTACAAGGAGACCAGCCTCTTGTCCTGGGCTGGACCTGCCGGCTGCATACGCTGTGACCACCCGCTCCCCGTGACCCTCCTGTGGACTGGGGTGTGGTGGTGAGGCACTTTGGCCTCGGTAAGGGCCCAGCTCGTGCCTCCCATATACCCAGATCACTGCTGTCAACTGCACACACACCCTCAGCGGGAGGACAGTGGCTCCCTGGGATGCCCTCCTGGGATACCCAGTTTTCTCAGGCGTCCAAGGCTTCCCCGGTCCATGGCCCTGACCCTGGAGAAAGCGTGGTTGCTCTGGGGAAGGGGCTGCTCCGCCTCTGCCCCATCCTCCTTCATAGACAGGGGAAACTGAGGGGAGAGAGGTCTGGAGACACCACAGAGTCTGGGCCTGGGCCGTCACCCGGGAGAGCGTGACCTCGGCGGCGCGGTCGAGCCTGTGGGTGCGTGCTCTCTAGCCCCGAGGGCATACGCTGCACATCAGCCCTGGTACCAGCGGTGCCTGCTGCCTGGAGGGACAGAGGCCCAAGGAGCCTCCAGCGAACCCTCCCTCGGCTGCTCCCGAGACCCGTGAGGTGCAGGTGGCAGCGCCCATGTCCTCCCCACTGATGTGCGGTCTTTCCCCCGGGGGTCCTGTGAGCCCTGAAGGCAGCGCAGGGAGCCACAGCCGGGAACTCAGGCCCACCCCAGCAGAGGAAGGCCACCCCTTAGCCAGGACCAGCAGGGGCAGCAAGCCCCCAGTCACCACCACGCTACCCCCCCCAAGTTGTCTAGCCTCTTCATCCAAGGACCCAGGGGCAGGCTGCCAGTCTCCATGGGAGGTCCAGAAATGAAGGCCTGGCCGAGGTGTCTGGGGCTGGGTGGGGCCTGGAAGGGGCAGGGGGCAAGGCCTCAGTGCAGGGGCAGAGGGTGCAGAGAACTGGGTCCGCAGGGGAGCAAGGAGGACCTGGTGACATAACCCAAGAGGGCTCTGGTCAGGCGAAGCCTCCCTCTCTGGGCCTCAGTTTCTCCTCTGTCCAGTGGGATTGGGAGCCTGCAGGCTGAGTGTGATGTCCCTAGACCAGGGATGCCCGGGACCCCTCTGGAACTAGAAAGGCGGAAAGGGAGCCGGCGCTCTCTTCTGAGCAGGCTCCAGCCCAGGCCAGGCCAGGCAGGCGTGGGCCCGCGGATGATGGCCGCAGCAGCTCAGGACTGCCGGCGCAGCGATGCGCTGTCTGTCCTGTCCGAGGTCAGGCCGTTGTGGGAGGGCTGCAACGCCCAGCACAGGCGCGGACGTTCGGCCTCCAGGGCGGCTCGGTACAGCCGCCAGCATCCTCCCAACGGTGGAAGCGGGCCGGGAACTTCAGTCCTCTCCGCGCACTGACGGTGGGCTTTTAATCTCCTTTCCCCGTGCTTCCCTAACTCCCCAGTGTGCTCCGCAGCCAGGTTTTACCGTGCAGACAGAAAACCACGTCGCGTTGGGCTGCCGCCCGACGTTGAAATCTCAGAGCAATGCTGCTCTCCGCGCAGAAAGAGGCTCGGACCTCAGGACCAAGGAAACGCCTGCCCACGGGAAGGCGGGTGTCCCAGGACCGTGTCTGCGCGCTCCGAGGGCGACCTGCGACCCAGCGCTCTCGCGCCACCCGCGGCACGAGGACCTGCTACAGAGGGGCC
>NW_006203673.1:603950-610448 GCF_000334495.1 Tupaia belangeri chinensis
GCGGGAAAGGCGGGGCCTGCGGAAGGTGGAGTCTCGGGAAAGGGCGGGGTCTCCTGCGGGAGGGACCTGGGCAAGGAGCGAGGCCTCCCTGGTTCCAGGTCGGAACTTTCCAGCCCAGCGAGGCCAGTTGCCCCGTTGCCCCGAAGGTCGCGTCCGAGTCAGAGGTGGCACTTGAAGGGCAGGTGTGAGCACCTCCTGGCTGGCGTAGGGACGGACTGCCCAAGAGGCCCAGTGTTTCTACCCCTGCGCCCGGGCGGGTCACCTTCCCTAACCTCCTCAGTGGCAAGTGTACACATTCCGGACCTCCTGAGACAGTTTCAGTTTAAAACTGTTTGCACCCTGTCTGGTGATGCCAGCCTGGCCACGTCCATGGCACCCTCCCCTCTTCGGGCCCAGACTGACCATCAGGCTTCAGACCTGGCCAAGCTCCTGTTCCCCGGGGCCTGAGGCCCTGAGTCCCAGCAATGGGTTCTGTGTGGTAGCTCAACTCCGTAACCCTCCAGGCTCTGGCTTTAAACTCGCCTCTTCCTCAGCCAACAGGACACAGGTGCAAAACGCACTGCGAGGCTGCACTAGAGCCGGGTTCCAGACCCATTTGTGATCTGCTGGCCCAGACGGGCACAAGGTCTGGGCCTGGAGCTGGGGCAGAGAGGCTTCAAGGACCTGTCAGGCTGCTGTCTCTCTCTCTGCCTCTGTCTCTCTCACTCATGAGATAAATAAATAAATACACCAACTTTAAAAAGACTAATGCCCCTTCTGAGAGCCCTGGATTCTGCTCCTGGGTCGACTTGAATACACCTGGCAGCTATGGGTACACCTAAGATTCCGGGGCCTAAAGGCTTCCCATACTCCCTCCTTTGTCACCGAACTCGCATCAGGTTAGCTTGCCCATGCTACAAACCATACCACAGCCCCAGGCTGTGATGAAGGAAAGTGGAGCTTTATTGCAAAGTGCTAAGGGAGGAGAGAGGGCAGCTCATGCTGAAAAGATCCTATCTCCCCAGCGGCTCCCCACATGTGTTTTTAAGGGCAAAATTAGGGGCAGAGGTCCCAGATGCATGATCATTTCAGTGATTGGTTCAAGAGGGCGTGATCAGCTAATGGGCATTCTTGATTGGTGAGGCCATCGAGAATCAATCTTCTGCACTGGGAGGGAGGTGCATTTCAGCCTGGAGGTGGTGCAGCCAGCGATCAGGGTCCTGCAAAACACCTTACAGTTCGGGGAACCAGCAGTTAGCGTAATGGCTATGTCGCTGGACTCCCATGTAGTCGACCGTGGTTCGTGTCCCGGACCCGGTGGCTTAAAACTCATGCCGGGCGCGTGTGCGTGCGTGCCCAAGATCCTGAGAGGAGAATGGAGGAGAAGGGATTGCAGCGTTGACCATCCCCCCTGGGGAGTGATTTCTCGCTTTCTGTCTCTATGTCTCTCAGTCTGTCTGGCGAGCGCACGCGCCCTACAGTGAAAATCTCTCAAAAAAAAAACAAAAAAAAAAAACACCTTACAGTTCGCAGTATGCGTAATTTCCATGTCTCAAGTTAAGAAAGGAATCTCTGTGATAAAGAGAAAAGGAAGGCTTTACGCATTAACACAGCAGGTCATCTGCTAGAGAGATAGTCATTCCTTTCCACGTGAAGGCCGGTCTGTTTACAGTGAGCTAGGATTTACCTCAGGTGAGGGTGGGTGTAGTCAAAGTCTGGCCTTAAATGTCACATTTACATTTAAATGGACCTCTCCTGTCAAACACTTTGGATAGTTCTAATCAGCCTGGGAAATTGCACTTTTACAAAAGGGAAACAGGGCCTACTGAGGGCCTACCCTACTCCAGGTAAGAGGCCTCAGCTCAGTTTCGCTTTCTGGCCTCTTTTGTTTGGTATTTGCTACATGGCATGTGAGCTTGCCGTGGAGAGGGAGAGACCAAGAAAGTGAGAGGTCACACCCCAGGAGGGACGGCCATGCTGCAACTCCTTCTCCAGTCTCCTCTCAGGATTTTGGGCATGGACATGGTCCCGGTGTGCTTTTTAAGCCACTGGGTTGAGGGTTCAAACTGCAAAGGCTGCTATGTGGGAATCAGCACCTGTGAGAAACGTGCTTGCCCTCCAGTGTCGAAAAATGGACATGGAGACTGCGGACAGGGAAACGGACTGCAATGGTGGTCTTGCATGATCAGGTGTCTGATGGGCAGGCACGCCCAGAATGGCTACAATAAGCAACTTCTTCCCTAGTGTGCAAGTCCCTCCCCCAGCTCCTCAGGGGCTGAGTACGGAGGGCATACAATCTCCCCCCAGGTCGCCTAAATTGTATTATTCCCTTACTAGGTATTAAGGCACAGGCTTGTAGGGAGCAGCCCTAATCTGAGCAGACACAATGGTGACCTTTAGTGTACGCAGAAACATGGTTCTATAGGCTGTCATTTGCAAGGCTAAATGAATATGGTAGCTGTCTCTGTGTTGGAAACTGCAAAGCAGTATTGAGGTTAGGAGACAGGGACTTATAGTTAGGTTATGGGTGCAAAATGGAGTCACAAAATAGCTAAATTTTAAGAGGCAGTGGTGGCTCAGTGACTGGCCTAGGAGGCTTGACCTAGACCTAAAACAAAGGCTTTTTCCATGCCCCACCACATTCCAGGAAAGAGATAAATAATGGTTTTCATGGCCCAAAGATTCTAGACAAAGACTCTCCAGATCTTGGCACCCACTCCCAAATTAGAAAAATAATTGGACCCATCCCGCATACGCAGCCACTGTTACCAAACTCAAATCAGGTTCTCTCACCCAAGAGCTATAAAACCAAACGATTGGCACATGGCGTGATGAAGAAAAGCACAGGTTTATTGCACAGCACAAAGCAAGGAGAGTGGGCAGCTCTCACTGAGAATACCCAGTCTCCTCGAGATGTTCCTGTTAGCTGCAGGCCTGGGCAGCTTGGATGTGGGGATTGGACGCCACTCTACAGTTGGCTGATGCAACCTGGGTCTAGTCTATCATTAGACCTGCACTGTACTTGGACCTAATTCAGATGTAGTATGTGTGCTCTATCTACTCCGCACATGGCGCTCTACTCCGCACATGGGGCTCTACTCTGCACACGGGGCTCTACTCTGCACACGTCACCAGATGTTATGTGGCACCCTAGTCAGCTCTCCTTGTAAACCTTTACCATACATGGACTTTTTCTACCTCTAAGACACTCCCCCTCCCTATACCCTTATAAAAATCACTAAACCCTGCTCTAGTGCATGACTTCTCTGGCCCCTCTCCCTCCCTCCGTCTCTCCCTTTGTGTCAGACCAGCAAACCTTGCCCAGGAGTGCTCCCAATAAAGGTTCTACATTTCTATTTTCTCGAGCTGTCAGCCCATTCCTTACAGTTCTCCACATGCATTTTTAAGGACGAAATTAGGGGCAGAGGTTCCAGGCACAGTTCAGTGATTGGTTCAAGAGGACGTGATCATCTTTTGGGCATTCTTGATTGGTGAGGTCTTAGATAGTCAAATTTTTCTTCAGATTTCTGGAGCCATTCAGCCTAGGGTCTTTGAGCTCACAGCCGGCAATTTCCATCCTATAAAACATAATGGCTACAATAAGCAACTTCTTCCCTAGTGTGCAAGTCCCTCCCCCAGCTCCTCAGGGGCTGAGTACGGAGGGCATACAATCTCCCCCCAGGTCGCCTAAATTGTATTATTCCCTTACTAGGTATTAAGGCACAGGCTTGTAGGGAGCAGCCCTAATCTGAGCAGACACAATGGTGACCTTTAGTGTACGCAGAAACATGGTTCTATAGGCTGTCATTTGCAAGGCTAAATGAATATGGTAGCTGTCTCTGTGTTGGAAACTGCAAAGCAGTATTGAGGTTAGGAGACAGGGACTTATAGTTAGGTTATGGGTGCAAAATGGAGTCACAAAATAGCTAAATTTTAAGAGGCAGTGGTGGCTCAGTGACTGGCCTAGGAGGCTTGACCTAGACCTAAAACAAAGGCTTTTTCCATGCCCCACCACATTCCAGGAAAGAGATAAATAATGGTTTTCATGGCCCAAAGATTCTAGACAAAGACTCTCCAGATCTTGGCACCCACTCCCAAATTAGAAAAATAATTGGACCCATCCCGCATACGCAGCCACTGTTACCAAACTCAAATCAGGTTCTCTCACCCAAGAGCTATAAAACCAAACGATTGGCACATGGCGTGATGAAGAAAAGCACAGGTTTATTGCACAGCACAAAGCAAGGAGAGTGGGCAGCTCTCACTGAGAATACCCAGTCTCCTCGAGATGTTCCTGTTAGCTGCAGGCCTGGGCAGCTTGGATGTGGGGATTGGACGCCACTCTACAGTTGGCTGATGCAACCTGGGTCTAGTCTATCATTAGACCTGCACTGTACTTGGACCTAATTCAGATGTAGTATGTGTGCTCTATCTACTCCGCACATGGGGCTCTACTCCGCACATGGGGCTCTACTCTGCACACGTCACCAGATGTTATGTGGCACCCTAGTCAGCTCTCCTTGTAAACCTTTACCATACATGGACTTTTTCTACCTCTAAGACACTCCCCCTCCCTATACCCTTATAAAAATCACTAAACCCTGCTCTAGTGCATGACTTCTCTGGCCCCTCTCCCTCCCTCCGTCTCTCCCTTTGTGTCAGACCAGCAAACCTTGCCCAGGAGTGCTCCCAATAAAGGTTCTACATTTCTATTTTCTCGAGCTGTCAGCCCATTCCTTACAGTTCTCCACATGCATTTTTAAGGACGAAATTAGGGGCAGAGGTTCCAGGCACAGTTCAGTGATTGGTTCAAGAGGACGTGATCATCTTTTGGGCATTCTTGATTGGTGAGGTCTTAGATAGTCAAATTTTTCTTCAGATTTCTGGAGCCATTCAGCCTAGGGTCTTTGAGCTCACAGCCGGCAATTTCCATCCTATAAAACATCTTACATATTGAAATTTTTCCTTTAAGTGAGAGTTTTAGAGGTCCAATGGCCCTTATTTATGGTCAGTGTTGTTTCGTTATCATAACCAAAGTCTGAAGACTTACTCCTTATTCTGGGCCATTATGATGTAAATGGCACAAGAACCTTAGGAAACACATTAGGGGGCCCTTGCTCGTCTCACCCCCAGTTGGGAATACATGCACAAGACTGGACAGATCCCTTCCTGACCCAAATAAAAGCCACTCACCACAGTTATTCTTTGGCAACCCATTTTCTGAGACCCCCTCCCTTCTCAGGAGTTCTTATTTTTCTCCCCTCTCTTTTAATAAATTCCCTGCTTTGCCACACCTGCTGTGCCCACAACTCTAATTCTTCCTGAGTGTGGGACAAAAACCCGTGTCTCACCCCTGTGCCCCTGTTCCTGCATCAGTATAAGTTAAAGGAAGCCACATGTGCTAATCTGAAAAGGCCCGAGAAGATAAGAGAAAATCCACACAGAAGTGCTGGGTGCCAGGTGCTTTGCATCTCCAGCCAATCGACATCTGAAAACCAGCTTTGCAGTCCACTTCCTTCCTCCCTTTTCCGCCCTTTAAAAGAATAAAGCTGGGGGACCAGCAGTTAACATAAGGGCTATGTCGCTGGACTCCTATGTAGTCGATCGTGGTTCGTGTCCTGGACCCGGTGGCTTAAACTCACGCCGGGCGCGTGTGCGTGCGTGCCCAAGATCCCGAGAGGAGAATGGAGGAGAAGGGATTGTGGCATGGCCACCCCAGGGGGGTGATTTCTCGCTTTCTGTCTCTCTGTCTCTCTCTGTCTGGCGAGCGCACATGTGCCCTATAGCAAAAACCTCTCCCTCCCCCCAAAAAAAGAGAACATTGGCATGTAACACACCATGAACTGTGCTTATGTGCCCAAAATCTCCACAGGAGAATGGAGAAGGGATTGTGGTGTGACCAATCTCCTGGGAGGTGATTTTTCGCTTTCTCTCGCTTTCTCTTTATCTCTGTCTCTCTCACACACTTCCTAAAAAAAAAAAATCAACACAAGGGGGAGTGTGGCTCCCAGAGGGCGTGTGTGCGAGATGCACGGCCATCACGTGGGGGTCTTCCTGGGCAAGCCAAGACTTTCAGTCCCACCTGAAGCAAACTGGGCAGCGGAGGGCAGCGGAGGGCAGGAAGGAGGTGGGCCGGGGTGAGTCCCCTCCATGGTGGAGACTCCTCAGACACAGACTGACACCCAGACCCACAGGTGGAGACGCAGCCAAGCCCCCGTGGGGATGCCTGTGGCGTGCCTGGGACAGCTGTTCTGCACGGAAACCTCCTGCAGCTGCTGACCATTTTAAGACAGTACTTGGGGCTGACGGGTGCTGTAGTGGTTAAAGCTCTGGACTCCCACGTGGCTGATCACGGTTCAAGTCCTGGACCTGGTGGTTTACTGTGGGAAGCTGCACACCAGCGAGTCTGCCGAGGTTTCTGAGAGCAAACAATTACCATGATTGGTTCCCTTCCAAAAACCTGACCTTTGAAACCTTGCTCTGATTGGCCACTAGAATCCCTCAAATTTGCATATCCGG
>NW_006203673.1:610558-613662 GCF_000334495.1 Tupaia belangeri chinensis
TGAAGAGCTGTAACACTACATCGTCTCTGGACGACCCTGAAGAGCTGTGATACCGCGTCGTCTCCGTGCTGCTCACAGTAGACGACGCGACCCTTAAGAGCTGTGACACTGCATCGTCTCTGTGCTGTACCGTGCTGCCCACAATAAACAGACGACACCGTCGTCTCCGTGCTGTAACACTACGCTGCTTGCCCCGGCTCTCACTCCTTCACTCAGGAAACCCGTTCGGCTGTCCCCCCGGGTTGGGACAGTTTACTTTCTTACTTTCCCCCTCTGTCTCTCTTTCTCTGTCTCTTTCTGGTGAAATGAAAAAATAATAAAATTAAGTAATTATTTAAAGAAAAAGAGAAAGAAAGACAGGGTTTGCCATGCTGGGCTCCTCCTGCCTCAGCCTCAGGCCTGGCCAAACTGCAGGCAGCTGTGCGGATCTTGACTACTGACTCAGCACCGTCTGAGCAACACAGAGCCCTCTGGTCCAAAGGCACAGCCTTCCTTAATAAAAAAAAAAAATAAAAAAATAAATTTTTTTTTATTTATTTCAATTTGGCCAGGGAGGGACAGAGGGAGGGACAGAGGGAGGGTGAGAAAGCAAGCCACTGTGTCCAGGACTTGAACTGCAGTCGACCATATGGAAGTCCAGCACCCTTAACCACTCCACCTGCCAGTCCCTGGCACAAAGCTGTCCTGAATGAGAGGAATGAGCTTCTGGGAAAATAGGCATAGAAGGGTTGGCTGGGGGAAAAGGGGTCAGTAGCCCTCAGGCCCCTCCCCAGAAAGCAGCATGGGGGCTGCCTTGGTCAGACAGGCCCGACTGTTCCCCCCCCCGCCCCGTGGATGGCTGTTCAGAGGGCAAGCAGGCCTGCTCCCCGCCCCGCCCCCAGGACTGCTGGGCAGTGGTGGGAGCAGAGGACTGCCCCCCCCCACACATCGCTCCTGTGCCAGCTTGCACTGCACCACACTCCTGAGGCACTGCCAAGGTCACCTGCCCTGACATCAGCCCCGTGGGACCCACCCGGACCCTAGAGCAGGACAGGAATGTCCGTGCAGCTCTGACCCTCCAGAGCCAGGGGCCGTCCTCACCCTTCTCTGCACTGGGTGGGAATGGGGGTCCTCGAGTGTCAGCTCTCGGGTTCCTGCTCAGGAGCGCTGAGCTGGGGCAAGGACAGCGGTGTCATCCAGATACTGGGCCGGACCAGCAGCGTTTGCAAGTTTCTGTCCACCCGACCACTGTGCACCTGCTTCTCCGCAACTCACACGTCCATGGAGCTCGAGGACGCTGGGCATTTCGGCCAAGGATCCCTGGTAGGCCCGCTCAGGCTGCCACACTGGGAATGCAGTCCTGGGCACAGAGGCTGGAAGGCAGGTGACAGGCAGGCACCCCTTGGGTGCAGCTGTGGCTGGCTCTGTCCTGAGGCAGGATGTGCAGAGAGCAGGTCTGACCCCATTGCTCAATGCTGAGGAGGGCCACCTGGACACAGGGGACACGGGAGGGTTCGTCCCTCGGGAGGCAGAGACCACGGGCTGCTGGCAGGTTGTACCTGCTGAGTGTTCCCAGGCCCTGCTGTGAGGGAGGGCCAGGTAGGAAAGGCCTCAGCAGGCCAAGCAATGGCATGTGGTTAAGGCACGAGTCCCACATGGCCGGCTGCACAGATCAAATCCTGGATCTGGAGGCTTGAGAAACACACCAGGTACGTGTGCATGCCAGGTGCGTGTGCCTGTGTGTCCAACATCCTGAGAGGAGAATGGAGGAACAGGGATTGTGGTGTGTCCTCTCCCCTGGGGGTGCTTTCTCACTTTCTCCCTCCCCCCCACTCCCATTTTCTCCCTCCCTCCTCTCTCTCCCCTATGAGTGTATGTGCTCTCAAGCATTAGCGATGTTCTGGAGAAGACGGTCAGCAGTCCCTGTAAGGAGAGGCAGGGCAGGGGTGTGTGGGCCGGTTATCTCACCCTGCATGTCCTCCCAGCCTGCATTCATGTGGCCAGCCACCCATGGGAGCGGGGACCCATGGGTCGGGCTGGAGGCTCTTGAAAGAGGTGATAGAAAGCTGGGGTGTGAGTCTGGGGAAACATTCTAGGACAGAAGTGCCCTGAGGCACCAGAACATGGCATCTTGGATGACTCAAAGCAGGGCAGGGAAGACTGGTCTCGCCTGAGGGTGCTAGGCCAGCCAAGGGACTGCTGTGGCCTCTGGGTGGTTTTGAGACTTTGGGTGTTGGCATGGACTTCAGAGGGTGCCACTGTCCAGAGTGAGAGCAGGAGGGAGGGGGCTACTGCCACAAGGGCATTTTTAAAGTCTTTCCATAGGGCCCCTGTGTTAGCTCCAGAGAGGTGGAGAGACAGAGAGACGGAAAGTGAGAAATCGTTCCCCGAGGGATGGCCTCACCACAACCCCTTCCCCTCCAGTCTCCTCTCAGGAATTTGGGCACGCACGCACACATACCTGGTGAATTTTTAGAGCCACTCTGGGACTCGACAACCACAGCTGACCATGCAGGAGTCCAGGGCCTTGGCCTCCAAGCCACCTGCTGGCCCACCACAAGTACTACCTGCTCATACCCATCCATGCCGGTTGTGTTGTGACCCTGTGGGGCTCAGGAAGAGGCCCTTATGGGCTCTCGAGGTGGCAAGGGCTGTGTGGACAGGGTTTCCAGGGTCGGAGTGTCCAAGTGGGGACAGCTGCCCATGCCTGCCAGTGCCCTTGTACAGGTGGGAGCCACAACAGACTCTCTTCCCATAGAAAATGATGAGGGACTAGGTACTGTCCCCCAGAACCCTGTCCTGGCCCCCAAAGCTGGGAAACATGCAGCTCTGTGGGCCCCAGACTCACCTCTGTCCTTGGTACTGGAAGATGTCCTGTGGCCACTGTGAGGATTGGCACCCTGTCCCGACCCGGGGGGACAGCCGAACAGGTTTCCTGAGTGAAGGAGTGAGAGCCGGGACAAGCGGCGTAGTGTTACAGCACGGAGACGACAGTGTCGTCCCTTTATTGTGGGCAGCACAGTACAGCACAGAGACGACGCAGTGTCACAGCTCTTAAGGGTCGTGTCGTCTACCCTGAGCAGCACGGAGACGATGCAGTGTCACAGCTCTTAAGGGTCGCATCA
>NW_006203673.1:615814-618379 GCF_000334495.1 Tupaia belangeri chinensis
TCCGTTTATTGTGGGCAGCACGGTACAGCACAGAGACGACACAGTGTCACAACTCTTCAGGGTCACGTCGTCTACTGTGAGCAGCATGGAGACGACGCAGTTTCACAACTCTTCAGGGTCGTCCGGAGACGATATAGTGTTACAGCTCTTCAGGGTCTCCCAGGGCGGCTGGCGACGATGGAGTGTCAGCTCTTCCGTCTTCAGGGTCGTCTGGAGACTATGCGGTGTTTCAGCTCTTCAGGCTCTTCAGTCGTCGTCTTCCATGGTCGTCGTCATCATCCTGGTCGTCGTTGTCGTCTGGCTACTGTGGGCCAGGCATCGTGGTTATATACACTCTGGTGGGTTGTAAACGGTGGGCCGTGATTGGTTGTAAACAGTGGGCTGTGATTGGTTGCTTTTGGACCAATCATGAGGTGCTGGATATGCAAATTTGAGGGATTCTAGTGGCCAATCAGAGCAAGGTTTCGAAGGTCAGGTTTTTGGAAGGGAACCAATCATGGTAATTGTTTGCTCTCTGAGAAACCTCGGCAGACTCGCTGGTGTGCAGCTTCCCACAGCACCCTAAACCAGGCAGACATGCACCACTCTTGGGAAAGGTTCCCGGGCCCCAGCTCTGCCCTCTGTCCGGCTTCGCAGGAGGAGAACTGCTCTACCCACTGGCCAAGCCCCAGGCCAGTCCCAGCCGGGGGTGGGAGCATGAAGTTCAAGACTCTGGGTGACTGTGGATGGACACCAACAGTGCCCGGACCAGCCCCAATGTGGCTTCCTCATGTGACTAACTTCAGGACCAGCTGGCAAGGAGAGTGGGCTTGCTCCCGGGGGCAGACCCAGACATAAGTCACCAGACACAGGGCGTGGGCGTGGTGGGCTCCCAGGAGCTCCCACGCCCGAGTCCCGGCATGGCGGGAGGAGAGACTCATATCCACCGCAGCACTGTTGGGCAGAGGAAGCAGGAGAGCTGCCGCCCCAGACAAGCACGATGCCCCTCTGCCCCCAGGGCCGGCCCTAAGTGACCAGGGAGAGGAGACCCCAGGGCAGGGGAGGTCGGCAGAAGAGGAGAGAGAGTGGAGTCACAGGACAGTGGGGCAAGGGCTAGGAGAGGCCCAAGCTTGAGCCCTAGGCCTAGTCTGGGAAGCTAGGGGGTGAGCGTGCCCCCAGGAACACCCAGTGCCTGTCTCCCCATGACTCCCACAGGCTCACAAGGCCCACCTTCCTCGGGGCACCTGGGGGCACTGATGGGCCCTGCCTCCCCTCCAGGACCTGGTGTGAGGCCCAGGCCTGACGCTCCATACCCTCCTCCACAGCTGGTTAGAGAAGGGCACCGTGGAGAGTCCCTGGGCCAAGGGGTCCCCTGGAGCTGTCAGCAAGCCCTTCCACTGACAAAGGCTGCATTTGTGGGGTACGCTCAGGAATCTGTGGGCATTTTCCTGCAATCACTCCAGGGAGACCTGAGAGTGGAGCCATGACAGGGAACGCAGATGTGCAGATGGAAAAAAGAGACTCCTGGATCCAGCCATGCCAGCATGTTTAGCTTCTCCCTGGACATTGTAACCATGCAAATTAACACCTCCTCAGAGGTGCTTAGACCAGCATGTCTGGTGTGGGCACCCAGAAGGCCCCGTGCCAACTAGAACTGCTGTCTACACGGATACCAGGGCTGACCCAGGGTCAGATGCAGGACGAGGGGCAGGGGTGCAGAGGCAGAGGGCGACTGGAGGAACGTGGGTGCCCAGACACGGACGCACTCTCGGAAAACTGGGGGCCAGGACTGGGCAGGTCAGACCAGCCTCCTCCAGGCGTCAAGGGACGGGAAGGCCTCAGCCAACCCCAGCAGGGCCAGGGTTTTCAAAGTCTGCGTGGGACTTGTGGTCTGGTCCTCGGCCTGGTTTAATCCCTGCCTGAGGAACACGTGGGGCATTTCCAGTTCCTGGCTGCTATGTGTGGGAGGCTGCACACTGGCGAGTCTGCCGAGGTTTCTCAGGGAGCAAACAATTACCATGATTGGTTCCCTTCCAAAAACCTGACCTTCGAAACCCTGCTCTGATTGGCCACTAGAATCCCTCAAATTTGCATATCTGGCACCTCATGATTGGTCCAAAAGCAACCAATCACGGCTCCCCGTTTACAACCAATCAGGGCCCACCGTTTACAATTCACCAGAGTGTATATAACCACGATGCCTGGCCCACAATAGCCAGAAGACAATGACGACGACGACGACGACGACGACGACGACGACGACAATGACAACGATGACCAAGAAGACGACGACGACCAGGAAGTCGACGACTGAAGAGCCTAAAGAGCTGAAACACCGTGCAGTCTCCAGACGACCCTGAAGATCCTGAAGAGCTGACACTGCATCGTCTCCAGATGACCTGGGAGACCCTGAAGAGCTGTAACACTACATCGTCTCCACACTGTCGTCTCCGTGCTGTAACACTACGCCGCTTGTCCCGGCTCTCACTCCTTCACTCAGGAAACCTGTTCAGCTGTTCCCCCAGGTCGGGACACCTGGCGTCCGAACAAGGGACCTGAGTACGAAGGATCCAGTGAAGAGCACCC
>NW_006203673.1:619834-625273 GCF_000334495.1 Tupaia belangeri chinensis
GCCCATCATAGCTATGGGACTCTCCAATGACGGGTAAGAATGGACTTATGGTTCCATAAACGACTCCAACCTAAGACAGGCACGATTCCCCCAGGCCTTTTCCTCATCTCTCAAATTAAAACAGAGAGGGGGGATATGTGGGAAGCTGTTCACCAGCGAGTCTGCCGAGGTTTCTCAGGGAGCAAACAATTACCATGATTGGTTCCCTTCCAAAAACCTGACCTTCGAAACCCTGCTCTGATTGGCCACTAGAATCCCTCAAATTTGTATATCCGGCACCTCATGATTGGTCCAAAAGCAACCAATCACGGCTCACCATTTACAACCAATCAGGGCTCACCATTTACAACCAATCAGGGCCCACCGTTTACAATTCACCAGAGTGTATATAACCACGATGCCTGGCCCACAGTAGCCAGAAGACAACAACGACCAAGAAGACAACGACGACCAAGAAAACAACAACCAGGAAGACGACAACTGAAGAGCCTGAAGAGCTGAAACACCATGCAGTCTCCAGATGACCCTGAAGATCCTGAAGAGCTGACACTGCATCATCTCCAGATGACCTGGGAGACCCTGAAGAGTTGTAACACTACATCGTCTCCAGACGACCCTGAAGAGTTGTGACACTGCGTCTTCTCTGTGCTGTACCGTCCTGCCCACAATAAAGGGACGACACTGTCGTCTCCGTGCTGTAACACTAAGCCGCTTGTCCCGGCTCTCACTCCTTCACTCAGGAAACCTGTTCGGCTGTCCCCCCGGGTCGGGACAGCTATGGACATTCCACAGGGGGCAATCCTGGCGAGGCTTTGAGCTGGTCTCGCAATCCTGCACGGAGACATGTGTGTCTAGGAGACGGGCTCTGACCGAGGCTGTGAGTAGGGCAGGAACTGAGGCCACCTGGCAGGAAGGGAGCAGGGCGAGACCCAGTCCCATCTGCAGGCTGTCCAGGAGGCCGTGTGGGCAGAGCCCCAGGTGCACAGGGCCCCTCGTCGTCCTGGGCGATGCTGGGGTGAGTCCCTTTCTCACTCTGAGCTTCTACATTCTGCCTATAAAACACAATGCCAACCTTGTATCCTCTTCAGAAATTCAAGGCACATTCTGTTCGTACCGTTCCAGGCTCTGCATCAAAGAATTCATTATAACACAGAGCCAGTGGTGTGATGGTCGAGGCGCTGGCCTCCAGCATGGCTAACTGCGGTTTCTTACTTGCTTGAAACTCTTGCCAGGCACATGTGCATGTGTGTGTGTGTGCATGTGTGCTGGAAGGAGAATGAAAAAGGGATTTTAGCTATCCCCAGGGGATGATTTCTCACTTCCCCCCTTACTGTCTCTGTCTCTCTCCAGTGAATGCACATCCTGTAGTAAAATTAAAAAAAAAAAAAAAAAAAGAAAGACACTCTGAGGCCAACCTGTGTCCTGGTGGTTAATGCAGCTGGGTCCCATGTGGCTGACCACACAGGCTGAGCCCTGGACGGTGTGTGTGTATGCCCCAAATCCTGAAAAGAAGAGAAGGAACTGCAGGGGGGAGTGCTTTCTCACCAGCCCCTCTCTCGAGGCCATGCACCCTCTAGCAAGATAAAGCACACACATGTTTTCAGCTTTGACAATGCTATCGCTTTTCTGCAAAAACAGTTAACAGTTACTATGTGACAGGCAATGTTTTAAATTGATGAATGAGTTCAATCTTCCCCGTATTATCTCTATCCTACAACTGAGAAAGTTAGGGAAGACCAAAGGTCCACAGCTTTTCTAGTTTCCTGTAATATTCCTGATAGGTTTCTTTTTTAAAAAATTATTTTATTGAACTTTATTTATTTATTATTATTATTACATATATTTATGACAGAGAGGGGGAAAGTGAGAAAGCAAGCCGCCAGGTCTGGGACTCAGACTACGGTCAGCCACGGGGGAGTCCAGTGCCCTTACCCACCATGCCACCCGCCAGCCCCTCTGATAGGTTCGGTGTCAGTGTTAAACTGACCGCACAGAGTGGGTTGGGAGATATCCTTAATTTTCTAGTCTCTGGAAAAGTTTGCGTAAGATTGGCGGTAGCTCTTCAACTGTTTAAAAGACTTCCTTGACAAAAAAGCAGAATTGAATTTGTAGGCAGATTTTTAAAAATAATTTTATTTATTTATTTATTGGAGAGGTTTTTGCTATAGGGCATGTGTGCTCACCAGAAAGACAGAGAGAGACAGAGAGACAGAAAGCAAGAAATCACCCCCCAGGGGCGATGGCCACGCTGAGCAATCCCTTCTCCCCATTCTCCTCTTGTCTTCTTGGGCACACACACACACGCCCAGCGTGAGTTTAAGCCACTGGGTCCGGGACTCGAATCATGGTCGACTACATGGGAGTCCAGCGACATAGCCATTACGCTGGTCCCTATTTATTTATTTTTAGTTTGCTTTAGGGGCACACAGTAGCCAGAGAGACAGAGAAACAGAGAGAGGGAAGGACATAATTTAATTACTCAATTGATTTAATTTTAGCAGATGCGCACTTGCCAGACAGAGTGAGAAAATGAGAAACCATCTCCCTGGGGGATGGCCACACTGCAGTCCCTGCTCCTCTGTTCTCTCAGGATTTGAGGCATGCATACACATGTGTCCAGTGTTTTTGAAGCCAAGATCTGGGACTTGAGCTGTGTAGTCAGCCATGTGGGATCCAGCTGCCTTAATCTCCATGCCACCTGCTGGCCTGTAGGAAACTTTTAAATTATTAATTCAATTAATTGATTAATTGATTTTTTTGAGAGAGATTTTTGCTATAGGGCATATGCACTCACTGGTGAGAGAAAGAGAGAGAAAGTGAGAAATCACCCCCAGGAAGGATGGCCATGCTGCAATCCCTTCTCCTCCATTCTCCTCTTAGGATTTTGGGCAGGCACACACGTGGCATGAGTTTCAGGTCACTGGGTCTGGCACTTAAACTGCAATTGGCCATGTGGGAGTCCAGCAACATAACCACTATGCCATCTCATGGTCTGGATTGAATTTATTTAATTGAAATAGGACTACCCTTTTTTCTATTTCTTCTATTGTCAGTTTTGGTAAATGGTGTTTCATCTTAATGTATCAGGATCATTGTCATGGGGCCAGCAGGAGGTGTGGTGGTTAAGTCCAACAATATAACCATCACTCCATCTGCTGGCATGATTTTCAAGCCACTGGATTCTTACATGACTGACGATGGTTGAAGTCCTGGACCCAGTGGCTTGAAAATCACAAGTGTGTGTGTACCCAAAGTCCCAGGAGGGAAATGGAGAAAAGACTGAAGCATGGCCATCTTCCCTGGGCAGGGGTGTAATTTCTCATTTTCTCTCTTTGTCTGCCTTTGGTGAGCACATGTGCCCTGTGGCAAAAACCTAAAAAAAATTTTTTTAAAATTACTATCCTGAACTTGTTCACGTTATTTTTATTATTGTCCTTTAAATGCTTGTAATCTCTTAGTGACACCCTCTTTCTTATTTTTAAGACTGGGATTTGTGTTTTCTTTTTCCATACTAATCTTTCCAGGGGTTTATCATTTCTATTACTTTCTTCAAAAAAATAAACTTTTGGCTTTGTTTTCTCTATCATTTGTGGTATCTTTTTTTTTCTTTTGAGAGAATTTTGCTATAGGTGCATGTGCTCATTGGAGAGACAGAGAGAAGCAGAGAGACAGAAAGCGAGAAATCACCCCCCAGAGAGGATGGCCACACCACAATCCCTTCTCCTCTATTCTTCTCTTGGAATCTTGGGCACACATGCACATGTGTCTGGTATGAGTTTTAAGCTGCTGGGTTCCCTCTTTGAACTGCAGTCAACTACACGGGAGTCCAGCAATGTAACCATCACTCCATCTGCTGGCATGATTTTCAAGCCACTGGGCCTGGGACTCGAACTACAGTTGACTGTGTGGAAGTCCAGCAATGTAACTGCTAGCCATCTGCTGGCCCTCTTATTTTTATTATTTCCACTTATCTTTGGGCTAAAACTATTGTTCTTGAGTTGGAACTTAGAGCATTAATTTTTTTTTCTTTTTTAAGAGAGATTCTTGCTATGGGGCACACGTGCTTACTGGAGAGACAGAGAAATAAAAAGTGAGAAATTACCCCTCCCCACCCCCAGGGATGGCCACTTTGCAATCCCTTCTCCTCCATTCTCCTCTTGAGATTTTGGGCATACATGCACACATGCCTGGTGTGAGTTTCAAGCTGCCAGGTTTGGGATTTGAACTGTAGTTCTCTGTATGGCAGTCCAGCAATGTAACCATTATGCCATCTGCTGGTCCCTAGCATTAATTTTCCACCTTTCTTCTAAAGCTATAAATTTTCCTCTAAGTGCTTCTGTAGCTGCATCCCATTTGATATGCTGTATTTTCACTATTGTTCACTTCAAAATATTTACAACTTCCATCGTGATGTGTGACTTGACCCAGTGATTATTTTGAAGTGTGATGTTTAATTTCTAAGCATTTGGAGGTGTTGTATTACTTTTTCTGTTACTGAGTTTTAATTTGAGAGGTCATATTGTATGACTTCAGTCCTCTGAAATTTACTGAGACTTGTTTATGGCCCAGGTATGGTGGTCTATTTTGATTTTGAAAAGACCTTACAGCAGTTGGGTAAAGTGTTGCATGTATGTGAATTAGGACAAGTTGGTTCATCATGTTCAAACTGAGTGAAGCTGGTTCAAGGATAAAGGAAAAGGCCAGGAGGATGGTACAGAGTCCACAGGGATTCATACACACACACACACACACTTAGGCTCTTGATAGATGTCAAGACTCTCCTCCAGTTCACTGGGAAAACGATGCTGGGTCAATTGGACATCCAGATGAAAAATAAATAAATAAACAACCATGACCCCCATGCCACACACGTCATAGAAATCAATCTGTGAGTCATTGAACTCGAACCTCTGAACAGCAGAGCTGTTATCATTAAGGGGATGCCTTAATGAAAAACCCTAACTGGAAGGAATGAGATTGGCGAATTGACTTCACTAAGAACAACTGTTCAGGAAAAGCACCAGGAGGCCATAGCGGGAGGTCTCCACAAGGGCTTCAACACGTGCAAACCCCAGAGTCCACCTGCAACGCACAACACGTGCCGGACGGACTTCACCAACCCGCAGCGCCCGGCCCGGCCCGGAGCTCGGTCCTAGCGCCCGCCAGGCCTCCTGACCGGCAGGAACTCCGTCGGTCCTCCTTAAGCTGGGGAGGCGCCCGGGAGCTTCAGGCCGCGTCTCCACGGCCCCACCCCGGGGCGCCTTTTCCTTAGAAGGAGAAGCCCCGCGCCCCGTCGCTCGCTGGAGCCGGGGAGCGCGGGAGCCCCCGGCCATCCGCCCGGCTGGGCGTGGCCGGGCGCGCGTCCTCGCGGGTTTGAATGGAGGGGCCGCGGACCGCGGGGAGCGCAGCGCGCGGGACCTGACGCCGGCGCCCCGCCCG
>NW_006203673.1:625887-627436 GCF_000334495.1 Tupaia belangeri chinensis
CCCCGGCCAGCCCCTCCCCGCTAGGCCTCGGTCTCTGTGGCCTTGGCCGTCCAGAATCCGCCTGGGTTGCTGCGGCTCCAGGTCAAGGCCGCGCAAGCGGGGGCACCCCCGCCACTCTCCAGGCACCCCTGCCCGCCCCCACGCACACTCGCTCCAGGGGCCGCCCAGCGCAGATTCAGACCTGTGCCAGGCGGCGAGCCAAAGCCCTGGGAAGGACGAGTTAGCGGCTCCACTTCCAGAGTGACCCTTGTACTCATAGCACAAAAGCCCTTTGTGGGGCCACGCGTGCGTGTTTGCTTTGGAGAGGAGGTGCCTGCAGTGCTGAAACGCTGCCACCACCGCTCCGCTCTGGACCTCTGGCCGCGGCGGGGCTCAGCACGGCCATGGGAGCCCACCCGCACCCTAGTGTTGTCTCCCGGCAGGCGGAGCCCACGGTGGGGGGTGGTGGTGGTGGATGCTGCAGCGTTGACACCTGGAGTGTGTGGCTCTAAAGGCAGAGTGGCAGTGGCTGGCTCCAGATCCCTGGCAAAGTGTCCCTGTGCGCACACTGCACTCCCAGGGCTGGCATCGGAGCAGGGTGGTCCCTGCATGTGCACTATGTAGACCTGGTCTGCCCAGGAGCAGGGAAGGGGAGGCAGAGGCCATGGGGCCAGCCCAGACCTGCCAGCAGCAGGGAGCTCCTCTGAGCAGGGAGAAACAGAGGTCTAGTGCTGAGGCCATGCCAAACACGGTGGGGGCTGGGGTTCAGCTGGTGTGTGGAGGGGAGGCTGGTCTGGTCAACATGCCAGGAGGCAGCTGCCCACTGGCCGACTTCCAGCTGGACTGTGAGGGTGCCCCCAGGCCTTTCTGGAGGATGATTCCCGGGTTCCCTGAGTTGGCAGACCATGGGTGGGGGAGGCCCTGCTGGAGCCCTGGCCACTAGCCAGCTCCTGTCCCTGTGCCCCACCTGAGAGCCGGGGGCGTGAGTCTGGCCCCCTGCCTTCACAGCCTAGCCTGCCTCATTTAGTCACTGGGCTGGGCCCTGGGAGGTTGCTGGGGAGGAGACAGCACAGATGCCCCCCCACTGCTGCCTCAGCTGCTCGGTCAGGCCCCTCCACCAGTACTGTCTCCCTGTCCCTCATGCAGCTGCAAACAGGAAGAAGCTAGGCCGTGTCTCCATGGTCAGTCTCCTGGGGCCTGTCCCTGGCGGCCCTTGTGGTCTGTGTGTGGGAACAGCAAAGCAGCCCTGGGCGTTTCCATGCACCCTCACCCCCAGCCAGCCTGTCACCATTCTGCCTGATTCCAGATCGTCCCGGAGACCGTGCGGCCCTGGGATGACGCGGGCGCCTTTACCGGCCAGGATGGTCCACCACTGTGTTTCCCTGTTTGCTTTGGCTGGAGGAGGGGCTGGGCTGAGGACAGCTGCCCTGAGGGCTGTGTGGGGTTCCCAGCACCATCTTCCAGGGCTTGCACATCGATGCCAACCCAATGGGGTGTGGCTGGTGCACCGCCAGGCCCAAACACACCCACTGCTCCTGCTGGCGCCCAGGTTGGCGTGTGGGCAGTGCTT
>NW_006203673.1:627477-630627 GCF_000334495.1 Tupaia belangeri chinensis
CGCCCGCCTCGATGGGGGGGGGGGGGGGGGGGCCCCTGCCTCTCCTGGGTCTGCACTGGCTGCCTGCCCTGGCCTTCCTGTCCCCCAGGGGTGTCTCAGCTGTGAGTCATCAAGCAGACACTCTCAGGATTCCCGCCCTACCGGCCTGGCTGGCTTGGCCCCGAGCTGGCCTGGGCAGAGGCACCCAGCGCCCACATGCCTCGCCTCTGTGTCCTTCCCCTAGGGGCCGGTGGGGTCAGGTGGGTTAGGGGTCACACAGGTCATGGGCGGTCAGCTGCAGCCAGTGCAGGGCAGGTCCCTGCCAACAGGGCTGACGCCGAAGCCTGAGCGGGCCGGAGCTGCGGGGCTGCCTCTGAGCCTGCGTGCCCACGCAGGTGACGAGCTGGAGCTGATCCGGCCTAGCGTCTACCGTGACGTGGCGCGCCAGCTGCACATCCCCCTGCAGTCGGAGCCCGTGGTGACCGACGCCTTCCTGGCCGTGGCCGGCCACATCTTCTCTGCAGGTAGGCCTGGCACATCCACTCGGATCTCTGGTAGGGCCCGGGGGCTGTGGGTTGGCCAGGCTTATAGGGGCACCCGTGACCCGGGCAGCAGGCATGCTGACTGCGGGGCTGCCCCCGTTGTGGGGCTGTCTGCAGCTGTGACCGATCTGCTCTGAACCCACCTGACTCAGACACTGCCCTGTGGTGCCTCTGCTGGTTCTGAGGACACTGGCCCGCCAGGCAGTGGGCAGGGGCTGTCATGCAGTGGGCTCTGGCACAGCTGGCCAGGCTCCTGCACGTGGCCCCCGTGGGGCGTGGGCCTCTGGCAGCAGCGCGGGTGGGTCCCATCCCTAAGGTGGAGCTGGAGTCACGGGGCTGCAGAGCCCTGCTGGTCAGGCTGTCTCAGGGCCGGGGGTACCATGGACAGGGACTGAGGAGGTGGGCGTCCCAGGAGGGCCTTGCTGGGGCGTCTTCCAAGGACAGACACACGGCCCCTGCTGGCTGTGCCCAGGCTCTTCGGTGGCCCTTCTGGGCATCTCCAATTCTGCCCGTCAGCTCCTGTGCCTCCCCACTGTCCTGGCTGCCCACTCGGGTCCTTCTGCAGCTTGTCTGCCCCACGTCCCCCGTGGGTTGTGCTGCTGTGCAGCTCCCTCTGGTCTGACTTGCTCACCTCATCCCACCCTGGAGGCCTGAACCCTCGGTCTCGTCTCCATCCTGGCCCCCATGGCCACAGCTCTGCTGTGGGGGCTGAAGCCCTGGCCCGATGTGGCACCTCCGCCCTCAGCAGATCCCTGGGCTGTTTATGAGCGCTGCAAGTGCTGGGCGTGGTCTGGCAGGGGACCCTGGGATGAAGGAGTCTGAAGCCTGGGCAAGGAGGGCCATACCCCTGGGCTCCCTGCAGGGAGGGGGTGCCTGGAGGCCCCAGCCACAGGGAGGCCCCACCCATCCTGGGGTGGTCTGGGTCTGCTGTGGGTAGCTGGTGGCCATGGCCCACTCCTCCAGCCAGTTTCCTCGCTTTGGGGTGGTCCTGGCGTAGCGGGGCTCTGGGGCAGGAGGCAGAGGGTGCCAGGGAAGCCCCAGCCCCACTGTAGGAAGTCCAGCCCACACCCTGCGGGGACTGCAGGCCAGGGGCCACCTCTGCCCACCTAAAGCCGAGGAGAAAAGATTTAGAATGGCCCGGCCCTCTGACCACGTATTGACCCCAGTGACCTCCCCAAGGAGGCTCCTCCAGCCCTAAGGGGAGGCCAGTGGCCCAGAAACAGGGCTTGCTTGGTTGCCACCGCTGACTTCCCTAAACACGGCGGGGAGGAAGGAGACAACTGGGAAGACAAGGGAGGGTCTGGTCTCTGGTCCTGTTCCCAGAGTCGCCCCGTTGCCACAGCATGCACTAGTGGCCCTAGAGCAGGTGACCTAGCGCAGGGTTGCGGCATCATGTGAAGTGGGCCAGTGCCAGGCAGTAGGTGTCCCCTGCCCAGTGCTCCCGGGTGACCCCAGAGCCCAGACTACTCGAGAGGCTGTCAGGCTACCTCGTTCAGGGTGCCCTGGGCCCCCACGTGCTAGTGGCAGGCCACGGGTGAAGGTCCTGGCACCTGCTCTGCCCAGGGCAGGCAGTATGCCTGGGACAGGCTGAAGAGCACTGTGTTGGGAGTGCACTGGGCAGGGGCAGGTGGGTTGCAGCCACCCAGGTGGCGGGTAGCCAGTGGGGCAGGGCGCCCGGGAAGGAGGGCAGGGGGGCAGGGCTGGGGCCCTGGGCTGATGACCACCCTGGCCCTCCCTGGCCCTCTGGCGCTGGCGTGTGGGTGGCGGCCTGCCCAAGCGTCTGTGCCGCTTTACGAGCTGCAGGCAGGCTGGCTCTCGTGGACGCTCATTCCTGAGGATGAGGCTCTGGCTGCTGGGGGCTGGGGGAGGTATGGCCCTGGGTGGGGTGGTGACCCAGGACGGAGCAGCCCCGCTGCCCCTGCCCCCACCCCTCGGCTGAGACATGCCTGAGTGTGGAGGCCGGGAGGGGTGTCCCTGTGGCTGTTTCACTGCATATTTCAGCTTGAATCTTGGGGGTTTTGTTGGAATACTGGAGCAGGGCCTGCCCTTCTGGTGTCGCCACCCCAGCCAGCATCAGCAGGCTAATCCCTGCAGCCCGTGTCTGCCCTGTTGCCACTCGGCGGGGCCTGGCCTAACTCACAGCTCATTCCTTAACTTCTGCGTGTGAGTGGGGCCAGAGTTGTACCGCTGAGCCTGGGCTCCCAGGCCTGCCCCTTCTGCTGCCAGCTGGTTCACAGGCCATCCTGTGGCTGTCCCTGGCATGTCCCCTCACCCATCCCGGAGTCTAAGGACGCTCCGTCTACAGTGCGAGCTGAGGCACTTGCTGGCTCCATCCCTCTCGACCCCGCAGGGGAGCCAGCCCAGCCTGTGGCCCTCTGGCTCTGGGGTAGGGGTGAGGCTGGCAGGACAGGCAGCCCCCCCCCACCCCGTGGCCTCTCTGTCTCTAGTCCTGAATGGCAGAACAGCCGAGCCATGAAGGACTGTTTTACCTTAGGTTTCCGAGTTCCTGCCAGCGGGAAAACTTATTTAAAAGTTGGCGGCATAGGGAACCAGCAGTTAGCGTAATGGCTGTGTCGCTGGACTCTCACATAGTCGAACGCAGGTCGTGTCCCCGACCCAGTCGCTTGAA
>NW_006203673.1:630747-633378 GCF_000334495.1 Tupaia belangeri chinensis
CGGGGGGGCGCCCGCCCCCCACAGGAAAAATCTCCCAAAAAAAAAAAAAAAAAAAAAAGTTGGCGGCATAGCTCATTGGGGGAGGGCAGCCACACAACCCAGTCACTGAGGGAACTGGACCCTACCTGCCCAACCACTGTCCAAGTCTCGGCCCTAGTGGCTTGGAAACCATACACTTGACAGGGCCAGTAGGTGGCGTAGTGGCGGAGGCGCTGGACTCCCACATGGTGACTGTGGTTCAAGTCCTGGACCTGGGGGCTTGAAACTCATGCTGAGTGTGGGTGCGTGTGCGTGTGTGCCCCAAATCCCAAAAGGAGAATGCAGGAGAAGGGATTGTGGCCTGGCCACCCTGCCTGGGGGGTGATTTCTCATTTCCTGTGTCTCTGGTGAGTGCAAAAATCTCCCTAAAAAAGAGAGGAGAAAACCCATGCATATGTGTGTGTGCTCCAAGTCTTACAGGTTGGAGAGAGGAGGGAAGGTGGCACAGCCACACCCTCTGGCCTCAACAAACTCATGGCTCTCCGCTTTTCATCTTCGTGTAAGACCAAGAAACTTCACCGCAGAAATACAGCATATGTGTGGGACCAGCAGATGGCGCAGCAGTTATGTCGCTGGGCCCCCATGTGGCTAACCATGGTTGGAGTCCCAGACCTGGTGGCTTCAAAATCATTCTGGACATGTGTGTTTGCGCCCAAGATTCTGGGAGGAAAATGGAGAGGACAGGATCGTGGCATGGCCATCCTCTGGGGCTGATTTCTCACCTTCCTTCTCACTGGCTCTGTCTCTCTCTGGTGAGCACAGGTGCCTTAAAGCAAAAACTTCTAAAAAAATAATAATAAAAAAGAATTACAGCACACGTAAAGGACTTTTATAAATCAGTGTTAACAGTGGACAGTGGGGAAGGAGCTGAAGAGATTTCTCCAAGGAGGTTGCTTCAGTGGCCAATGCACACCTGCGGGGAGAGTCCAGTAGGAATCACACCCCTGGACGACCAGGCCCACTGAGCCACGAGGACTGGAGGAGTCAGACCCTGGCGTGGTACTGGTGGGGAGGTCAGACAGGCAGCTGCCATGCAGAACAGGCAGGTAGGTCCTCAAGGGGTTGCTCAGCAAGCTCTCCCAGGAGAGCTGCTGACGTGGCCACACGGAGACCTGCGCACGTGCCATGGCAGCAGCGTGGCTGACCAGTGCAGCACAGGGTGGTGTGTCAGCCGGCCACGTGCTGACACCAGCTGTGGCGTGGGTGCGCCGTGAAGACGTGCCACCCTGAGAATAGGCTGTCCGTCCCACTTACAAGAACAGGGAGCTACTGCAGAGACTGAGGAGCTGGGTGGAGTGGGCTGAGAGAGGATGGCCATGGGGGTTCTCGGGCCATGGAGGTCCTTGGGGACTGTTGGTGACGTCTGCAGGCGTTGGCGAATGTGCTGACAGTCACTCCTTGTGAGAGATGGGCTGGTATTTTGGAACGGTCTCTGTGCCTCGAGCCTCTGCCCCAGCTTTCCGGTCATCTTGCACCGCCACAGCGTGCTCCGCCTGTGCTGGGAGCAGCCCAGCGGTGGCGCTGTCAGCAGTGCTTGTGCTTGGGCTCTCTGGCCGCATGCCCCAGGAAGAGAGCTTTTCACTATAGGGCGCCTGTGCTTGCCAGAGAGACAGAGACAGAGAGACAGAAAGTGAAAATAACCCCCAGGGATGATGGCCACGTCTCTGCGTCTCTCAGTCTGGATGCCGAATGCTAACAGCCCCAGCGCAGGCTACGAGCGTGATGTTTGCAAGGCCGTCCCTGCCGTGGGGCAGGCAGAATGTCTCATGGCTGAATGGCAGCCCCGTAGGACCCACACCGCTTGTCTGTCGTCGATGTTATCAGTTGGTAACTGGGTGTGTTGGTGACTGAGTGAGCTGATGGAGGAGAAAGGGACACTTGTCCAATTGCCTCCTGCCGTCTGCAGCCCCCGTTGCCAGCGCAGAGCTGGGATGGTGGGTGGGCTGTCAGTGAGGTGTCGCTCTCGCTGTGTCCACGGGGTCCCGGGCTCACACTGGGTCTGCTGTGCATGCTTTGTGCTCATACCTCAGTGACCCTTAGACACCGTGTGACAGAGCCATCACACTGCACTGTGAGCGTGCCCTACTGGCTCCCCCGTGGCTGCCTTTCCCCCGTGCGTCTCTGTTCTGCCTCTCAGTGCGCAGTGGTCTGGGCAGGGCGTCCCCACCGGGGAGCCGATGAGACAGGTGGGCTCCCTGACCGGATTACAGGGCCGTTGTCCAGCCTGCCTCTTTGCTGATCTGTCCACAACCCCTGTGGCCAGTCCCTCAGTTAGGCGGGGGCCAGGCAGGTCCATTCCCGGCCCCTGCCGGCATAGGCTCAGAAGCCTCTGTCCGCCCAAGAGCTGCCAGTGGGGGGTTCCAGACTGATTGTCTGGGATGAGGCCAGGCTGACTGGGTGCCCTCTGGTGCGGGCCAGGGACTCAGGCTTAGCCGTCTGTGTGGCCCGGGGTGGCCTCCAGCCCAGCCTCCTTGGTGGGCTCTGCACTCCCTGTGCCCGTCTCTCCCTGCAGGCATCACGTGGGGCAAGGTGGTGTCGCTGTACGCGGTGGCTGCAGGGCTGGCTGTGGACTGTGTGCTGCTGGCCCAGCCC
>NW_006203673.1:633869-640994 GCF_000334495.1 Tupaia belangeri chinensis
GGGTGCGTGTGGTGGCCGGCGGGCCCCGCCCGCCATTGTCCATGCCCTGGTCGACTGCCTGGGGGAGTTTGTGCGCAAGACCTTGGCGACCTGGCTGCGGAGACGCGGGGGCTGGGTGAGCACAGCAGGGAAGGGCAGTGGGCACTAGGTCCCCCTCCCAGCCAGACTGCTGTCCACCTGCCCTGTGGGCAGAGGGCGGCAGGCAGAGGCCAGCCCTGGCTGGGGATAGGCAGGGTCAGGCCCATCAGAGGGAAAATCTCAACCCCATGGGGACAGTCTCACCCCATCTCCCCTCCAGGCTGAACCCCTGCCCAACCGAGGTGCCCTGGGGAGGGGGCGGTCAGATGGAGGCACTCCACCATCCCATGCACTTAGCTGTCCAGTCTTGGCCAAACCCTGGACACTGCTGGGCCAGGCCCTGGTCTGACCTGTCTCATGGTTCCCAGGGCGACCCTGGGGGCCACGGGCTCAGCACACAGAGGTCTCTGGGCCTCGGAGCCGGCAGCAGAGGATGCTGTGGCCCGGCCGTGGCTGAAGGGGCTGCAGGGAAGGCTCCGTCTCTGCAGGGGTGGACCTTCGCCCATCCTCCTAAGGGGCTTCGGAGACTTGGCTCCCAACCCCACTCCCAGGCAGGCTGCTGCTGGATCGGGCCTTCCCTGCAGCCCTGCCTCAGCCAGGAGGGCCTGGTGCTGAGCCCTGTGCCCTCATCCCTCCTGGTCCAGCACCCCCCTCATCCCCTTCTTCGGTCTGCGTGGCCCCTGCCCTACCCCGCCTCCCCACGCCCTCTCAGACTGCACTGACGGCTGCTGGGAGGAGGAGTGCTGGGGGGGCGCGCCCTGCTAACTAACTGTCCCCTCTCCCCCCAGACCGACGTCCTCAAGTGCGTGGTCAGCACAGACCCCGGGCTCCGCGCTCACTGGCTGGTGGCTGCCCTCTGCAGCTTTGGCCGCTTCCTGAAGGCCGCCTTCTTCGTGCTGCTTCCCGAGAGGTGAGCCATGCAGTTGGCGCTGCAGCCTGGCCTGGCTGGTCCGCGAGGCCACGGCACAGGATGCCTCCTGGAGCTCTCCAGCCCTCGGACCCCCACGTGGACACTGGACGCCGGCCCTCAGTCCCGGCCCCCACAGACCCAGGCTCTCTGTGAGGGGCATGGGGAGGGCTGCCCTGGCCCTTCTCCTGGACCCCTGTCCCCTTTTCCTTCCGGAGTCAGAGGTCAGGGTCCATCCCAGCCCCATGGGAAGGAACCTGGGTACCCTCCCAGGACCCGAGCTGACCTCGGTCCTCGGGCAGATGGCTGCGGAAGGCAAGGGCTCTTGCGGGCCCCACAGGTAGAGCAGGGGCTCACGTACAGGAGGGAGGTCCCCACCTTGACAGTGTTGTCATGCCCTCAGAACCAGGTAGTGCTCCAGACAGCCGCAGCTCCTGACACGGGTGGCCCTGGGGCCGAGGCTGGCCCCTGCTCTCTCGCACCGTCTTCAGGTGGCCACCTGGGATGTCTTGCCGGAGCCCAGACCTTCAGCCACACGCCCTCCAGCCCTGCCGCCCGTCCAGCCCTGTGCTCACCCACCCCCAGGGTGGCGCCTGACTTGGGCGTCCCGCAGGGCTGTGCTTGGTGGTGGGTGCCAGGCAGGCCCTACTGACCAGCCCTCTGGAGGCCAGGCCAGGGCTGGGAATGAACGTCTCCGTCTAGATGGAGTTGCTCACCGAAGGGGCCCTGCCTGACTCTGGCCATGGTGCAGGTGGGAAGGACCAGGCTGGCGGGGTCTGGAGAGGCCCTCTGGGCTGGTGGACTCAGAGGCACGAGCTGCTGCCAGTGGCCAGAGGCAGAGTCCACACTGACACAGGTCACGGGCACCTCACTCTGGGCCCACAGAGGCCAGGCTCTGGGCCCAGGACACCTGCCCAGCCAGGTGGGGGGGCGGCGCCCGATGGCGCTTGTGGCACTGGATGGCCTGGGAGACGAGGACCAGCCCAGGATTCAGGTTGGCATGTGAGTGCCAGAGGCCCTTCTCTGCAGGCCTGCAGTGCTGAAAGAAATGCGGTCTTTTCTTGCCCGCAGGTGGGGGGTCGTGGCCCAGGGGTAAGCCCCGACCTTGCACGGGGTCCATTATGGGAGGGTGGCCTGGGGGACATGGGGTCTGGAGGACTCGTCGTGTTGGGGCCCCACCTTGTCACTGGTCCTTCTTCCAAGGAAGCTAGACACTTCACCTGAGACCTACCCCACCCAGGCTCTGTTCCATCCTGACCTGTAACCTGCAGCCCCCAGACAGGTTGCAGGTGTGACCCTCAGGAGGGGAACTTCTGGGTTCCCTGGTCTCAGCAGCCCAAAGTGGGGGACTGTAGGGGTGGGATGAGTGCCTGCCTTTGCTGCGGGCTCTAGGCTGCCTACACTGCAGCTGCGGTGGCTGACGGTGCCTGTCTCCCTTGGTCCAGCAGAGGGGCCCCGGGGCCAGGCATGCGAGTGGTGGCCCCTGTCCTGTAGCTCTGTCCTTGGCGCTCTGCACAGGCTTCCTGGACCCTTAGTGTGGCAGGCCATGCCCAGGCTCAGGTTCTGAGCTGGGTCTGCTGGGCCCCATTCTGGGTGCTAGAAGGAGCCAAGAGGGAGGTGAGCTCCAGAACCTTTGTGCAGTCGCTACCTGGGTCACACCTCAGCTTGGGCCACGAGGCCTCTCCCAGGCCTCTCCAACCCTGCAGGTCGGGTCAACAGCTGCCCTGCCCTCCTGCCCAGCCAGTCCCCAAGGCCCTGCCTTCTACCCACTGAGCTCTGCCCCCTCCCCGTCTCTTCCCTCCAGGAACTGCGGAGAGGGGACCTGGGAGGCCTCCGGGCTGGCCAGGGTAGGCACACCTCTGTCTCTGCCGATCTAGCCAGCCCTGCCCGCAGATCAAAGCCTGGTATTTCCAGCACCAGATAGCAATGCTGTGACAGAATTCAGGAAGTGGTAGGAGCTAAGGAGCACACAGACCAGAGTCTGCATGTGCAGCTGGGCTGAGAGAAAGAGGCGCTGCTTCTGGTAGGAGCCAGGACAGGGCTCTGACACGCAGGGCGGGGCTGAAGCCTGGAGGGAGGGAGGCTTCCTCATACCTGGGGCCACTGTGCACTTGGACAGACAGAAATGCCCTGGGACAACTAATGAACTTCACCAACTCTGTAAATGAATTTACAAATCGAACGTAATCTGAATAAAAATACCAGAAGCTTCCTCTCCTGGACCTAAAGCAGTTAATTACAAAGTTCAAATGAGAGGGACCAGCAGATAGCGTAATGGTTACATCGATGGACTCCCACATAGTTGACCATGGTTTGAGTCCTGGATCCAGTGGCTTAAAACTCACAGTGGATGCATGTGTGTGCATGCCCAAGATCCCGAGAGAACAGAGGAGAGGGATTGTGGTGTGGCCATCTCCCCTGGCGGGTGATTTTTTGCTTTCTGGCAAGCACATGTGCCTTATAGTGAAAATTTCTCTAAAAAAATAAAATAAATGGGAGAAGAACGAGTCAGGAGAACCCAGGAGGAGGGATGGGAGGGCCTTGTCAACCTGGCCCAGAGCAGGACACATGCAGGTGCTGAGACCCCATGGAGACTCCAGAAACAAGCCCTTACCTGTATGGAAAAGGTGTACCTCACAGTAGCGGGGTGGCCACTGACCTCGACGCTGCCATGGGAACTACATGGGCTGCCCTCCTGCCTTGGACCTGGGCAGAGTGCACACCGAAACCACCGGCTGGCCTGGTGCAGGGGTCAGGAGCCGTGCAAAGGAAGTCAGGTCCCATGTGGTCAAGAATCCCGGCCCCGCTGGCTTTCCACTGGGTGCAGGTGTATGTGCCCACGTCCTGCCAGGATGGGCACTGGAGGGAGGGGTGGGCCAGCCCCACTGGGAGGCCTTCTCTTTCTCATGCCCATGGCCTTCTAGCATGAAAAAAAAAAAGAGAAGTACTATGAGTAAAAGGGTGAATTCCTTTGTAACTAGGGAGTGGGCAAAATCTTCCTAAATTGCAGGTGTATGTGCCCACGTCCTGCCAGGATGGGCACCACAGGGAGGCCTTCTCTTTCTCATGCCCATGGCCTTCTAGCATGAAAAAAAAAAAGAGAAGTACTATGAGTAAAAGGGTGAATTCCTTTGTAACTAGGGAGTGGGCAAAATCTTCCTAAATAGGATTTAAAATCCAGGAACAAAGCAAATTAAAAGCAAAATACATCCTGAGTAACACTTGGCATTGAACATTGTCACAAACGTTGGTAACGAGACAGCAGAGTACTAGCTGCCAGGGTCTGGAGCCGGTGGGTGTGAGGTTCCCTTCCAGAGTGGGCAGAGTTTTGGCAATAAAGGTAACAGCCACACGCTGAGTGTGCTAGCCGCCAGAGCCCACGCCCGCATGCCGAGTGTGCTAGCTGCCAGAGCCCACACTTACACGCCGGGTGTGCTAGCCATGGGAGCTGCACGCCCGAGTGGGTAGAAGAGTTTATGTGCATTTGCTGGGGGTGGGGGGTGTGCTTGCGAGAGAGGAAGTGAGAAAGCACTCCCAAAGGGGGTGGCCCGACTGCCCTCCTCTCTCCCCTCAGGGCCTTGGGCATGCATGCATACGTGTCTAGCATGTTTTTCACTTTTCTATGAACTTTCCTACTTAAAAAAAGAGAAAGGTTGCAGCATGACCGTGATCCAGTGGGAAGGACTTTTTCTTCCCTCTGGTAAGTCCCCGTATCCTCCTCTTATCCTCCTCTGGTAATTAAAACAACTTAGATTGTGGCCAACCGGTGGTGTAGTGGTTAAGGCATTGGACTCCCACATGGTTGACCTTGGTTTGAGTCCTGGACCTGGTGGCTTGAAACTCGTGCAAAGTGTGTGTGTGTGCCCAAAATCCTGAGAGGAGAAAGGAGAGGGGATTGTAACGTGGCCATCCCTTACAGGGTGATTTCTTGCTTTCTGTTTGACTTTCTGGTGAGCACATGCACCCTGTAGTAAGAATCTCTAAAATAACAGGCTTCTAAGAGGAACAGGAGGACGAACAGCGTGGGGGTGGTCTGACGGGCTTTCAGCCCACAGGATGTCACCGGGGTCCCCAGGGCAGGTTTGCTATGGAAACTGACAAGAAAGGGCAAGGACCAGTGTCCTGCAGGGTTTCCGGAAGGCACTTACTCCAGGGTGCCCGACTTCACCTCAGGTTAGGGGTCCCAGCCACTGACAGAACAGGAGACAAGGGCCTGATCCACGGGAGGCAGCGAGCCACCCAGAGGTGGGGCTCTCGGTGGAAGGAGTGAAAAGGAGCCAAGCCTCGTCCACACCTGTTGATTCGGGGAGAATACCAATGCGAGGCCCCTGTGCTGCGCCGTGGAGAGCTGGGCACCCAGGGTGTGTGTCCATCCAGAACATCAGCTCTGGCCTCGGACTGCAGGACACGAGGCAGAGGGACGGCCCGGCACCACAAGCAGGTGCCACTGGGTCAGACGAAGCCACTCTCCAGGACCAGGGACCACCTGCACCAGCCCACAGCATGGGATGGAAGGGACTATTCTAGACCAGATGGACCCCGAGATGGGGGGCCCCAGGGTGACTGAGCCTCCAGTGAAGTGCCAAGAGAGGTGTTTCCTGGACCGTCCCGGGTGAGGCCAGGAGCCAGAGATCCTTGCAGGCTGTCAACTGCACGTGGTGGAGCCAGCTACAGCCACGCCTACCCCCCCACACGCTGGCTGGGGCCCGGGGGCAATTCATCGCCATGACATGGGGAGGCCTTGGATGCAGGTGTCAGCTCTCAGGGCAGTGACACCACACCCGGCATTCCCTTGTCACCCCCGTAGCAGGACAGTGGGAGGGGCAGGTGAGACGGGGAGGCAAATGCTGGCACAGGTGGTGGGGCAGGGCAGGGCCTGGGGCTCCGTGTCTGGGGAAACACTCAGAGTGAAGCCCACATCAGAGACCACCAGCGGGTGAGAACCCGGGCCCTGTTCTCCGAACACCCTTGGTGTATGAGAACGGGGCTCTTCCACTCGAGCTCTTTACAAGCAACGAGAAAACAATCGCAAGCCCGGACCGTAGATGGCGTAATGGTTACGACTCCCAGTCAACTGCAGTTCACGTCCCAGACTCACACCGGGTGGTGCCTGAAATCCTGAGGATGGAGAAGGGGCTGTGGCACGGTCATCCCCCCAGAGGGCGGGTTCTGGCTTTCTGTCTCTCTGGTGAGCGCCCGCACCCTACAGCAAAAACCTCTCTTAAAAAGCAAAGCCACCGCAGCCTTGCTATACCCTCTCTTTCTGCCACTTACTGCCGACTGCTCTGCAGGCTGCTCAAGAGCGTGTCAGCTGCAGGGAGAGCCGCACCCGTCCAGCCTCTCAGGGAAGGACTGTGGAAACCAAATATCACCCGCAGATGAACAACTGCAGCCACGTGAGTGGTGAGATCCGAAATCCTCAGCCATAAAAATAAAGGCCTTTTATTTGGTTTTTCTATGCCATTACAGAAACATCTGGACAACACTCGACCCGACAGCAGCTCGGGGCCACGCCCACAGCTGCCAGGGACACCGCTGAGAAGCCACTGGGTACAGTCACCAGGCCCCTCGGCCGCCTCTCCTCATGGGTTCTGCTCTGGGTCACGGGGTCACCTTCTTGTAGGTGACATGAAGATGCTGAGTCATTGGTTGTGTAGTGGTTGCCATGGAGACCGTCTGTTCAAGTTTGCCTTCAGAATTCAGCCTGAATTTTCGGGTAATCTGAGCAGAACAAAAACAAAACACTCTAGTTTTATGCTCAAACATTCAGCAAAAGCCTGAGTGCCTGCTGCAGGCCAGGCACGTGTGCAGCCTGTGCTACAGGGCGGAGCCATGCCAGGGAGGGCAGCCTAGCCTCTGGCCCCTCAGCACCTCCCAGAAGACCAACAGGGACCCGGGGTTGGCTTCATCCTGGTGAACTCAGGAGCAGCTACTTCTCTGCAAATTAGACATCTCGCCAGGCAAAAGCTGAGCTTCGGTGCGTTGCTGCACCTCGGACACACTGAGGTCACGGGCGCTCTCCCAGCTCAGGGCAGCACCCTGGGGACACGCGTTCATCAGAAGGAGCACAGCAGCTGCTCCCGGCGAGGTGTGAGCCTGCAGCAGGTGCGGCCTGCGGGAGGCCATCACAGCTGCAGCGC
>NW_006203673.1:641527-646964 GCF_000334495.1 Tupaia belangeri chinensis
CGGGCACCCGGGCAGGTCTCCAGTGGAGTGTGTGAACGAGGAGCTTTGCCGTGCCCACGGTCATAGTTTGTAACTGGGACTGATCACCTCTTGCAGAGAAAAACCCAGACTTAAAGACTGTGAAAGGCTTCAGAGAACCACTGAAGAAGCAGGGGACAGGTCCAGAGGGAGTGCAGGGGTGAGGCCAAGGCTTCCCTGGGCCCAAAGGCAGAGAGCTGGGCAGGCTGTCACAGACCCCCAGAGGTCGGGGACAAAAACAACCCTTCGGCGCCTGGAAGGCCGGACCCAGAAACACCCGGTTTTTGACTGGGACCCTTGACAGCTGTACTCGAAATCTGGACAGACCAGAATAGATTGACCTGTCCAGTCTGAGGCCGTTCCCACCCGTCTGGCCAGCAGCCGGCAGGCACACGGCCATGGGGCTAACACAGGTGAAGTGCCTGGCCATCTCTGCAGTCTTCAACATGATGTCTAGAGCATAAGAAAACAGAACCAACCAACCCAAGAAGCCAGTCCACTACTCTGGGACCTGAAAAATAAGACCAAAGGAAAAACGGCAAATGGCAGAGGATGGTGACGTGAGAGGGCAGGTCACATGGGCATCTCAGCAGAGGACGAGAATAAAACCATCTCTGTGAGAAATGTACCCATTCCAATTAAGGCCCAGTAGCGGAGGAATGGCAGACTGGACATGGCTGATAAAGGAACCGGCCAGCGAGGACGTGCGGAGGAGGGAGCCAGGACTGCGTGGAGAGGAGGGAGGGCAGGAGTGTGGGGATGCGTGGAAGGTGCAAGGGGACCAGCGATGGCGCAGTGGTTATGTTGCTAGATCCCCATGCAGGCGACTGTGGTTTCAGTCCTGGACTGGCAGCTTAAAACTCATGCTGGGCATGTGTGTGTGCACGCCCAAGATCCTGAGCAGAGACTGGAGCAGGGAATGGCGTGGCCACCCCTGGGGGCAACTTCTCACTTCTGTCTCTCCAGTGAGCGCACATGAACTAAAGGCACACAGGAGCCACGGAAGCACAGAGCATGTGTCACCTGCACTCCAAGGACGGGGACGTCCACAGAACCACACGGCCTCTGAAGAGACCACGGCCAACAAAGGGAGCTAATCGCGAAGACAGCACCGGCCTAGGGGCGCTCTAGCAGGGCCCCCAGTGACCGTCAGCAGCAGGACAGAGAAACCCACGCGTAGCTGGGTGGGTGGGACTCGTTTTCACAGAGGACAAGATTCAGAGCCCAACCTCTCAACAGAGGGCTGGAGCCAGAGGACGATGGGCGTGCAAGAGTGCCAGCAGCAGTGAAAACAGCCCTCCAAACAAAGGCAAGGGCTGGTCACGAGGAGGTGAAGGCACTGGACACCAGTGGCTGATCAAGGCTTGAGTCTTGGGCCCGGCAGCTGAACACTAGATGTGGTGCATGTGCGTGCGTGCCCCAAGTCGGGACAGAATGGAGAAGCGGCTGTGGCATGGCTGTTCTCCCCGGGGGCTGATTTCTCTCTCTCTCTCTGGCACACACACTATAGCAAATTAAAAAAACAAAACAAAACAAAAAATCCCCCAAAACCTCTCAATATGAAACCAAAGACCAGGCAGACAGAACTAGAACCCACTGGCAGCAGGTCCCCCGGCCTGTTAAACCAGTATGAGAAGGGCATCGCTGCAGCCTGCTGGTTTAAGGCAGTGGACCCACAGGGCCGACGGCATTCGAATCCCGGCCCCACAGCCCGCAGCACACCACGCGCTGTGCGAGCATGCCCCGAACTCCGACAGGATGGGGGAAACGGAGGGGAGCTGTGGTAGGAACACACGCCCTTGGCAATGGAGAAAGGTTAAAATGTTAAACTTCATGTGACATCTATTTTACCACAATAAGCCTGTCCCTGGTGAAATGGCCCTACTACAGGAAGTGCTGCTGGTATGCGTTCAGGGTGAGGGGCTTGGAGTCACTAAGCCCTGGAAACCAGTTCTCACCAGAGAGGGCGGCAGCCACATGCCCTGTGTTCTTCCAAATAAAGCAGGACCAGCAGGTAGCATGGTTACCATGTGGACTCCCACATGGCTGACTGTGGTTCAAGTCTTGGACCCAGTGGCTTGAAACTCACACTGGGTACATGTGTGTGCATGCGTGCCCGAGATCCCAGAAAAATGGAGAAGGGGTGATTGCTCACTTTCCCCCTCGCTGTGCCTGTCTCTCCAGCGAGCGCACACGCCCTAAGGCAAAAACTTCTACAAAGACCCCACAAAGCGACGAGAGTGTGATGGGGTCGTGCAGTTCCACCGTGCTGAATTTTGGGGACACGACCGTCAGGCAGCTGTTGCCGGCACGTCCAGTGCTCGTCCACAAGCCCACGTGGCAGCCTCTGCCTAAGCTGTGGCCTGAGCTAGGGCAGCCTGGACTGCTGTGCTGTCCCACGGGGCATGACAGGGCAGACATGTTTTGTTCAGAAAGTGGGATTTTTTTGAGAGGTCTTTTGCCAATAGGGCGTGTGCGCTCGCCAGAAAGACAGAGAAAGAGCACAAAATAATACCCCCCCACCCCGAGAGGGTATGGCCACACCACAATCCCTTCTCCATTCTCCACTCAGGATCTTGGGCACATGCGCACACGTGCCTGGTGTGAGTTTTAAGTCACCAGGTCTGGGACGCGAACCATAGTCAACTACATGGGAGTTCAGCGACATTACCATTACACTAACTGCTGGTCCCACCGGTGTTAAATTTTAAGACATTGGGTCCAGGACTCAAACCGCGGTCGACTACATAGGAGTCCACCGATGTAACCACTACGCCCCTCAGAAAGTATTGCTGAAAGAACGAAGAGGCAGCCAAGCTGGCCCCTGGTGAAGCGGAAGGCTCAGTAAGAACACGGCAGCACACGGACAGCGGGCAAAGGGTTGGCACACCCACCTCCCACACACAGATCAGTGGAAAGCTCAGCGCCCCCTCGGTCCCAAGGACTGTGTGCTGACCCCACTTTGCAGCCACCAGGCTAGCTGGGACGCAAAGGCTCGCTGGCGGGCAGCAGGCACTGGTGCAGTCATGGGCACTGCTACGGGACAGGCTGGCGGGCATGGCTGCCCGGCCACTCCCACTGCAGGCAGCACCCAAGAGTGACGTGTCCATAGAAGAGGGTGCAGACACTTACAGCAGCTTTCTTCTTGATGGCCCAGGATGGGCCACGGACAAGCACATGTCACTGAAGTGGGGCATGCCGGCAGGGCACTCGGTCTGCACGATGCAGCCCAGTGGGCTGCCCAGAGCCACGGCTGCCCCACCTCCAGAGTGTGAGTGCCAGACACGGAGCCAGGACACACAGGGCCCACTTGGCAGCACCAAGCCGCAGGGGCAGGGCGGGCCAGGCAGGCTGCTGAGAGCCCACATGGGCAGCCGTCTGGACTGCGCACGCCCGTCCACAGGTCCAGAGCGCTGTGTGTCAACTGCTCGTCATTAGAGCTTTTTATCTTGTTTTAGATGTTTTGCCGTGGGGCGCATGCGCTCACTGGAGAGAAAGAGAGAGACAGAGAAGGAAAGTGAGACAACTCTCTCCCCCTAGGGATTGGCCAAGCCTGACCCTTCTCCAGTCTCCTCTTGGGATTTTGGGGTTCCAGTTCCACCTTGTGCCATGCCCACATGCAAGCCCAGGGTTAGCACTCTGTAGGCAGCTTCAGGTTAAGCTGTGAACTCAGAAGAACGTGGCCAAGACGGGGCCAGCAGGGCAAGGCTACATAGATGAGGTGCTCTCCACAGCAGGGGAGGTGGACATGCAAACTGGGCGCCGGCCGCTGAAGCATCCTCAGCCACACGGCCCATGAGGAAGCGGCTGGCAAACCACCACACAGCACCGAGGACTTCTGAAAAGCAACCGCGGACCTGTTTCTCAGATACAGCAGGAAAATAAAAGCAAGAAGATGCAGACTGTGAAGGCTACAGTGTAGCTAGCCCAGAGAATGTAAGAGACCTACAGGCCGAGGTGGGCAGGGGACAGTGAGGAGGAGCAGACTAAACTCAGGACTGTCTCCAGGAGGCGAGTGGGCAGGATGGGCAGGGGAGGACGAGGCCTGGCAACACGGAGCCTCTCTGAACCCCACATCAGACCTGGACAGCCCAGTGCCTGGTCTCAGGGCTGTGATGGACATATGCGATGTGGGTGAGTGGGCTGACGTGACCCACAAGTCCTGTGCAGATAGGATAGCACGAGGGGCTGGGCCCTGCGGTGTCCACCTGGCTGTCAGGTGCTCTCAGCCTGCAGACACAGGTTCACGCAGCTGCGCAGCCTCTGTCCTGGGCAGCAGTCGGGTCGCCTTCACCAACCCCACACGGAGTGGAGGTGTCCAACCTGGCGACTCCAAGCAGCTGAGGGAGGGAAGGTGGCCTTCCCCCTTCAGGGAGGCACCAGCCCACCGTCTCCCAGAACGACAGGGAAACCAGGTAGCTCTGCATCCACATGCAGACCAGTGTCTGAGTACAAGACCACACAGCATGGCTGACACCAGGGACGGGGCACATCAGCAGGGCCACAGCTGGGAGCAGCTGCAGCGTCACCCTGCTCCACTCCCGTCCCGCCCCACCAACTTGGCAGTGAAGGGACGTCCCCAAGGCAGGACCACAGGACAAAGAGACAGGGAAGCTACAAGCCCCAGGAGCCCAGAATCGGAGGACGGAACATGATGGGTGCAGCAACCCCACCTGGAGGCCATGGCAGCCCAGTGCGCAGCAGCAAGTCCCATGCGGCCCGTCTCGCTGTTGGCAGCTGGACAGCGGCTACAAGAGCTGCCAGGGAGTCTGCGGGGGATGCGCCTGACAGATAGCTGCACAGCACTAGCAGCCCAGGCAGTAAGGCCAGCTGGCCACCGGGATGGACACAGTGCAGATGCAGGCTGGCACAGCACCCCTCAGCCGCAGCCTGAGCCCCGGTTCAGGCTCCAAGGAGACACCCTGGAAACACGCCATGTGGAAGGAACCGAACACGTGGGGGCACACGCTGGCTGCGCCACTCACACGACATGCCCAGAACAGCACGTCTGGCGGGCAGAGCACGGCTGCCTGGCCCCAGCAGCTGTGAGGGGCGGCCAAGGAGCCCGGCTTGCCTTCTCAGAGCATGAAAGAGAAAGACTGACTGTGGTAGTGCCCGTCCAACTCCGAGTACACTGAGACTGCACGGGACGGGGCCAGCAGGTGGCACAGTGGTCAAGGCACTGGACTCACACGCGGCTGACCGCAGTTTGACTGAAGAATCACGCTGGGCACGTGTGCACACACGCCCAAAATCCCAGGAGGACCATGGAGGACGGGCTGCAGTGTGGCCATCTCTCAGGGGGTGACTTTTCACTTTCCCTCTTTCTGTGGAGTGCACACACACACTGCACCCTCACAAAAATCTTAAAAAAAAAAAAAAAAAAAAAAAAAATATAAAACAAACTTGAAAGGGGGAG
>NW_006203673.1:647845-656893 GCF_000334495.1 Tupaia belangeri chinensis
ACCAAAAAAAACTTAAAAAAAAAAAAAAAAAAAGACAAATATAAAACCAACTTGACAGGGGCATGGAGAAAGAAGAGAACAGACAGCATTACCACCTCGGAGGTGTGAGGGCTGCGCCGTCCACCAGCACAGAACAGGGTGAGGAAAGGGGGTGGCAAGGGCGGAGGGCCAGGGAGGCACGTTTAGTAGCAACGTGAGAGACACAGCATGACTGCTGGGAGGGAGGGAGGGAGATGAGAGGAGAAAGGAAAATAAGATTGGGGAACACGGGAGTCGGCAGACCCAGCATCTCCTGGGAGCGGGGGCCTGGCCATCGGGGAGGAGGCTTGATGGCGGGGAGGCAGGGTGGGCCTGGATGGACGGACGGCGGGGAAGCAGGGTGGGCCTGGATGGATGGACAGTGGGGAGGGAGGCCGGGATGGCCGGGACTGCAGCCCTCAGCAGCACCGGGCAGATGGCCTTGGCAGACTGGCCTGAAGTCCTGGGACAAGCCCGCAGGATGAAGCGCAGGTGTTCCGTATGGGTGAGCTGAGAAGGGTTTCAGGTTAACAGGTGAGGAGGGGTGCTGATCAAGGATGAGCGTGCCAAAACTAAGCCAACCACAAATAGACTGTTACTGACTCCGAGGGATGCGGGGCAGGAACAGCCGTGGCAGCGTCCGAGGCCTGGCCGTGGCCCAGAGCATGCAGGTGGGGTGGGAGGCAGACTCCCAGGGAGAGCAGGGCTGGGTCTGGGGGTGAGGGCCAGCCAATCGAGAGACAGGCTCAGAAGCAGTGTCCAGGCGGGCTGTGAGCAAACAGGGAGCTCGGAACGCAGATGGTGGCTACGGGCGCAGCAGAGCTCTCGGTGGCACCCATGGAGGGAAAACAGGGTCAAGGCCTGAGCAAGGCGGTGAGGAAGTGTGGCCTCAGAGGGCCAGGGCTGGACCTCAGGCACGCTGAGCCCCGGTGCTCACCCAGAGGCCATGAGCATGACTGTGTACGCGGCCTCAAAGAAATTCCAGGAACCTCTGTACAGTCACGGCAGGGTCTCTCCTGTGCATGTATGGGGACCCTCACAAGCTGTTCTCAGTGTGACCTGCAGCACACAGGGAGTGGGACCCTCTGACCTAGCAGCATGCACCCACGACACGGGTCCTATAAGGCGTGTTGGCACAGCAGCAGAGCCACCCGCTCAGGCATGAGCTGCCATCAGGGCGCTGCTTGGCTCCACCCTGGTGGGCATCTCTGTGGGAGTGACCAGAGACCAGAAGTTCCCCGCAGCCATCAGCTGGGAGACAGTGTAGGGGCCCGACCCCACCTTCCTGCCAGGCTGGGTCGTGAGCACGTGTGCACAAGCCCAGTGTGTTTCGGGCCCACCTAGGACCTGAACCTCAGCCTGTTAGCCAGCACACGAGCATAGTCATTGTGTGTCACTGGGCCGGGCCTCAGCAGTGTAGGCAGGAGCGCTGTTCCACAGCACTGTAGCCACACAGTGGCGTGGTGGTTAGGGCGATGGATCCTGGATCAGTGGCTTGAGATAAACTCCGCAAGGTGTGTGTGCGCATGTGCCCCAGACCCTGGAGGAGGGAAGGGACGTGGAGTGGCCACCCTCCTGAGTGTGTATGTGTGCTCGCTCTCTCACGAGCAAGCACCCTATGGCAAACTTGAAAAGGAAGCAATCGTCCGTGGCAACCAGGAACCTGAGGGGGCCCTCACCACCACACCCAGGGTGAGGGGGGCGGCTCACCTGCTCCACGTGAGGCTCCTTGGCGAAGGAGATCCTGGCGATGGAGTGGGACGCGATGCACAGCTCCTGCCCGTTCACCTCGCCCTCCTCCACTTCCACGATGCCTGCGAGGGGGTGGCGAGTTTTGGGCCAGCAGCCATAAGCACAAAGCTCCACTACTCTGCCCAGCTGGGTGCAGGAGTGGGAACTCGGGTGCCAGGGACATCCTGCCTGCCTCTCCCTAGCTTCCCACACAGGGAAGACGGGCAACCCTCTGCATGCAGGGTAGGAGCTCCACAGAGGGGGCCTGGACCCCAGTCCTCTTATCTCTATCCCTGTCCCGCCCAGGAGGGCCATGGGAGTCCCGCCCCCAGTGCAAGGTGCAGGCTTTGGGAGGGTGGGCCAGTCCTGACCTCCTGCTCCATGTGGGCCGGGCAGGCCCTCAAAGTCCAGGACATGCCATTCAGTTCAGCGTCCAGGCGGAGGAGCTGGCCTGCACAAGCCCCGGCAGCCCACTGCCGCCTGCCCTCTCCTGCACCCAGGAGCGGCTCGGCCCTCGCCCCCGGTGCTGTCTGCAGCCCCTCCACAGCCTGGCCACCAGCCCTGGTGCCAGAGCACCACGTACCTGTATTCTGGGCACTGACGAAGGCCACCTTGTTGGTGTCCGGCTTGAGGCGGATGAAGCCGCACTCCCTGTGCATCGGCTTGTGCGTGTCTGGGTGGAAGGAGTTGAACCTGGATGGCACAGGGGGCGTGAGGCCGGGTCTACCACCGGCCAACTCTCGAAGACAGGCCTGCTCTCAGCGACTGCAGGGAGCTTCCCTTCCCGGGGCCCTGCCCCCTGCACCTCAGCAGCTGTCAGCGCCACGGATGCACCGAGCACGGAGCCCCTCCACCCTCCTGTGGGATGCAGCCCACGGCAGCAGAGGTAGAGCGCCTGCCGCTCTGGCTGCACATCTAGGACGGAGACGCCAATGTGAGCCCGAGCGCTCCGTGTCACGCCATGGCTCGGGACACACGCCGCCCACAGGATTTACCAGATGGGCTTTCTATTTGGTGCCGCATCACTTCCCCCCCAGGCTCTGCCTTCTGCTGGGCCCCAGCCCCACTGTGAAGGAGCCTGCCTCCCACCATCCTGGCCGCACCGTTGTTCTGCGCTCTGCCCCTGGGTCTCTGTGCAGGCCCCACCGCCCTCAGCTACCACTCAAGGACCGCAGGGTGAGCCACGAGAATCTGTGAGGTGGTGAGCCCAACATGGCATCTGCCTCCTTGGCCTGGGGGTGCACAGTGGCCATGCCCAGCTGGCTTGCCAGACTCGAAACTGTGCCATGGAGACTTGGGAAGAAGCAGAGTTGTGGTGTTTGTTTTATATTCTTTGTTTAAACTTGAAAAATATATATTACTGGGACCAGCAGGTGGCGTAGCGATTAAGGAGCTGGACTCCCACAGGGTCAACCGTGATTTGAGTCCTGGACCCGGCATCATGAAATACACTGGACATGTGTGTGTGCGTGCCCAAAATCCTGAGAGGAGAATGGACTGTGGCCTGGCCATCCTCCTGGGAGGTGATCTCTCACTCTCTATCGCTGATGAGCGCACGTGCCCGATGGCAAGTCTCTCAAATAAAAAAAAAAAAAGGTGTGCGCCACTCCCATAACAAAGAGCGGAGCTGTCCTGACGGCCAGGCCCTGGCAGCCCTGTGGTTCAGAGCCCTTGGGTGCTGTGCTGCCTGCAAGGCCACACCACTGTCCCTGCTGAGTGACAGCAAGGACCTAAGGACCCACTCACCAGGCGCTGAATGGAAGCACCCTGCAGGCCTGACAGCTCAGGGCGGAGCCAGGAGCCCCACCCTCCCCTCCCAGCAACCCAGGTGACTTATCGCAGTAGGAGCAGGGCCCGGCAGGTGGCAGGGGCTCGATGGAGCCCCTGCCACCTGTGTGTGTGGACGTGACTACAACATCTTCAAGACAGCACCTCCAGGGAGGGCCTCTGCCACTGGCGGTGTCTCAGTGGTCCCTGGGGAGGCAGGGGCTACCTGCTGGGACAGCACAGCTCCTCTGGCAGCCTGAGGGGCAGGCGGGGACTTACGAGAAGTTCAGCATGGGCTGGCCCACATGGGAGATGTGGACCTCCTCCAGGTACTGGAAGGGCTGACGCGTCGGGAAGGTCCCAGCCCCCGGCGGGTCGGACAGCCAGGTGCCCAGCATCCAGGATAACGGCTCCACCACGGGGTTCATCGTGGGGGGCTCTGAGGAAGAGAGGGCGAGAGTCAGCACTTGCCCACAGTTGGAACCCCACGGAGACGCCAGTGGTAGGGCCCCATCGAGCCACCGGCAGATGGTGGTGGCTCAGGCTGAGCCACCAGTAGATGGCATTGTCCCCATCTCCAACTGCCTCGCAGCTCCTTCAAGGAATAGCCACGACGGGCCTGGGGGTGAGAACAAGCCAGAGGCCCCCCACGAACTAGAGTGCCTAACTGGGCATCTGGTGACAGAGCCAAGGGCCCAGGTTGCCGTGCAGGAAGGCGTGAGCACGGCCAGGGCTGCCCTGGGACAGACCTTCCCAAAGAACCCAGCGCTGGGCCTAGGGGTCAGGGAATACCCCACTGCCCTGCTCCGTCCTGGCTGTCAGCCCCAGTTCCTGCAGGTGCTCCTCTCCAAAGGCCAACACCCCTTCGAAGCAGCCCGCTGTCCCGTCTGCTGCCACCGCACCTCACAGCTTCTCCAGTCACTTGTGCTTCTTAAGAGGGAGGGGCCCGAGCCGGACAGGCCAGGCCGCCCCCAGGCGGAGGCGTGAGACTGCAGGGTGCCGGGAGTGGGAGATCCTGGACCACAGCGCTCCTCTGCCAGGGCCCTCCTGGGCCTCTTAGGCCCACCTCATGAACAGACACTGCAGTGAGCCAGACAGCCCACCTGACATCGAGCACCTTCTGCCAGGACCACCCACTGTGGACACGGCCCTGGCCAGACCCAGTGCAGCCCCTCTCCCCCGCGACCTGCCCACTGGGGAGACCAAAAGGAGGGGCCTTGTCCTCATTACACCTGCTCCTCAGAGGGACATGAGACACAGACAGGGACAGTGAATGACAGAGACACAGGCAGAGACAGACAGGGATGAGAGAAGCAGAAATGGGGACAGAGACAGGGGCAGAGGGTCCAGGTCTTGCTCTCTCTTCCCGGACAAGTCCCTGTGGGGATCCAGGGGTCTCTGAGCAGGCAGTCAGCATCCTCTCCATCTCTTAGGGGTAAAACAGAACAGAGTGAGAACAGATGGCTCGGCCTGGGGCACCGCGACACGCCGTGGGGTGGAGCTGAACCCATGTGGCTGACTGACCACAGCTGAATGACGGCCACCAGCCTGAAAACCTGCCGGTCACGTGAGCGTGTGCCCAGGGTCCTGGTGGGATGAAGAAATGGAGGACTGGGGGAGACCACACTTCACAGGGGGAGCTCTCTGGCTCTCTGCGGAACACACATACCCTCCACCAAAAACACATGCGTACATGGAGAGATCATGAGGGCCGGCCAGGTGGTGCGATGTTAAGGCAGCTGGATCCCACGTGGCTGCTGCATGGTTTGAGTCCCAGACCTGAGAGACTGGAGGACAAGGGACTGTTGACGTGGCCATGCCCTGGGAAGGTGATTCCTCATTCTCTACCTCTGTCTCTCTTTCTGGAAGCGCGTGTACCCTTACAGCAAAAAGAAAAAGAAAGAAACTTCTCCCTGAACTCGACTTTCCCAGAAAAAAGTTGCAGATACAACCCGTGGCCACACTGCCCACAGCCAGGCTGTGAGGGCTGTGAGGAGGGAGTGTCTATGGAGCTGTGAGGCTCCCCATCTGTGCAGGAGTGGGGAGCGCTGGGGAGGGGCCTGGCACCAGGCCTGGCTTGGAGCAGCGAGACACTGGGCTGAAAGCCACCGAGGGGAGGGAGCCTGGGAGGGGGCCCGGGGGCTCTTCCCCCTCAGTCCTGCCAGCAGGCTTCCAGGACGCCCCCCACAAGGAGACCTGCCTTGCCATGGAGATGCTGTGGAGGACACGCCGTGCCCTGCACCTGCTGAAGCTGAAGCAGCTGCCACTGCCCGAGCCGGACAGGCCAGGCCGCCCCCAGGCGGAGGCGTGAGACTGCAGGGTGCCGGGAGTGGGAGATCCTGGACCACAGCGCTCCTCTGCCAGGGCCCTCCTGGGCCTCTTAGGCCCACCTCATGAACAGACACTGCAGTGAGCCAGACAGCCCACCTGACATCGAGCACCTTCTGCCAGGACCACCCACTGTGGACACGGCCCTGGCCAGACCCAGTGCAGCCCCTCTCCCCCGCGACCTGCCCACTGGGGAGACCAAAAGGAGGGGCCTTGTCCTCATTACACCTGCTCCTCAGAGGGACATGAGACACAGACAGGGACAGTGAATGACAGAGACACAGGCAGAGACAGACAGGGATGAGAGAAGCAGAAATGGGGACAGAGACAGGGGCAGAGGGTCCAGGTCTTGCTCTCTCTTCCCGGACAAGTCCCTGTGGGGATCCAGGGGTCTCTGAGCAGGCAGTCAGCATCCTCTCCATCTCTTAGGGGTAAAACAGAACAGAGTGAGAACAGATGGCTCGGCCTGGGGCACCGCGACACGCCGTGGGGTGGAGCTGAACCCATGTGGCTGACTGACCACAGCTGAATGACGGCCACCAGCCTGAAAACCTGCCGGTCACGTGAGCGTGTGCCCAGGGTCCTGGTGGGATGAAGAAATGGAGGACTGGGGGAGACCACACTTCACAGGGGGAGCTCTCTGGCTCTCTGCGGAACACACATACCCTCCACCAAAAACACATGCGTACATGGAGAGATCATGAGGGCCGGCCAGGTGGTGCGATGTTAAGGCAGCTGGATCCCACGTGGCTGCTGCATGGTTTGAGTCCCAGACCTGAGAGACTGGAGGACAAGGGACTGTTGACGTGGCCATGCCCTGGGAAGGTGATTCCTCATTCTCTACCTCTGTCTCTCTTTCTGGAAGCGCGTGTACCCTTACAGCAAAAAGAAAAAGAAAGAAACTTCTCCCTGAACTCGACTTTCCCAGAAAAAAGTTGCAGATACAACCCGTGGCCACACTGCCCACAGCCAGGCTGTGAGGGCTGTGAGGAGGGAGTGTCTATGGAGCTGTGAGGCTCCCCATCTGTGCAGGAGTGGGGAGCGCTGGGGAGGGGCCTGGCACCAGGCCTGGCTTGGAGCAGCGAGACACTGGGCTGAAAGCCACCGAGGGGAGGGAGCCTGGGAGGGGGCCCGGGGGCTCTTCCCCCTCAGTCCTGCCAGCAGGCTTCCAGGACGCCCCCCACAAGGAGACCTGCCTTGCCATGGAGATGCTGTGGAGGACACGCCGTGCCCTGCACCTGCTGAAGCTGAAGCAGCTGCCCCTGCACTGAGGGCCCGCTGTGGGCTGCCCACACTGGAGTGCCGAGGGCACGCACGCAGGTGCAGGCTGGACCCTGACCAGAGCGCCGTGCTGAGGAATGGCCCAGGGCAGCGGGCACTTGGCAGGAAAGCAGGGAAGACACACACAGAGCCAAGCCGAGTGCAGTGAGAAAGCTGAGGGAGGGCAGCCTCCGGGCCAGAGGGTGCAGTGGGAGAAGGTACAGACTGTGTGACCACAAACCAGAGCGCCTCGAACTGCTGCGTCTCCTTCCACAGCACCACGGCACCAAGACACCAGAGGCATGCTTCTGCAAGGTCTATGGGCGACTCCAGAAGTATCTGGAGGATGGGGTTGGCAGGTGGCGTGGTGGTTAAGGGCGCTGGCCTCCCACGTTGCTGACCACAGTTTGATGGTCTGATGGCTTACTTTCTCACTTTCTCTCTCACTCTGTCTCTCTCTGGTCAAATTAAAATACATAAATAAAGTTAAATCTCGCTGGAATAGGGTCACCAGGTGGCATGGTGGTTAAGGTACTTGGATTCTCACATGACCAACTGAGGTTCAAATCCTAGATCTGGTGGCTTGCTTGCTTTCTCTCTCTCTGTCTCTGTTGAGTACACATGCCCTACAGCAAATTATGTTTTTAAAAAGAGGTTTGGCCTTAGGGCACATGTACTTGCTGAAGAGAGAGAAAGAAATAGTGAGAGTGAAAGTGAGAAATCAAAGGATGGCCACGCTGCAATCTGTTCTCCTCTCCTCCTGGGATCATGGGCACACAGGTATATGCACCTGGTGTGATTTTTAAGCCTCTGGGTCTGGGACTCGAACCACAGTTGTCCATGTGGGAGTCCATTGATATAACTGCTATGCCATCTGCTGGCCCTATCCCCACAGCAAATTAAAAAATAATAACAACACATAAAATAGAGAATTCTTTAAACACACAAACACACACACATAAACTCTGTGGAAAAACAGAAGTATTAGTTCATTTTGGCACAAAAAAAATTTTAAAAAGGTTTTTGCCATAAGGCACTTGTGCTTGCCAGAGAGAGACACAGACATTGAGAGGGAAAGTGAGAAATCATCCTCTGGGGGATGGCCTTGCTGCAATCCCACCTCCTCCTGGGATTCTGGGCAGACATGCACACAGGCCCAGCATGATCATCAAGCCACCAGGCCTAGGACTTGAACTGCAGTCAGCCTTAACCACTATGCCACCTGCTGGCCCTGGTGCAAAAAATTTTGAAATCCACATATACTTTTCTCATAATACACATCTTTCCACAAACTTTTTGAAGATCCGGTGTACACCCAAAGGAAACAAAAACCGCATACGTGTGTTCTGGTAGCACTGGTCGTAACACCAGAAACGGTGGGCAAGCAGCATGTGGCACCAGAGGCCCTGCTGTGCCCACTGGGCCTCCCCTATGCCACGTCCCACTCGCTGCTGCCCCCACGTCCTCAGGGCTGTCCCCCAGCATGTGCCCATCTGTACCTCCGGGCCTCACGCTGGACTTCTCTATTTCAAACTTCATCATCATCATCACTGTTCTAGGTCAGGGAGCTAATTACTGAAGACCAGTAACCCCACTGGCCTCCACGTGCTCCACAAAGGAAGAGACTGTCTCTCCTTTCAGTGAAGGGTTCTGAAGGACTGAGCTCAGAAGGAGGCAGGGCCGAGGCGAGTCAGGCCGGACGGAGCCCGCTCACACCAACGGCCCAGCTGCAAGTGTGGAGGGCGCTCTGAGGGCAGTGTCAGCACTACTCCAATGAGCACGTGGTGAACAGAAGCTGGCACGGCCACTCCATGTGAGCGACGAGTGGTCCAGACTGAAAATCAAACCAGCCACAACATTCCCCGAAGCCAAAGCCCAGTCCAGAGCAAGGAACTGACCCTGCAGTTGTACAGAGGCTGAGGGAGGGGCAGAAGCTGCACAAGA
>NW_006203673.1:656906-660222 GCF_000334495.1 Tupaia belangeri chinensis
GGTTTCTGGCCAGCAGAGGCCGGTTCCAAGGGGTAGTGGGGGAGGCACCACAGTCCCTCACAGTGAAGGGGAAGTGGCGAGTGCTGGCTGGGCTGCAGTGAGCTCAGGAGGGCTCCAACCCCAAGGAGGGCGCTGCGTGGACAGGTTTTCAACACAGGCCACACAGCCTTATGTCGGGAGAGGCCGTCAAGGATGTTCAGCTGGGAGCAAAGGCTGGGGTCTGGCTTCTACGCATGGGTTCTCTAGCCAGGGCTACTGCTGCTGGTGACGCCCACCGAGCTGCAGCAGCGCCACTCTGGAAACCTGAGGGTCCTAGGCCGATGCCGGCCTGCACGCCCATGCACTGAGCACGGGGCCACCAGGCCTGCACACCAGCACCACTGGTGAGAACGTTTACTGAGTATTTTGGTCCACCACTGGGACCCACTGCTCAGGGGGAAAAACGATCTCTTTCAAAATACAATTTCTGGTTACATGTTAAAAAGGCATTTCAGACAATAGTGCTTTAAATAAAACATCTGAGACCAGCGGATGGTGTAGCAGTGACTGCTGGACTCCCACATGACTGACCATGGTTCAAATCCTGAACCCGGTGGCAGGTGTGCGTGCGTGCCCAGTATCCCAGGAGGAGTATGGAGAAGGACTGCAGAGTGGCCACCTGGCTTGGGAGAAGCTGGGTCCCATGTGGGTGACTGTGGCTCATGTCTCCAGCCTGGCCAGCCTGAGACATGCCAGGCATGTAGGTAAGTGTCAGAACTCTATGGCTGGAGGAGGAGACCGTGAGAGGACCGGACCCTGTGGAGGGAGCTAATTCTCTCTCTCCCACACGCATGTGTACACATGGCAAATAAAGAAAAACCTAAACATGGGGGACCAGCAGTTAGTGTAATGGCTATGTCGCTGGACTCCCATGTAGTCGACCGTGGTTCGAGTCCCGGACCCGGTGGCTTAAACTCATGCCATGTGCGTGTGCGTGCGTGCCCAAGATCCCAAGAGGAGAATGGAGAAGGGATTGCGGCGTGGCCATCCCCCCTGGGGCGAGATTTCTCACTTTCTGTCTCTCTGTCTCTGTCTTTCCAGCAAGCGCACATGCCCTATAGCAAAAAACTCTCTCAAAAAAAAAAAAAAGGAAAAAACTAAACCAAAAACGCCAACAGGAGCCATATAAAATGATAAGGCATGGGACCAGCAGTTGGAGTAATGGCTGGGGCACTGGACTCCCATGTAGTTGACTGCAGTTCGAGTCCTGGACCCGGTGGCTTAAACTCACACTGGGTGCATGTGTGTGCGTGCCCAAGATCCTGGGAAGAGAATGGAGGAGAGGGATTGCAGCGTGGCCATCCCCCCGGGGGATGATTTCTCGTTTTCTGTCTCTCTGCCTTTCTGGTGAGTGTACATGCCCTATGGCAAAAAAGGAAAACAAATTTAATTTTTTCCAAAGGAAACAAATTAAATAAATTAAAAAAGATGACAAGGCAGAACCAGGTCTAAACACACCTGAACTCACATATTAAAAGAAAGAGCTTCTCAGGCTGGAGCATGAAGTAAGACCTCCAACTCTTATGAAACGAGCAAGATACAGCTAGCTGAGGAACTCCAGCAAGTGGGGTGAGAGACCCTACTGGGGCCGGCGGCAGGCCCCCACCCAGCGACCTCTTGCGAAGCAAAGGCAAGGGACGAGCGTGAGACAGCGAGAAGGTGTGTTCACAACACACCCTGGCACGGTGGCAGTGGGAAGCAGAAACCACCAGAGAGACACAGTGATGGGAAGGAAAGAGGAATCGCAATCCTCTCTGTCCAGGTGCGTAGGGGACAGATGAACGGATGCCCCGGCGACTCGTGGACAGGCACTCTGACCCACACATGTGAAAATTGGCCTTAGACGTGTGAAAATCGGCCTTCGACGTGTGGAAATTGGCCTTCGAGTGCCCAGGAGAAACCTGTGCATCCTGAAAGCAGGAAGTGGTCACACACCACCACCTGGTCACAATAGACAAGACAAAACAGTCAGGCGGGGCCACCAGGTGGCATGATGGTTAAGGCACTGGACTCCCACGTGGCTGACTGCAGTTCGAGTCCTGGACCTGGTGACTTGCTTTTTCACTCTCCGTCCCTCCCTGTCTCTCTCTGGTCAAACTGAAGAAGGATAATAACAAATAAAATAACATACAAAAAAAAATTAAAAATAAAAAATTTTTTTTAACCAGAGACTTTTGCTATAGGGCACATATGCTCACCAGAGAGATGGAAAAAGGCAAAAAGCAAGAATCACCCCCATGGGGGATGGCCACACTGCAATCCCTTCTCCTCCACTCTCCGCTCAGGATTTTGGGCATGCACACACATGCACCCTCTGAGTTTTAAGGCACCGAGTCTGGGACTCAAACTGTGGGTAACTATGTGGGAGTCCAGTGATGTAACTGCTATACCATCCGCTGGTCCCCAAATAAAGAATTATTTTAAAAAATGAAAAAAGAAAGCCATGTCAGTCACATGTGCACACGTGCCCGAAATCCTGAGAGAAGAATGAAGAAGGGAAGGTGGTGGCCATCCCCTGGGGGTGGGGTGACAATTCTCATCCTCCTCTCTGTCTGCCTCTCTTCGGCAAGCTGTATGCCCTATAGCAACAAAACTGAAAAACCCACCATCAACTGTCCCTTGCAAAAACTGTGCTGAGAGAGATGCCAGACACAGAATGTATAGGTTCTTTTTTTTAATATACATAGATTTTTGCTAAAGGGTGAGTGCACTCGCCAGAGAGACAGAGACACAAAGCAAGAGATCACTCCCCAGGCAGGATGGCCACACCACAATCCCTTCTCCTCCACTCTCCTTTTGGGATTTTGGGCAGGTACACACACATGCCCAGAGTGGGTTTTAAGCCACTGGGACCGGGACTTGCACTGCGGTCAACTACATGGAATCCAGCAACACAACTATTAGCCATCTTCAGGTTCTATGACTCGGCAGATGTTAGGCACTGGAACAGACCAAATGGATCCAGAGTGGAAGGGGTTGGAGCTGTTGAAGGGGAAGCTGGGGCAGCTCAGAGGGGCTGTGGTTACAGTCTGCCTATGCCACACGTGGCAAGGCACCTCATAAGACCTGTGTTTTGAGCATGGAAAGCCTACCTCAGGCAGAGTGCTGTGGCAGGCCAGCCAGGGCTGTGGTGGAGGGACTTGATTCCCACCTAGCTAACCGCAGTTTGGATCCCGGTCCTGGCGGGACTCAAAAATCATGTCAGGCACATGTGTGTGCACATGTGCCCAAAATCTCAAGAGGAGAATGGGTGAGAAGGGATTGCAGCATGGCCATC
>NW_006203673.1:660409-678409 GCF_000334495.1 Tupaia belangeri chinensis
TGCGTATGTATGCGTGCCCCAAATCCCAAAAGGAGAACGGAGAAGGGACTGATCTATGGCTACCCCCCGGGGGTGATTTCTCGCTTTCTGCCTCTATCTCTTCAGCGAGCACATGTACCCTGTAGCAAAAATATACCCCCCCCCAAAAATAGTTACAAGACAGGCCAGCTGGTGCTGTGCTGGCCGACTGCAGTTGAGCCCCAGACGCAGCACCAGCTCAAGAAACACGCCAGGCTCACGTGTGTGCACGCCCAGTCCTGAAAAGTAGGAGATGGGGAAGGAGCTGCGTTGTGGCCCTCCTGGTTGGTGGCGCCTTCTAACTGCCCCCTTCTCCCCATGTGCCCACGTGCCCTCTGGCAAATTAAAGGAAGCACCAGGAGGCCGAGTCTCGCAAAACAAACCGGCCTAAGAAGGTGGAGGCTGAGGCGGGCTGTGGCACAGGGTGAGCACCTCTCCAGAGAAGCGGGTCCCAGAAAGCAATGTGGTTGTGGTCCCAGCCCATCGGCCTGAAACACCAGGCATGTGCGAGTGCCCAGGCTCTGACGGCCCTGTGGCACGGCCGGGCCGGCGGAGGGCGCCCCTGCCTCTTGCTCACCTGTGCTACACGTCCCCATGGACAAATGAGGCGAAGCTGCCTTCCCTGGGCTTGTGGCATGTCCCAGCACTAGGCCTGGTACAGCGTCCCCCAGAGCAGGGATGGCTAACGACCAGCCCAACCACAGACTCGCAGCTCCTCAGGTACAGACTGCGCCATGCTGAGCTGGGCCTGGCGCTGCAGGCTCTCTGGCATGTCAGCAAGAGCCTGAACACAGATCTAGGGTATGTTATGTCCCTATGTTTTGTCTTTCCCTTTTTTTTTTTTAGCTTCTTTTCCTGTAGAGAACATACGCTTGTCAGAGACGTGTGGGGAGTGAGAAAGCACCTCCCAGGAAGGATGATCACACTGCGATCCCTCCTCTCAATTCTCCCGTTGGGATTTTGGGCCTGCATGCACATGTGCCCAGCATGACATTCAAGCTGCTGGATCCAGGACTCAAACCAGTTGGCCATGTGGGATCCAGCACCGGAACCCCCTGTGACCTGCTGGCATCATATTCCTGTTCCTGAAGACGTGTTGGGCGACCCCCCACCACAGCTGTGGCTGTCAGGTCACAGACTGGCCCAGCCTTGGCCTCCTGTATCACAGTGGTGCAGTGGCCTGGCCAGAGCTGATGCCGCCATGTGCCTTCCACCCTAGATGCCATCCCAGTGGTGCCACGGCCACCAGCACACCAGGGGAGGGCCACTCACACCCACTGCATGCTCCTGCCCTGCCCTCAGGGCAGGGGCCAGTGGTCAGTGGCACCCTGTGCCTGGAGGACATCGAGAGGCCTTGCTGCTCTGCTGTGTCTTAAAGGGCAGGCTTTGAGTGGCTGGAGACCACGGTCCACTGGACACCTCTGTGCGTGGCTGCTGCAGGCATGTGCCTGCAACTCCCAGGAGAAGCTGGCCGTGAAGACATGCACTTGCCAGGCCCGTGGGAACAAGAGAACAGCACAGACCTGGCTGACCCCGTAGGACCAGGTGCTGGCTGCTCTGGAAGGGGCCCGCCGGGGGCTCCCGGGCTCTCTCCTCTAGGAGTGGTGAATAGATGGGCACCACCCTGGGCCTCACGACCCTCCCCAGCCCCTGGCGAGCAGGTCTGACCCCACTCACATGTAGTGCCAGTGCTATGGAGGGCTGGGGCGCGAGGACCATGTGGCCGGCAGGATGGAGGAGAGGGGCGCGGCTGGGGTGCACGAGCTGCCACGCTGATGACAGAACTACGGTCTGTGGCGTGCGTGAGCCCTGGAGGGCTACCACAGGGCTCGGATGCTTCTTGGGCCACGTCATGTGTTCCAGGCCCGGGGGAAGGGGGTGCACAAGCACGGGAAACTGCTAGAACCACATGGAAAGGGCTGTGATGCTGCGTGGTGGAGGGGCACGCAGAGGTGGGTGGCTGTGGAGGGACTGCCACACCGTGCAGTGGAGGGGTGTGCAAGGAGGCAGGCAGCAGGAGATTGTGGAGGGGACTGTGATGCCGTGTGGTGGAGGGGTGTGCAGAGGCAGGCAGCAATGGAGGGGACTGCCATGCCATGCGGTAGAGGGGCACAGAGGCAAGGGGCAGGCGACCACAGAGGGGACAGGCAACACAGGGAGCAGCCCCTCAAGCCGTGGGTGGCACTGGGGACAGCTGACACCTGGGCTCAGAGTGGAGGTGCCCTGGAAGGGAGGGTGCGGAGACCATAGAACGCCTTGCTTCCTGCTCCCGAGGACCCGGCCAACCTCACTCTACCGTGTGAGTGTTTCTAAGGGATCTGCAGCTTCCAGGGTGCAGCAGGGTATGGGGAGCCCCACCATCCTGCTGGTGGGTGGACTTGGGCGCCAGTCGCCTTGGTGGCACAGGCTGTGTCCACAGGACCACCGCACCACACCTGGCAGCAAAAGGAGACAGTGCTCACTGTGTTACCCTTTAGAACAGTGGTCCCGGGGACCAGCAGTTGGCATAATGGCTATGTCGCTGGACTCTCATGTAGTCGACCGCAGTTTGAGTCCTGGACCCGGTGGCTTAAACTCGCGCATGTGCGTATGTGCCCAAGATCCCGAGAGGAGAATGGAGGAGAAGGGATTGCGGCATGGCCATCCCAGGAGAAGGGACTGTGGTGTGGCCACCCCCTCTCGGTCTTTCTGGAGAGCACAGGCGATGTATAGTGAAAATCTCTTAAAAAAACCAAAAAACAAACAAAAAAAACAGTGGTTCCTGAGGCCAGCAGGTGGCATGGTAGCCAGATCCCACATAGCCGACTATGCAGTTCGAGTCCCAGACCCAGAGCCAAGTAAAACATGCCAGGCACACATGGGCGCATGCCCAAAATCCTGAGAGGAGAGTGGAGGAGAAGGGACTGTGGTGTGGCCACCCCCTGGGGAGGTGACTTCTTACTTTTTTCTCTCTTTCTGGTGAGTGCGCATGACCTGTGGCCAGAAAAAAATAAAAACAAGCAGGTCCACAACCCCCGAGAATAGGCAAGCAAGCGGAGCTCCATCTGGGTCATAGCCGCTCCTGTCACTGGCAGCACCCTGTGATCTCCGCCTCTTGTCAGATTGGGCGGCTTCAGATTCTCACCGGAGCATAGACCCTGCAGGGAGCTGCACATGCGAGGGATCTCGGGAGGGTCCTTGTGAGCCTCTAATACCAGGATCAGAACGGCCCCACAGGGGAGCAGCTGCAGACACTGCTTTAGGGTGAGCTGAGTATCTAGTCGTGGGTTACAATGTAAGGAGGGCTACAATGTGACAGGGCTACAATGTGACAGGGCTACAATGTAAGGATGGCTACAATGTGACAGGGCTACATCAGGATAGCTACAATGTGATAACAGCTGCAAAGTGCCCATAGCAGACAGAACCACACAGTAAAGCACTGCGCTGGACTCATCCTGAAACCATCCCCTGCCTCCTGGTCTGTGGAAAATTTTCTTCCACCAAACGGATGCATGGTGCCAGCTGTTTTATTTATTTGTTTTTAAAGACATTTTTTTGCTATAGGACACCCTGTCAGAGACACAGAAACAGAGTGAGAAATCACCCTCTGGGGGATGGCCACACCACAATCCCTTCTCCATTCTCTTCTTGGGATTTTCGGCATGCAAACGCATGTGCCTGGCTTGAGCGTCAAGCCACCAGCTCTGGGACTCAAACCGCAGTCAGCCATGTGGGAATCCAGTAACTCAACCACTAAGCTGCCTGCTAGCCTTGGGGACAGCTGTTTTAGATTTATTTTCTTCTTGGTCCCCCCTCTTTTTTTTTTTTTTGCTATAGGGCCCGTGCGCTCGCCAGACAGACAGAGACAGACAGAGAGACAGAAAGTGAGAAATACCCCCTGGGGGGGGGGGGGGGGAGAACTGTTTTAAAAAGTCCAGGAGATCCTTGTTGGACTCCTGAGTAGCCAAAGAAATGCAGGGGAGCTGGAGGTGTCAAGAAGACTAGATTCCACACAGCTCACTGCATAGTTCAAGTCCTGGGCCCAGCAGCTTAAAAAATATGCCAGGCACATATATGTGCACTCAGCTTGCGTACTGAGTGTGAAAGGGGTGCTTTCTTGGTAGAAAAAGAATCAGAAAACAAAACTGTAACAGTTATTGAGTGTAATGAAGTGCCTCTACCCGAGGGTACTGGTATCGCTCAGGGCCCTGACCACCATGGGCCCCAACCAGTACGATTGCACCAAAGCTCACGTCAGGACGGCCCTCGGCCTGCTCCGAGATCACCCCACACCCGTCTGTCCCCCGGGCTGCTGGCAAGTCTCGGCACCTTTGTGAACTCTATCTGCACAAGGACAGGTCGAGCCATGAGTAGATGGGCTGGCAAGTCAAGTCCCTGCTTCCTCACAGCCAGGGCACCTAGCCAGGCCAGGGCTGGCTTCCCTGGACCCCCCCACCCTGCCCCTCCAAGCTGAGGCTGCCCTGACAGTCTCTCCTGGCTTTCCCTGAAGCACTGGAGTGTGTGTGTGTGCGCACACGCACCCAATAAGATAATTCTAGAATCTACACATCAGGTTACAGGAGCCAAAATTCATCAAGACGTGTGTGGTTTTTACTCTGCATACGTCACGCTTCATTTGAAAAGCAAAACCATCTTAGAAAGGAAACAAAAACTGAGCAAGAAGGGGCCTAGCCGGCTTACTACTTTTAACCCCTTCCAGTGAGTCAGACACGCTTTTCTAGGCACTTATTTTCTGATTTCATTTTTATTAAAATCTCAACCAAGATGCAAAAACAAAAATCCTAATTTTCCACAAGAAATTTAAGTTTCCATTAGGCCCACGACACTGAAGGCAGCTTACCCATCCCTCGGTTTCTAAACTCGGAGACCGTCAAGGTTCCTCAAGGTTGTTTTCTGCCAATTGACAGGAAACGCTTGCACCTGGCAGTTCGAGGCTCTGCAGGAAGTGAGCGCTGGGCGGGAGAGCCTGCTGGGAACTGTAGTCCCACCACCTGAGGCCGCTTCCCAGCCAAGAGCAGCTGCCAAGCGGCCCTGGTCACAGGTGGCCGGACACGGAAGGGTTCTGCAGATGCAGCAGGGACAGGCCAGTGTGACAACTCGTTAACGGGGACAACAGGTTGCACCACACACGGGACAGAATCAGTTCCCTCCCAACATGGTCACTCTGGGAGGGACCTGCCCTCTCTGGTCTCCTTCACGGCTGGCCTGCTGCTTCCCTCGGCTTTGAGAACGGAGGCCCAGAGACCATTCTGTCTCCTGGCAAAGGGGCCCAGGAAGGACGCAGGAAGAGGGCGACTGTCCTGGCTGGACCCGGGGACAGACCCTCCTGGCACCAGACCCCACCTCATGTTGTAACAGTGGGGTCTCCTGCTGTGGTGTAAGTGGTCAGCAGTGTCAGAGGGGGGCCCATTGCAGGCCCGACTGCTTGATCAGCATGACAGACAGGCATGAGAGACTGCATGGAAAGACCACAGTGGGGACAAAACATGGCAGATGCTGCCTGAAGCTGTCAGGAGACATTCGGGGCTGGCAGGTGGCGTGGTGGGTAAGGTGCTGGACTCCCACAGGGCTGTGCTTTGAGTCCTAGACCTGGCAGCTTGCTTTCTCACTTTCCCTCTGTCTCTGGTCAAATTAAATAATAATAATAATGAATAAAGTTGGATAAAATAACTCTTAAAAAAAGTAAAAGAAGACAGACGTTATTCTTTGCGAAGCCGGTCTGACGACCCAGTAATCCAGGAGTAACTGGACTGTGTGCTTGGGGAGATGGCCAGCTACTCGGAGTGGCACATTCCCACAGGTGGGCAAGAACCAGGCTCATTGGGGGCAGTTTCAGCCTCGGCGTGCAAGCAGCCCAACAGTCACCACGCCATCTCCACCTTGGGAAAGCTGAGCAAACTGAGAATCCACGACTTGTCTCAGACCCACCAGCCCGGAGAATCAGGGCTGAGAAGAGCTCAGGGAAGAAGCCCAGAACCACAGCGGGGAGCTGACAGCACAGACCCTGGGGCTGAGGGCGGCACCTGCAGGGTGCCAGGAGCACACTGGCGTCTCCAAACTAGCCCAGGGCCCTCCGCACAAGGCTGCCCTCTCTGGCCCCGGCACTCCTGTGTCACCCATGGCGGAGGCTGCGCTGGTGAAGGCCCAGCTAGGGACCCAGGCCCTCCCAGGGTGACCCTGGGTCCTGGAAGCACAGCCTTGTCCTCCCCCACCCACTCCGCCTTCTGCACACCCCACCAGGACAGCGGCAGGAAACAGCCCAGGCACCAGCTGCACAGGGAGCTCGGAGGAACTCAGCCCAGGGCAGACAGGGTCAAGGACGCTGCAGGGGGGAGGGCTCAGAACCCCGGCCACTGTCTCTAGGCCGAATGGCCACTGCGTGTCAGCTTTCACACGAATCACAAGGCAGAGAGAAGTCTGAGAGCCTCAGAACTGGGCTTGGAGAGCCGGACAGTCAGACACGGTCAGTGCACCAAGGGCCACGCAGTGCGAGGGCACAGGAGGGACAGGGCGCCACCAAGAGCAGGAGTGGAGTCCACGGGACATCACAGACCAGATAGCCTGGCTGTAGGAGGCACGTCCACAACCGGAAGGGGCAAGCTGAAGGCAGGCGGCCCAGATGGGAGCACGGGACATAATGGCAATGGGGGCGTGCCAGCACACGGGACTGCGGGGCAGTGGGGGAGTGGCAGCACATGGGACTGCGGGACTGCGGGGCAGTGGGGCAGTGCCAGAACACGGGACTGCGGGACAGTGGGGGAGTGCCAGCACACAGGACTGCGGGACAGTGAACCACATTCTATTCACCGAACCGCAGTCAGCTGGGAGAGTGCCCGCACAGATGACCAGAGTGCCAGGGAGAGAGGAGAACCCAAGCAGGGCAAATCCTGAAATCTACACATAGGCATAGCAAGCTCGTCACAGGGACCGGAGACCAGAGGCTCAAAAGCTGCTGGAGCAGGGCTCTCGTAGGCAGAGCAGAAAAGGAGGAACGGCAGCAGCCTTTCTTCCAGTCAGAAGCAACAGCGGACAGCAATGAGAAGGGTGCGATTCCTTGTAAAGGGCTCTTTTTGGTGTTTTTAGAGTTTTGCTTCAGGGAATATGCGCTCACCAGAAAGGAGAGAGACAGCAAGAGGGGAAGTGAGAGGTCACCTCCCTTGGGTGTGGCCATGCCACAATCTCTTCTCCTCCATTCTATTGGAATTTTGGGCACAAACATATGCTCCGCATGATTTTCAAGCCACCACAGTCAGCCACGAGCAAGCCCGGCCGCCTTCCCACCACACCACCTGCTGGTCCCTATGGGGTTCTTCGCTCATGGCAGAGCACTGTGCCAAGGCGGGAGGGAGGGAAGGAGTGTCCTCCCAGAGTCTGCTCCTGATGTGGCCTTTCCTGTGGCTCTCAGGCCTGCTAGATCCTGGTCACGTGCACCCACTCTCCACGTGCTATAGGCAGACTGGGCAGGGGAGGTTCAAGCCACAGTCCCCACTGGGAGGGCCTGGCCTCTCATGTGAGGTGCATCCTCATTTTGCCAAGGAGCCAGTCCATAACAGAGACCCTGTGACCAGTGAGGCTGCCCCTCAGAGAAGGAGAAACAGAATCTAGAAATGGGGGACACATGCTGCCTTTCTGTCAGACACCCCAAGACGGCCAGGCCAGCCACACACTCACCCAGGACCTGAGCCAGCTAGGCCTGGGGCTGGAATGTGGCTCAAGTCCCTCGAGGTGCCCTCTGTTTCTTAGCCATGGGATAAAAAGATAAACCTCAACACTCCCAGAGAAGGGAGAAGGGGTGCGATGCAGCCAGAGATCTGAGTCTCATGAGTTTCAAGCCGCCAGGTCCAGGACTCGAACCGCAGTCAGCCACATGGAAGTCCAGTGCCTTGACCGTTAGGTCACCTGTTGGCCCATGGCTCAGGGATCTTTACAGAGGATTCCTTCCAGGCATGATCAATTAAGAGCTCCAGCTCCATCTCTTCTGCCCTCCCTGAAGGCTGGGGGTGTGAGGGACAGTGCCAAAGTGCCAAGCTTCTGATTATGGCCTGGTCTTTCTGATGACAAGACTCCAGCCAGGAGCTCCCCAAGGGTCACCTCATTAGAAAGACAGGTGATCCCTCACCCAGGAGGCTCCAGGGGCCTGGCTCTGTGTGGGGAGCTAGGTTTCAGACCAAGGAGGACAGCAGATGCGTTTGGTGCCTGGTCAGCTCAGGAAACAGTGGCTTCAGGAGCACTGGGTCCAGACTCAAGGTTTTTTTTTTTTTATTATGTCACAGTGCCATTAAAAAAAATGCATCATGGGACCAGCAGTTGGCGTAATGGCTATGTCGCTGGACTCCCATGGAGCCGATTGTGATTCGAGTCCCAGACCCAACGGCTTAAACTCGTGCTGGGTGCATGTGTGTGCGTGCCCAAGATCCGGAGAGGAGAATGGGATTGCGGCGTGGCCATGCCCCCTGTGTGGTGATTTTTCTTTCTCTGTCTTCTTGGTGAGCGCATGCTCCCTATAGCAAAAACCTCTCAAAAACAAAACAAACAAACAAAAAACCTGCATCATCAATTAACAGCCTCCAGAACAGAAAGCACAGGCCCGGAGAGCTTCTCTAGTTCAAGAAAGGAACGATACCAATTTTCCTGCAGTCTCTTCTAGAAAACATTAGCAGAGGAAATAATCCCAACATACCCTGTCACCAGGCATCACCCTAACACACCAAAACCAGACACAAACACGAAAGAAAGAAAACTGCAGACGATACATGAAACCCTTAACAAAGCATCAGGGGAAGAGCCGAGAGCTGTCTGGGAAGGGTTCTGCACCCTGGAATGGGCCCCAGGCTCTCAAACCTGTGACAGACCAACCACATCGACAAGCAGGTCACACAGCCCATCGGGAAGCGCAGAAAGGCCTGCCGGTCAGCGCCCAGGCATATGCTCCGCAGCTGGGAAGAGAGGGGGACGTCGGCAGTGGAAAATGTCCTTGATAGAGAAAGCCTGTAACTTCATCGCGCTCACCGGGAAACAGGCCGGATGTGGCCGGTGGTGAATGCAGAGCTCTGTGAGGCTGGCCACATGCGGAGTTCTGGGTTCACACCAGAGACCTTCCTGAACATACTGGGGTGGGGTGGGGTGGGGTGGGGCCAGGGCTGGGAGAAGCTGGGGTGGGTCAAAGCGTGAAGGCCCTATGGGGGTGCTGTCTGTCTCTTCTGCTCACAGAAAAAAAGATTCTCTTTTCAAAGAGTGAAACCCTGTATTTCCTTCTATAGTCTCAGGGCACCGACACCAGTCCTCGGCACACACAGGCTATTGACGACAGCATGCATGATTGAGCCACTCTGCAGTATATTCTGGATGCGGAATCACATTTTGTATGTTGTGACGATGCTTAGGGAAGGAGTGTAAATTAACTAATTAAAAAAATGTTTCAGAAAAAAATGTTCATGGACATATGCGTAATGGGAAAACTATGTATGAATTTCAAAGTTTCTGTACCAAAATAAATTCATACTTTAATTGTAAAAATCAATCAATCAATACATAAAAAAAATAAACTAAATAAACAACAGAAGTTGGAGGTGGGTCGACGTGTGGGGAACAAGAATGTAAGGACACGGGAACACGCTGGACCACGCATGGCATAATGGTCACGCCACTAGATTCCCACTTGGCCGACTGCAGTTCAAGTTCAGGACCTGGCAGCTTGAAAGTCACGCCAGGCCCATGTGCATGCACACCCAAAATCTCGAGAGGAGAATGGAGGAGAGGGATGCAACGTGGCCCAGCCCCAGGGGTGATTTCTCGCTTTCTGTCTCTGTCTCTCTTTTTTCTCTCTGTTTCTCTGATGAACTCATGCGCCCTATAGCAAAAAACCTCTAAGAAAAGAGAATAGTGGTGCAGGCTGGTGCCAGGGGCCAGAACACAGAGCTCTGCTACATTACTCTGCTGAACACGCACACGATCAGTGCTCGCGGTGAAGTGCTCAGAGCAGGCTTAGCTCAGGAAGTGCACGTGGAGGAAGACCCCAGAAGGGCGTGAGAAGAACACATCCCTGAAGCAACCTGACGTGGTTATGCCAGGCCGTGCCTCTGGCGTGCCTAGACCCTCTGCCGCGCTCAGTGGTAAGAAGGGCAGTAGAGCTGGAGGCGCACCCAGACGGCAGCACGCTGATCCCCCGACCAGCTCGCAGATGAGCACCGGGATCTCCCGGGAGCTGCCTCAGTGTGTGGAGGGCGAAGGGAGGAGGTTCCACGTTCCAGGAGGTACCAGCAGCTTCAGAAGGGCAGTGTGGGCCGGCCTGGAAGCCTAGAGGCTCACTACGGGGAGTCTACTCAAAACGAGGGACTGGTGAAAGACAATGAATGAGGAAAATGGGCCCAGCCCTTTCCAGGCAAAGCCCTGACAACAGCCAACGGCTCCCGTGACCAAGGAACCACTGCACTGAGGACCACCCCAGGGTGGCGGTGCTGAGGAGCCTGGATGGCTGGCTCCTCCTGCAGCTCCGGGCCAGAGCATGGGGGTCAGCCTGGGACCCCAGTGGTCTGCACCTGCCCCCTCTCTCTGCATCTCTTGGCCACTCCTGAGCCTAGTCCCGGGCCTTAGCAGGGCTCACAGGCCTCTTCCCCTTCCCAGACAACACTCCCGTGCAGGCCAGGTTCCCCTGTGGCCACCGTCCACCTGAGAGACTCCCTTCCTGCATCTCTAAAGATGCGCATGTGCCCCCACCGCCCTGCACACAGATGCTCCGCCCCAGTAAGACCTGGCGGCCAGAGCCCTCCTGTCCTCTGTCCAGCCTGAGCTGGGCTGACATGGCTGATGTCCCTTGAGGCTCCTGACCCCTGCTCGGCCCCTCCCAGTGCACCTTTCACCTCCGCACCCTGGCTGCTACTGGGCTTGGCCTCGGACCTTCAGACACCTCTGACCTCACCTGGGGCAGGTGGCTCACACCCAGCAGTGCCCACGCTGCCACCTGCCCACTCCAGCCTCAGCCTCTCTATGGCCAGTGCTCAGGCCCAGGCCCCGACAGCTGCCCTGGCTGCCCACCCCATCACCACCACCTCTCCCGGAGCTTGAGCCATCACCACCTCCCTGGGCCTCTTTGACTCCACGTGGCAGGCAATAGAGCTCCTGACACAGCCAGCCAGTGCCTGCTCTCCTCTCACAGTGGGGGAAGGGACCGTCTGCAAAGCCAGTCTGCAGGGCACCCTCTTGCTTAAATGGCCCCGTCACTTCCCAGGCGCCAAGGAAGCAGCCAGGAGAGACAAGAGGACGCTCCCACCTAGAAAGTGACACCTTCAGATCACAGGGCCCACAGGGGCAGGGTGGAGGCCCATGCCAGCTGCCACCGACGCCCCCACACCAGCACCACAGGGGCTGTACCCCTCTCCAGGATAAGCAGGCCATCTGCCTTAAATGAGGGGCCTGCACAGAAGGTGAAGGAGTGAGGGCCTCTCGTCCAAGGAAAGGGCCTCACACCCAGACCTGTGTCAGCCTCGTGGGCATTCAGGAGAGAGCCAAAGTCGCAGCCTCTACTAGCCCTGAGGACCCACGCGTGGATGCCACCGACCAGCTCTCCCTCACAGGGTTACTGGAACACGAGCTCTAAAATGTGCTTAAAGACTCCTGAAACAAGAGACAAACGTGGATAGACTGGCGAAGAAAGCAGACAGCACAATGTATGCCGAAGTCTAAATCATTACAGCCACTCGGGGCCAGGGACAACAACGCCCAGTAAGAGCCCAGACAGCCTCGACCCAGAGACAGAGCGACCTGAAGGGGCACCGGGAGACACGCCCACGAGCGAAGGCAGGGACTGCCTGAGTCTAGCAAGGAGCACAGAAAGCGGCTGACTTGGTACCAACGAGCTACTGGGCAGACGATGGCTCGACCGAGTTCGAGCACTTCTCCAATCACAGCCCGGGAATACGCACATCGAACCCCTGGTCTTGGGACATAAGGCAAACCTTGACGGACGTGAAGAAATGCCCCCCCCCCCAAATCTTTCTTGGAAACCAACAGAACCAGTGCCGAACAAGAGGTTAGGAACACCACCAGTGGTGGCACCTCAGCAAGGCCGTGCCTGCGAGGCTGAGGCCAAGGAGGAGGCCCAGAGCGGGCACCCAAGTCCGTGTTCTCAGGTCTCCCTGCGAACAGGGGCATGTGGAGGCAGCGATCCTGGCTGGCTGAGGCCACTGGGGACTGCACTGGGGCAGCCTGTCAGGGTTCACTCGTCAGGATGCCTCTGTGTCTGCCCTGCCTGTTGGCAACTGTTCCCTGAGGTCACGTCTTGCTCATATGTATTACTCAACGGATTTGTTTTCTACCTTCTTTTTTAACTTACTTATTTTTTTTTGCGGGGGGGGGGAGGGAGGAGATAGAAAAAATAAATAAGTAAAAACAAAACAACAAAAACAGAACAAATGGAATACAAATAAGCAACACCCAGCCTTAGAGAATGACAAAGTAGCCAACAGGCGGGAGGACAGCCTTCTCCAACCAGGAGCGACAATCACCCACACACTGTATCAGGCAGCGGGTCTCCAGAGTCCAAAGTCATCAGGGCTTAACGCAATAAAGTGAAAAGCACCTCTCCACTCGAAGCAGTCAGTGTCTTTCTAAAGAACCCTACCCTAGCAGGGAACCAAGACCACCTATTACTGGGGCCTCAGCAAAGGCATGCCGCATTTTTGCATAAAAAACACATCATCACTTTCCTGAGGACCTGATAGAAATGCACAGCAATCAGGCTGGCCCAAGAGACCATGCGGTAGACCACGGTTCGAGTCCCAGCCCTGCAGCTTGAGAAACACACCAGCATGTGCGTGCCCCAAACCCCGACAGGTGGAGAAATGAAGGAGGGCTGCTGCGTGGCCATGTCCCCCTAGGTGCTTCCTCTTCCCCTCTCTCCGGCGGGTGCCTGTACCCTCTGTACCCTCGCTCAAAGAGCAAGCGAGCGAGCACAAGGGCAGCATGAGGCAAAGCCAGGGATAGTGTCGGCCCGGCCTGAGCCCCACGTGTCAGGAGACACATCCGAGCCTGAGTGAGAAAGGGGCCCCAGAGGGAAGGGCTCAGGAGATAGGCGTGGCTGTGTGGACAGACCTGCCTGGAAGCAAGCTTGGGCAGGTGACCGAGAGGATAGGAGAGGTGCAGAGAAACATCAGAGCAGGACCCACGCAGCAGCCTGGCTGCAGGAGGGCAGTGTGCAGCCCTGGCTGCAGGAGGGCAGTGTGCAGCCCTGGCTGACTGCGGGTGCCCTCCCAGGACCTGCGTGGAAATGCAAGGCTCGGCTGGCTGGGGGGGCGCCACCTGCCAGTGCCTGGGGTCCAGAAAGCCCCCGACTTCACCCTCTCCACAGTGCTGATCACCCTCAGGGACACACGTCGACCCAGGTGAAATGAAGTCCCACGTGCACACTAAGGCGAATGATACTACCTTTGACCCGTGAAGTGCACCCAGAAACCAGTAAGATGGGGGAAACAGACAAATCGGCTAGCATAGGAAAACACACCTGACCTCTGCACAGGGACAGACGAGCACACGCGAAAGCACAGAAACCGTCTACTGCCACACGCCCAGCGAGCCCATGCGCTCTGCAGCGCAGCTCTGCAAAGGAGGCACAGTGCAGCCGTGTCACCACAGAGGCCGCTGAGATACAGCAGGCCACCCGGCCAGGCGAGCACAGCATGCACACTCCGTGATGGGGCATTGTGGAGGGCAGCCAATTAACTATTCTCCACAGGGCGACCCACCTGGGCACATGCCACAGCTCATGTGACCACCACAGCCATGTGGCCTGTCATCAAGTGCGCCCGTCACGTCCCACGTGCCTCCTCTGCCTGGACCAGCTTTAACGTGGAGTGGTCCTGAAGAAGCAACTATTAGTGTCCAGACGACGTAGCTCATGGGTGTTCACCAAGATGTGAATAGAAAGTCTCTGTGATCGACAGAGTCCACGATACGTTTTTAAATCTGCCAGAGGGTGTGTGTGCTTACCAGAGACAGGGGGAAGGAGAAAGCACCCCAGGCAAGTCTGGTCATACCACCATTCCCTCTCCTCTGCCACCCTGGTTCTCCATCTTTTTGAGGTATTTATTTTTTTAAATTTTTGCCAGTGCATGTACACTTGCCACACATGAGAGAGAGATCCCCCAGGGAGGTGGCCAAATGACACCTTCTCCTCCATTCTCCTCGGAGTTTTGGACACGCAAATGTGCCGGTGTGTTTTCAAGCTGTTGTGTCCAGGACTCGAACTGTGTAATCACCCATGTGGGATCCAGTGCCTTAACGGCCACACTACCTGCTGGCCCCGTCCTGTCCCTATTTTGGGCATCCACACCTGGCATGTTTTTCAAGCTGCCAGTTGTGGGATTCCAACCACATGTTCTCCCATGTGGGCTCTGGTTCCCTAAGCACTAGGCTAGGGGCCTGGGCTGTGCTGTACTTTTCCTGATAGTTTGCTCTGTCCTCATTAACTTTTAGGTGTTTTACCTGTTTTTTTTTTTCTATAGAGCATGTGTGCTCACGAGAGAGAGAGAGAGAGAGAGAGAGAGAGAGAGAGAGGGAGGGAGGGAGAAAGGGAAGGAGTGAGTGAAAGAGGGAAAGGAAGAGGAAAAGGGAGAGGGAAAGGGAGGGAGGAAGGAGTGGGGGAAAAATCACCTCCCAGGGGAGAAGTCCACGCCACAATCCCTTTTGTCTCCTCTCAGGATTCTGGGCATACAGACACCTGGTGTGATTTTAAAGCCACCAGGATTCAAACTGTAGCTGGCCAGGAGGGACAGTACCCTAATCTCCATGCCACCACTGGCCCCTGCTCCATCCTCTTTCACTGCAGACACTACTCGTATAGACTAAGGCCTGGTAAGGGTTAAGGTGTGCAGCGGAGGCAACCTCTCACCTCCCAGCGGAAAACCAGCAGCAGCCGGGCAGCCCCAGCTTTCTGCCCAGCACATGCCAAGACATGCTGTCCATGTACCCGCTGCCGAACAGGCTCATGGCCCACAGCAAGACAAGAGCCTCCCGGGCCTGCAGGACGCCCCGGGAAGGAAGTGGCGCGAAGAGGCTTGGTACTGACCGCGGCTGGGGGCCGGCAGACCGCCCAGGTAGGGGAGGCTCACTCTCTCCAGCTGGTCCAGCTTCTCCTGCAGCTTGCGCACCTGGCTGTCAGAGCGGCTGACCCGCTGCCCCAGGCTCTTCAGCTCGCCGTTCTTCTTCTCCACCTGCTCACGCAGGCAGCACACCTGGCTCTTGCTCTGGCGGGCAGAGAAGCAGTAGGAGTGCAGTGAGTCGATGAGCCTGCAGGCACCCGATGCCGACAGGATGACCTCGTTAATGGACATGGGGCTGGCATCGCTGAGCTCGCTCTGCACGGCCTCGGCAGCGGGTTGCGGCGTGACGTCAGCCGGTGGGGCTGAGGGGCTCTGGGACGGCTTCTGAGGTGTGGCCGTGAGCGAGGAGCCCGGGGGGCTCTGGGCCAGGCCCTTTTCAGGCCCCAGGCTGGTCCCGCTGCAGCCTGGCTCCACGTCTCTCTTCAGCCTCTTGCGGTCCCCAGGCTCCCGGGGCACGGACGGCCTCTCCCGAGCATGCTTGGAGGAGAAACTGTAGGAGTGCAGTGAGTCGATGAACCTGCACGCCCCGGAGCCTGGGGGGGAGAAGTCGTCCTTGGAGATGCCATTCCTATCTGCCAGGCCCCCAGAGCTGGGGGCGGTGGTGTCCCCATGGCTGCCAGCATCTGCAGCAGGCTCCTCTGCTGGCCCCTGGCTGCCTGCTGCTGGTCCTGCAGGGGCCAGCCCTTCTGGAGTTCTCTCCTGGGAGCGCCTGGTCTGCTCCTGGCCCATAGCTGTTGGGGCTGGGGCAGGCCCGGGCCAGGCCTCTGCATGCAGTGCCGCTCGCTTCAGTTTGAGGGACTCGGGCCTGGCCATGGGGTCTTCAGCCGGGGACAGCGCCCACCCTGCGGCTCCCTTCCTGGCCGCTGTGTTCGTGGGCCCCCTCACGCCCCCAGGGGCCTTGCGAGCGTCCTTTCTCCGGGTGCGGCCATGGCCTACAGCCCCTCTCTTCTTCTCCGCCAGGTGGAAGATGGAGGGCACGGCTGTAGGCTTGAGCAGGCGATGCTGGTCCTCTAGCCTCTTGGAGAAGCTGTCTTTGGTGAAGTGCTCGCTGCAGAGGAAGGAGTACTTGGTGGGCGTCCAGTTGTCCCTCTGCACCGCCTTCAGCCACTGGAGCAGACGCTTCGAGTCCTTGAGAGGAAACCTGGGGACAAGCAGCATGGGGTCAGCAAGGGGCAGAAGGCCTCACCAGAACTGCTGGACACAACGCCAGCAGCGAAACCTCGACCTCACTGACTGGGCTGTGAGACACGTCACTGCGCAGGACCTTCAGCCCGGTCACCTGTTCCTGGGGCAGAAGGTGAAAGGCCATGGCCCACCCTCCATGAGTTATGTCTTCCCCGTGGCAGGCTGTGACATGTGCCCCGTGGGGACGCAGGTTGCTCTGGGCAAGATAGCCAGCACAGCAACAGGGCACCAGGAAACAGCTCCTGGAGACACCGGCTGGCTGGCTCGCACTGTGCGCCTGGAAGGACAACTTTGGCTCCGAGACCAGGCCGGTAGCTCCGTACCGAGAGCCAGGCCGGTGGCAGTGGCAGAGACGAGCAAGAGGCCAGAGGGCACCGTTAGGGCACAGGCAGCTGCCGACAGGGCCTGGCTCTGGGGGAGGGCCGGCAAGCTGCACTCCGTCATGCCGCCCTCCCTCAGCCAGCATGCAGGGTGCTCCTTTGGGACCAGCAGATGGCGCAGTAGTTATGTCACTGGACTCCCACAAAATCGACCACGGCTCGCGTCCCGGACCCGGTGGCTTAAACCTCACACCAGGTGCACGTGTGTGTCCAAGATCCTGAGAGGATAATAGAGAAGGAATTGCAGTGTGGCCATCCCCCCCGAGGGGTGATTTATCTTTCTGTCTCTCTCTGCATCTCTGGTGAGTGCACACGCCCAGCAGTAACTTCTCTCAAAACAAAACAAAAAGGCTGCTTCCTTTACACATCGCCCAGCCAGGTGGCTCACAGGACACTGGTGGCCAGCACTGTGGGAGGAGAATGGGGAGTTATCTTTTTTTAATTTAAGTAAGGAGAAGTTTTTTTTGTTTGTTTGTTTATTTATTTTTAATTTGACCAGAGAGGGACAGAGTGAGAGACTGAAAAAGAGAGGGAAAGCAAGCCACCAGGTCCAGGACTCGAACCGTGGCCAGTCATGCGGGAGTCCAGTGCCCTTAACCATCATGCCACCTGCTGGCCCCTGGAGTTACTGTTTAATGAGGGGAAGGCCAAGAACATCTGGAGACCCAGCGCTGATGGCCACAAAGGGCGGTGTGCTCAGTGCCCCTGAGTGGCAGGCTTAAATGTGGATGTGGGCACCCTGTGTGATGCTGGAGCCACTTGGCCGCCTGGGTTCCCATCCCAGCTCTCCCTGTTCCCGCGGGCATGGACCCTGGCTGGCAGGGGCTGACCCTGGCATGGGGGCCCCACTGGGCCAAGCTTGTCTCTCTCTGATGGAAGACGGGACCAGCAAATGGTGTAGCAGTTCCGTCACTGGACTCCCGCATGTACAACCACGGTCCGAGTCCTGGATCTGGTGGCTTGAAAAATCACACTGGGCATATGTGTGTGCCCCAAGATCTCAGGAGCAGAGCCAGGGGCGACTGTGGCATGGCCCCGGGGGGTTTCTCACTCACCCACCCGCCTCCGTAAGTAAATGCATCCTAAGGCAAAACCTCTCAAAAAAAAAGAGTCAAGATGTTTTTAATACGAAAAGAAAAAAAACTGGGGAAAAACACACAACCAGCGCAGGGAGATGCTGGGCACGACGTGCAGCCCGCTCCTAGTTCGCAGCCCAGAAAGACACTTAGTAACCACCCGCCGAGGCCACTCGGTCCTGGGCGGCCAGCCCCGCAGGCCCAGAGCCAGAGACCCTAGGGCCGCGCGACTTCCCCGGCCGC
>NW_006203673.1:692924-698603 GCF_000334495.1 Tupaia belangeri chinensis
CCGCCGCGGGTCCGCAGGTCCAGGGACGTTCCTACGCCCGCCCTCGTCCATCCCGCAGACGCGTTAGCCCTTCCTTACCCGGGCCCGTTTGCGGCGCTTGCCGATGGCTCCGCACCCCTGCAGCGGGCTAGGGCGGCCAGAGGGCCTCCTTGTCTCCCAGTTGCAGCATCACTTCGGCAGGTTTTAGTTGGACACGGGGTTGCGGCCCACTTAGCGGCGGAGGCCGAGTCCCTGCGGCTCTGGTGACATTTGTCTCTGAGAGCACCAGACGTGTTAGCGTTTGCAACCCGAGACAAGGAGGAGGCCTTACGTCCAAGTTCCAACTGCGGTGCGTGATCACACCCACTCTGACGGGACCCCAGGCGCTGCTGTCCTGGGGTCAAAGGAGCTGGTGAAGGCCCTGCTGAGGGCTACCAAAACATGTCTGGCGTTTCTGGGATGTGACGGAGTCTCCCTCTTGACAGGACGCTGCTCCATTGGAGGGGTAAGGAGTGGCCCACCCTCCCTGCCCCTGAGCCGGGAAGGTGTTGTGTCCTTGACCACGTGTGGTTCTGTCCCTGCTGCTTCTCAGACTGTTCAGCCAACCCTGGATCGTAGAGAGCCTATGCTGGAGACGTGGACAGAATAGCTGGACACACCTGCCCTGAGTCACTGACGCCCTCAGCATGAGACCAGCGGGCGCAGGGCGGTGTAGGGAGGGTTGTGGCCATGCGGGACCTGGAGCCATGGCTGCCGGGAGGGCTGCCCTGCAGGTTGAGTTCTGAACTCAGATCGGTACAGAAGGGAGGCTTGTAGGCTGGGCTCAGAGGTCGGGGCACTGAGGACAGAGAGGTGACCTAGGGGCCAGCAGGTGGCATGAAGTTTAAGATGCTGGATCCCACATGGCCAGTCATGGTTCTGGTCCTAGACCTGGTGGCTTACAAATCACACCAGGTGCACATCCGTGCATGGCCCAGATCCCAAGAGCAGAGCCAAGGAGAGGGTGTTGCAGCGTGGCTGTTCCCCGGGGGTGGCTTGGTCTCCTACATCCTCCCTGACTCCATCTCCATCACCAGTGACCTCACACGCCCCACAACAAGGAGAGAGAGAAAGCAGCGGCCTGTGTCTGAGCCCGGGGCCCTCGGTCACAGGAGGGCCTGGCACTCTGGATGGCGTGGTGACCCACTGGAAGGTTTGAGAGAAGCAGCCTCTGGGGGACACCCTGCAAGGTCAGGGCCGGAGAAGTGGGGATGGAGGCCTAGGTCAGGAGGATGTGCTCGGAAGGTCAGGAGAAGAGCCTCTTTACAAGGCAGAACTAGAAGGGAACGGGCAGAGAGGAGGGGTTGAGGTGGCACCGAGGCTTACCGTCCATGTTAAGAGCCCTGGGGAGACCCAGGGAGCCCTGCTTGGTGGGGAGCTGTCAGGAGTTGGGCTGCGTGTGCAGTAGCCCCCAACCTTCCTGGCGCCAGGGATGGGCCTCGGGGAAGGTGATCCCTCCATGGATTGGGGGTGGTCTCAGGTGACCCGAGTGCCCCAGATCCAGTACCGCTGCTGACATGGCAGACCAAGCCTTGCTCACTGCACCCCCCAGCACAGCGAGGTTGGGGGACAGGGGCATCAGCAGTCTGCGGCTCGGGTCCCAGCAGGCCGTGGGCTGTCATTGGTCTGTGGCCTGGGGTTGGGGGTCTCTGGCCTGCAGGTCTGGAGCTGAGGAACAAGTCTTGGCTAGAGAAGAGCGGGAGGGCACCCTACTGAGGTCTCCATCTGAGAGTGGTGGTGCGAGCCAGGGCTGCTGACTTGGAGAGGCCTAGATGCAGATGTGGCTGGCTGTGCCCTCCACCAAGCCACCAGACTGACGGTCACAACATGCTCCTGGTTCGTGGTGGTGGAAGGTGCCGGCAGTGCTGGCGCCAGCGGGTAGTGCGAAGGTTAAGGCACTGGATCCCACATGGCCGACTGCGTGGTTAGTCCCAGATCAGATGGCTTGAAAATCATGCCAGGCACATGTGTTTGCTCCCAGAAATCCCAAGAGAAGAATGGAGAAGAAGGAATCACAGTGTGGCCATCCCCTCTTGGGGGGTAATTTCTTATTTTCCTGTCGTGGTTTCTCTTTGGCAAGCACAAGCACCCTGTAGCAAGCTAAAAAACTTAAAATGTCCATTGTTGGAGGACAAACTCACACCATAGCTTGCGCCTTCAGGGTTGTGCGCTGTGTGGCATGACTGGTCGTGGAGGGGGTGATGACCACCAGCGAGCTTCTGAAGAAGGGCAGAGGCTGCTGGAGCCCAAGGAGCTGGTGCAGGAGCTGTGGCCCTCACTTAGGCCAGTGCACCACAGCAGAGACTCTGAACTGTAGTTTCACGCCTGTCTCGGGTTTTCACCCACTGAGCAGAGCCGGGAGCTTCGCCCCATCTCACAGGTGAGGAGACTAAGACCCAGGAGGTTCAGGCATGTGTCACGCAGCTAGGCCTGCGTCTCCAGAAGCAAGCCTTCGTAGAGAGTAGAAGGGAGTGCCTCTTCCTCCACTGTGCAGTGAGATCGGGAGGGTGCGTGCTGGGTGGTCTGCTCTGAGCGCCCCAGCCTGTGGCAGACGAGCAGTGCTGGAGCTGCGACCCTGGCAGTGTTCCCCTTCAGCTGGAGCCTCCCCGTGCCTGCATTGCCCTTCTACAGCACAGAGCCTCTGAAGCTCTGCAGTGATCGTCCTCCTTTTTGTCTTTATTCATGTGTCCTGTGCACCAGCGAGGCATGGAGTGCTCTGCAGAGTCCACTGCAGTCCCCCCTCCAGCTCATCGGATCCCAGGCCCTTGCATACGTGCCTGGCATGCTTCATCCCTCCGGGCCAGGGATTCGATCTGGGTGGCCACTTGGGGCCAGCTTACTTTGGGTTGTGCATCGCACTGCCCACAGAGCCATCCCTGGACTAGTGCCTCAGGACTGGGAGGAAGGCAGGTGGGCCATCACTGGCTCTCCAGTAGGAGCAGCACAGGCCCCAGACCCCTGCACATGGCAAGGGCATGGGCTGCGCCGTAGGGTAGATGGCTGGTCCGCATGTGTACTTTCTTTTGGGGGAGGCTGTTACGTTCGTTCCACCAGATTCTGTTCTGTTGTGCTGCCCCAGATGCTGCACCTGTTTTCTTACCACGCCCCCTGCTAGTGTCCTCCAGGGATGGCCCTGTTGTGAGGGACAGTGCGCACAGTGTGTCCACAGCAGCCCTGGAGCTGCGTGTGGGACCAGCTGGGGGAACCAGAGGCTCGGGCACTCCTAGATCAAGGACAGCGTGAGCGGGGGCAGGGGACCCCTTGGGCTCACAGAGAACCTGCCCTCTGGCCATGCCACTTTGCAGCTGCTGTGCTCTCTTCAGGTGTCTAGCCTCCTCCTAGCCCTGGACCTCCCCGTGGAACCTGCAGCCACACGGCACAGGGCAGCGAGGGCGTGGCAGGGCAGCGCCAACCTGGCACCTCATTACCCTCCCTCTGAAGTCGGCTTCCCTTCCTATAAAACTGGCCAGTAACCCAGGGCCTCGTGCTCTGCACTGCTGTGTCAGTGACCCCACCTCAGAACGCGGCCAGACGTTCCCAGCCTCCAGACGCGCCGTCTCACTCCTGGTCTCTTTTGTTGTTTGTTTCCGGTGTGTGCGTGTGCCACGAGGGGTGTGTGCTGCCCAGAAAGCGTGCAAGCCACCCCATCGGGAGTGACCCTGCCTGCCCTTGCTCGTCGCTCCTTCCTGTTGGGCTTTTGGGCAGGTGCTCGTACGTGCCTGGTGTGTGTCTCAAGCCACTGGGTCTGGGGTTCAAACCATGTGGTTGGCCATTGGGATCCAGCCATCTTGACCACCAAGTCAGGGACTGGCCCTGTTTGTTTTGGATTTTGCTCGAGGGCATATGTGCTTGCTGAGAGACAGGAGGGTGCTGAGGGAGAAGGCACCGGTGGGCGGCCTCGGCAGCCCGTTCTCTTTGGTTTCTCCTTTGTGATCTTGGCCAGGCGTGCATATGCGCACGGTTTGTCTCTCTTTTTTTCTAATATTCTTTCAAAAAAAAAAAATCATTTAACTTTATCATCTTTTTTGTTGTTGTTGTTATAGGGCGCATGCGCTCACCAGAAAGAGAGACAGAGAGACAGAAAGCGAGAAATCACCCCCCAGGGGGATGGCTATGCCTCAGTCTCTTCTCCTCCATTCTCCTCTTGATCTTGTGCATGCACGCACACGTGCCTGGAGTGAGTTTAAGCCACTGGGTCCAGGATTTGAACCGTGGTTGACTACATGGGAGCCCAGCGACATAGCCATTACGCTAACTGCTGGTCCCTCATCATCATTATTATTTTCCAATTTTGATCAGAGAAAGAGAGAGAGGGAAAATGAGTAAGCCAGCCAGCCAGCCACCAGGTACAGGACTCGAACTGTGGTTGGCCATGTGTGAGTCCATCGCCTTAACCACCCCACCACCTGCTAGTCCCACGCCCAGTGTATTTCTCAAGTAACCTTGCAGTTGACCACGTGGGATCCAGCTGCCTTAAAACACCAAGCCATGGGCTGGTCCAATGTGTATTTTTAATGTGGGAAGCTGGATGTCATAGGGCATGCCTGAGCACGCCAAGTTGCAGTGCACCAGGCCTCCCTCAGCTTGAAGGCACACATGTTTTTAGTTGGAAGCTGGGGTCTTGGAAGGACCTCAGACGTCCATAGAGCATCCCAATGCCAGTGCTGTGGGAATTACTGTCCCGCAGCATTGGGCGTGGCAGTCAGACAGGTGCAGTTGGCCCCAAAACTTTCCAAGTCTCCATATTAGATAGAGCCTAGAGGTCAGGGTGGAGGCTGCTTCCAAGAGACAGCAGGGACATGGTTTTTATCGTGGCTCCGTGAAAGACAGGCGTGGACCTGAGTCATCTCAACTCAGCTGCCGTGATCAGGCAAGGGGGCTGCACCGGAGTCGTCGGCCTAGGCACCAGGCTGCTGGGCAGTCCGTGCTCTGAGCACACGGGCAGGCCACAGCCAGTGAGTAGCACCTGAATGAGGCCTGGGCCACACCTGCCCAGCCCCAGCACTGCCCGCCCTGCTGTGGGAGGAGGGGGGCTGGCCTGGGTTCCCACAGCCCAGAGCTCTCCAGGCAGTGCCCAAAGCTGCTGCTGCTGTGGCTCTGGGGGTCCTGCCTTTGCCATCAGCACTTTCGAGTCCTGGCCAGGGGTGTGGCCACACATCCAGCTAGGCTTTAGGTGGAGGAAGATGCATGCCCCTTTGACCCTATGAGATCTCTGTCCTTGACGTTAATGGCAGTTGCTACCATTGGAGCCACCTCTCGGGGGATCTCACAGGAACCTCACAGCTGCGTGGCCACACCGTCCTGTCCTTCCCCTTTTTATGGACGAGAGGGTGTCTGCATGTAGAGGTTGAGTCAGCCCACAACCTGTGCGTCCCCAGCTGGGGTTTGGGCTGCCCGTACCCAGAGCCTGCTGTCGCCCTGCAGCCCAGAGGCACTGCTCACAGGAGCATGCGTGCATGTGGGGTTGTCAGGTAATTTTTTTTTTTTGGAGAGGTTTTTCGCTATAGGGCGCGTGCGCTCGCCAGACAGACAGAGAGAGACATAGAGACAGAAAGCGAGAAATCACTCCCAAGGGGGGATGGTCACGCTGCAATCCCTTCTCCTCCATTCTCCTCTCGGGATCTTGGGCACGCATGCACACGCGCCCGGCATGAGTTTTAA
>NW_006203673.1:699483-710624 GCF_000334495.1 Tupaia belangeri chinensis
TTTTTCGCTATAGGGCGCGTGCGCTCGCCAGACAGACAGAGAGAGACATAGAGACAGAAAGCGAGAAATCACTCCCAAGGGGGGATGGTCACGCTGCAATCCCTTCTCCTCCATTCTCCTCTCGGGATCTTGGGCACGCATGCACACGCGCCCGGCATGAGTTTTAAGACACCGGGTCCGGGATGCGAACCGTGGTCAACTACGTGGGAGTCCAGCGACATAGCCATTATGCTAACAGCTGGTTCCCGGGCTGTCAGGTAATTAGGAATAGCCGATGGGGTGCCCAAGTCAGAGGGGAAGTGCAGAAACACAGGGAGTTCTACAGCGACTGGGCAGCGCGCTGCAGATGCTCTTCGTCAGCTCCCTGACTCCATGTCCTGTCCACACACTGGGCACAGCGCATGTGAGGTCTCTTCGCTCTGCCTCAGCTCCCCGCACGGTTGGTGTAGCCACAGCCTGTGGTGAGCATCCCATGCCTCTGGGGGCTTACGGTTCCCTGGTCTTCCACCTGGTGGTGAGCTGGGTCCTCCCTTGCATGGACAGAAAAAAGAGTAATTTCTCTCTCTCTCTCTTTCTGGCCTTTAGGTCTTAAACATGTTACATCTAAACTAAGTGCTTGGCTTGGGGGGGACTTCCCTTTGCTTTCTCCCCCTTGGTCTGGCCCTTCCCTGGCCTGTCCCCTCTGAGCCAGGGCCCGCCTGGTGGCCTAGATGCAGAAGGGCTCAGGAGGAGGGTGTGGGCCTGCTACGCTCTCTCCTGGTCCTGGTCACGGGCTGTTTCTTGTGGTTTACACTCACGCTCCGGTGCCGGTGGCCGCTGGTGGCCTCCTTGGTCCTGTGTTGTGAAATTATGCTCCAGTGCAGGGTGGCCGCCAGTGGTCTCTCTGGTCCTCTGTTGTGAACTGTGGAAGTTCCATAGGCGCCTGTCTTTGCTTTCTCCAGCTACCCTGACCTACGACACCCTCCGGTTTGCCGAGTTTGAAGATTTCCCTGAGACCTCAGAGCCCGTTTGGATACTGGGTAGAAAATACAGTGTTCTCACAGGTACTGGCCTCCCAGCAGCCGCTGTCCTGGCCGCATGGTCCTCACCTGCGTTTGCGGCCGTTGTCTGCCTACCCCCACCACGTGTGCCTACAAACCTAAGGCCTTGTGTGTGCTTTTCCCTTTAAACAACCAGAGAAGGAGGAGATCCTGTCCGATGTGGCGTCCAGACTTTGGTTTACATACAGGAAGAACTTCCCAGCCATTGGTAAGTGACCGTTTGGTACGGCACCATGTTTGAGGAAGGAGGGGAACCAGACTGCAGCGGCGTGGCCGACACCTCGGTGATCCTGGGAGTATGCTCCTGCACACTCGTGCCAGCCTGGCAGTGCTGGCCCAAGCCCAGCTCACCCTACGCTGAGCCTGCAATCGGGGTGGTGAGTGTGGCCAGCGCATCTGTGGAAGGTGCGGGGAGTGGTCAGCCCTGGCGGGCAGCATGTCTGGAAGGTGCAGGGTGTGCGGGGAGTGATCAGTCCTGGCGGGCAGCGTGTCTGTGGAAGGTGCAGGGTGTGTGGGGAGTGGTCAGCCCTGGCGGGCAGCGCATCTCTGGAAGGTGCAGGGCGTGCGGGATGTGGTCGGCCCTGGCGGGCAGCGCGTCTGTAGAAGGTGCAGGGGGTGTGGGGTGTGGTCAGCCCTGGTGGTGCGTCTGTGAAAGGTGCAGGGCATGCAGGGAGTGGTCAGCCCTGGCGGGCAGCGCATCTCTGGAAGGTGCAGGGCGTGCGGGATGTGGTCGGCCCTGGCGGGCAGCGCGTCTGTAGAAGGTGCAGGGTGTGTGGGGAGTGGTCAGCCCTGGCGGGCAGCGCATCTCTGGAAGGTGCAGGGCGTGTGGGGAGTGGTCGGCCCTGGTGGGCAGTGCGTCTGTGGAAGGTGCAGGGCGTGCGGGATGTGGTCGGCCCTGGCGGGCAGCACTTCTCTGGAAGGTGCAGGGCGTGCAGGGAGTAGTCAGCCCTGGCGGCCAGCACTTCTCTGGAAGGTGCAGGGTGTGTGGGGTGTGGTCAGCCCTGGTGGTGCGTCTGTGAAAGGTGCAGGGCATGCAGGGAGTGGTCAGCCCTGGCGGGCAGCGCATCTCTGGAAGGTGCAGGGCGTGCGGGGAGTGGTCAGCCCTGGCGGGCAGCACTTCTCTGGAAGGTGCAGGGTGTGCGGGGAGTGGTCGGCCCTGGCGGGCAGTGCGTCTGTGGAAGGTGCAGGGTGTATGGGGAGTGGTCAGCCCTGGTGGGCAGCGCGTCTCTGGAAGGTGCAGGGCGTGCGGGGTGTGGTCAGCCCTGGTGGGCAGTGCATCTCTGGAAGGTGCAGGGCGTGTGGGGAGTGGTCAGCCCTGGCAGGCAGCACGTCCGTGGAAGGTGTGGGGGGTGGTCAGCCCTGGCGGGCAGCGTGTTGCTTAGGAGGCTTTGGTCAGGTGTGTCCTGTGAAGGTGTGTCCTGGGCCATGGCTGCGTGGCTCTGCTCTGACGTGGTCAGGATGTCGTGCAGCCTTTGCTCTGTGACATTGTCTTTTCTAGCATGTGCCACACGTAGCCAAGGGGAGGTTTGAAGGCAGCCAAACGTGCTAAACATGAAAGAGACGCTTCACCCTTGCATACCCTGGAAGGGAGGGGATGAAGACGGGCCCTGGGCCTTGCCTGTGACCTCAGAAAGTCCATTGGGACCAGCGGTCAAGGATTTGGGTGAACACTGCCCCCTATAGGCCAGTGATGACTTGGCCCTCCTCCTAGATTCAGTCTCAAGTCTTCTCTGAAAGTGAGGTGGGAGCGAAACGGCCCTGCCAGCCGATGACCAGGAACACCAGGGAAATGAGACACGCAACCCGCGGGCTGTGCGAGGCGACCTGTGCCGTGTTCCAGGAATAGTGGCTGACCCTGTCGGCAGCACACTGTACTGCCCTTGGCCTGCACGCGGCTGGCCCCTTTCCCCTCTGGCGTTGCGAGAAAGGGGAGCAGAGCTGGAGAGGCCACCGCTCGGCCGGGTTGGGGGCGGCAAGGCTGAGGCAGCTGGAGTGCAGTGCTGCGGGGCTGGTGCACATGCGAAGGTGTCCAGCTGGGTCCAGACCTCCCTCAGCATGCTGGGCCTGTGCAGGTCTGTGAGCGGGGCCAGCCGTGTGGAACCGGCTGGGTGCTGTTTCTTGCTCAGGAAGAAAAGAATGGGTAACGTGCAAGTGGGCTCCCCTCCCACATTTGTCCCCAGGGACGGCTTGCTCTCACAGTGGGGAGAGGGCCCGCCCCCGGTGCAGGGCTGAGTGCTGTGCATTGGGAGTTCGTCCACGTGGCCAGCTGCATTTTGAGTCCTGGCTGCCCAGGGACGTGCTGGGTGCATGCACACCCCAAGATGCTGCTGAAACGGAGGGGAGGATTGCGGCATGGCCACACCCACCAGGGGCCTTTTCTCTGCCCCTCATACTTCTCTGGCAGTTGGAAAACAGTGGGTGGCTGTGTGACCACACTGCCCAGAGGAGGGCCTGTCCTCCCCATGCGTGAAGGAGCTGCCTGTGGCCGAGGTGGGAGAAGTCAGCCAGGACCGCAGACCTCGTGGCCCGGCCCCGCACTGGGGCTTCTTCACCGCAGCAGTTACCTACCTGCCCTCGCCCTGCGCACGGGCCCCCTCCTGTCACAGCGGCCCTGTGATTCTCATGCTCCCGCTGCGGCTGGCGGGATAACTCCCCAGACGTCTGTCTTATTATGCATGCTGTCAGTCTTCTGGGCCCAGAGAGCAGATGTGAAGTGACAGGGCCTGGGTTGGGCGTCGTTGTCTTCCTCCACGTTGCCGACAGGTGCCTAGCCTGGGCGGTTCCATAAAGGAGGTGGGCGTGTGTTTACAGCGTGGGAGCTGGCAGCGGGGAGTCCGAGCCTGGGCCTACAGCATGGCTGGCGGAGCAGAGGAAGGTGATGGGTGCGTGCAGAGAGCTCCTGGCCCATCCCTCTTGTGTAGCTACCAGTCCTCAGAGAACTAACCCTCCGTGAGAGCTGGGGCCCTAGTTGCCAGGTGTCACTGCCGGCAGGGTGCAGTCCCTGTGTGAACCTCACCCTGGGCACACGAGGAAACCCGGTGGCACTGGACCCCTCGCCGTGCCAACCGTGTACTGAGTCTTGGCACACGGGTATCTGGGGATGCCTCCTGGCCGTAGCAGCACATGTGCTGGGAAGGCCGAGAGCTGTTTCAAACCACCACCACGTGTGGCCCCTCGGCACCCCTGGGCATTGTCAGACCTTTGCTCATTGGCCTTTGTGGCAGTCAGAGGGTCCTCCTCGTCCGGCCTTATGCTCCGAGGTTCCTTGTGGGGCGTGGTCTCAGCACTGGGCAAGCCTGCCTTCGGCTCCATGGCTGACTCCCACGTGGTTCACTGTTTCGAGGGCAGTTCATCGGGATGTCACACTCCCTTGCAAGCGTGGCCCAGGGGTTACTGAAGCCCTAGGCAGGCATTGCTGGAGGCAGCGCCACGCCGTGGGTGAGGTGTGCGTGCCAAGGACCCCTGCTTGTGCGGTGCCAGGAGACACTGGCCCTGCTGTGCCACCTGAAGGACTTCTCTCTCCATCCACACACAGGGGGGACCGGCCCTACCTCGGACACAGGCTGGGGCTGCATGCTGCGGTGTGGACAGATGATCTTTGCCCAAGCCCTGGTGTGCCGCCACTTAGGCCGAGGTGAGCCATGCTGGGGGCTGCGAGTGGCGTGGTTTAGAGCAGACCCCAAGCAGCACGAGTTGCAGTTTGCAAACACTGACTTCGAAGGGTGCCAGTAGCTGCTCCTCTAGGGAGTCTTTAAGCTGCCGTGCCTGTTTCCTGCCCCGGTGGGGGTTCATTATGGTGGGGGACGTGGATGAGTCTGGAATCATAGAGAGTTCAGCTTTTCTCTTCGGGAAGGTTCCCCTGCCACCCACGTCCCAAGTAGTAGGCTGAAGACCTGCTTCCGTTCCACGTGGAACTGACCACCTGTCTCCAACAGATTGGAGGTGGGCACAGTGGACGCAGCAGCCAGACAGCTACTTCAATGTCCTCAACGCTTTCATCGACAGGAAGGACAGCTACTACTCCATCCACCAGATAGGTGGGCGCTCAGCCTGGGCGGCCTGGAGCCCAGCATGGGCAGTCCCTGTGGGACCCGGAGATCTCTCTGGACCTGTGATCTGCAGGCCTGGGGCTCTAGACCACTCTGCCTGTGGGCACCAGGGCTCTGGCACCTGCTCAGCCTCTAAGCCTGGCCCTGCCCTGCTGTACATGTGGCTGGTGGTGGCCCGCTCCTTGTCACAGTCTGTGACACCTAGAGGGCTGTCCCCTCTCTGGCCTGTCGGCGAGTGCAGCACTCAAATGCAAGGGCCGAGGGCGACCAGCCGGCCTCACGTTAAGTTCCCCGGACTGAGCCGCCGGCCCTCACTCACACATGGGGTCAACACGTGGTGAAGGGACCTGTGCTTTCTCCGGACCGTGGTAAAGGCTGTCATCCCAGCCCTGGGTGTGGGCCCTCCTGTGCGGCCTGTCCTGGGCCACATGTCCACGTGTGGGGGCTGGGAGGCAGCGGGCGCCAGGTCATGGCGGGACGTGTGGCTAACCTAGGTCTGTCTCCTGCAGCGCAAATGGGAGTTGGCGAAGGCAAGTCGATAGGCCAGTGGTACGGGCCGAACACGGTCGCCCAAGTCCTCAAGTACGTACTGAGCCCCGCCCGGCCCTCTCAGGGGCCGCATGGGCATCCCCGGATGCGGAGACCCTCCCAGTTCTTCATTGCTACAGGAAGTGTGGTGTCCCCGTTTATATGTGGGGCCCTCGGAAAGTCCCATGGAGGTGCCCATGCCCAGTGGTCTTGTCAATCGGAGTTTTTGTTTTGTTTTTCATTTTTTAATTGCCAGGAGGCACTTGTGCTCCCCAGAGAGAGAAACCCCCAGTGGAGGCAGTCACAGTGCCACAGTCCATTTTCCCCGTTTCTCCCTCCCGTCAGGATTTTGGGTGCACACATACGCCTCATGTGTTTTCAAGCTGCCAGGGCTGGGATTTGAACTGCAGACGGCTATGTAAGCGGGCTCCCTGTGCTTTCCAACAAAGGCCCTCGTGAGCCAGACCGCGTCCGCGATGCACCTGTTCTAGCTGGGGTACAGGCCTCCTGGAGCAGGGTCTCCTGTGGTCTGCAAAGTTGGGGCCAGCCTGGAAGCAAGCTTCTAGGAGGGAAACTGCCGTGCACGGCTATGCGCTTGCTAGAGGTCAGCACCCTGGTGTCCATCCATCTCCCCTGGCCTGGGAAGGTCCCTGTGACTGTGCACTCCTCGCTGCCTGACTGGAGTACAGTGCCCATACCTCCCCGAACCCCACTTCTGCTCACTTTCCCGGTGCCATGTCTGAGTGTTGGCCTGCACCCCAACCCTGCTGCCACCGGCTTGTGTATCCCTGGCTCTTCCACAGGGCCAGGGCGGGTCTGGTCTTCTTTACTGGTCAGGGTTGCTTAGCCTGGCCCAGCCCCTCTGTGGTGCGCCCAGGGCTCACCCACCCAGGCCTTCCTCCTGATGGACTGGGCCACCAACTCCCGGGGCTGTCTCAGGCCTCGACTCTCCCTCTAAACCCTGCCGTGTGCGTCTCTCCACTCCACGTCCCGCTCCTGACTGTTCTGCGGGGTCCTCTGTCCCTGTGGCCACCGGCTTTCTCCTCTCATCCAGCACCTTGGCATCTTCCTGGACACGGCTTCCCCTCCCACTTTCCCAGCCTGCCCTGCCTGAGTCCTCCCGGGCCTGCAACTCAACCCTCACCAGTGCTTCCCTCCGGCTGCTGCTCCAGCACCCGCCCAGGTCACCAGCATGTCTTCGTGTCGAACCTGAGCTGGCTCCCGTCAGCCGCAGACATAGCGCTCATCACCAGTGCTTGCTCTCGCATACGCAGGCCCCTCACCATCCCCAAGCTGGTCCTGGGGAGCCCCCATGCCCAGGACTGGCCCCCCTACAGATATGACCCAGGTTGTCCCATGGGGTGGCTGTGCGTTTCGCCTCTACACCCAGATGTCCAGAGCCCGTGACTGCCCACAGCCCCCATCGGCCCCTCCCTGTCCAGCCTGTCTTCCATGGTGGATGGCAACATTGGGCCTGCAGGGTGGACCCAGAGGATCTGTATCCTCTCCAGCGCCCAGGCCCGGCCAGTGTCTGCTCTCTCTACCACTCCAACACAGGCCACTGCTTGTCTGTCTTCCCGTGAACTTTTCTGCCACCAGGAGTCTCTCCCAGTGGCAGCCCATCATTTTTTAAGAATGTCCAGCCCCATGGCACTCATGGACAGATGTCTGTAGGCAGGCGGGCTGCCCTGTGAGCTGGCCCACCACCTGCACACCCCTTGGAGCTCTCACACGGGCTGTGCCTCTTCCTAGCACCTTCCTGACTCGCCCTGTCAGCTGTGCCTCACCACCACCTGTCCCCATCAAGGCAGCCCTCCGCCTGCCCCGCCACATTCTGCCTGCTGCCCCATGATATCTGCCTCCTGAGGGCCACACGTGTCCCTCTTGCCCACAGTCTCAGTGTTGTGACTGGGCCAGAGGGGAGGACAGAGGTGGCCCAAGGAGAGGTGGCCCAAGGAAAGTGACCCTGGGGCTGCCCCTCGTTTTGGGCCGGTGCACCTTGGTAGGAGCTGCTCCCAGTCCAGGATGTCCCTCCTCGCTTCTCTGTTCTTCCCATGAGTCCTCCGGTCCCACCGCAGTGCCGCGGAGAGGTCGGCTTCCTGCTGCCATGTGTTTGACTGTGTCCTGCCCCACCCCAGGGCGAGTCTGGCCACTGTGCTCCCTGTGGGTGGCAGGTCTCTGCCGGGACACAGGCCAAGGGCTGTGGGTCAGCGTGAGCTGGAGGGCAGGGCAGGGCAGACGTGCTGGGAGCCTGGCCTGTCTCCCACTCCTCATTGCACTCAGGAGCCCCTGCTGCCCGAGGCCTCACAGGAGGGCCTGGCCTCAGCTTCTCCCTGGTAGTGGCAGGGGATGCGCCCTTTACTTTCTGAGCTTCAGCCCTCCCACTCTGGGAAGTGGCTCTGACATGTCACCGTGAAGCTGGGACGTGGTGGGGCTGGGGAAAGCTCACGGCATATCCTGTCCCGCTCTCCGCAGGAAGCTGGCCGTCTTTGACACGTGGAGCTCCCTGGCCGTCCACATAGCCATGGACAACACGGTGGTGACAGGGGAGATCAGTAAGTAGGCGGCTGTGGCTGGCCCGGCCACAGGGCTGCTCCATGCCCACTCGCCTGAGCCCAAGGTGGCCTGCGACAGGGGGTGTGGGTCCCCGGGCAGTGCCAGTGCCCCTGGCTAGATCCAGGCCAGGCTGAGAGGAGTGTCGACTCTGGCATGATGCTCTTCACTCCGAGCCGTCATTTCCAGTGTCCGTCCAGAGGTTGCTGAGATGTGCTGTGTTTAGCCGCGTTTGTGCAGGAGCCTGAGGCCTCTCGGCGCTCTGACACACACCGAGGCACCCCAGAGCGACCTCCTGGCGTGCCACGCTCGCGCTAGGACACATTGTGGCTGGGATTCACGGCTGCTCTGGAGCAAGACTGCATGCCCAGCTCACGTCCCCAGAGCCCCTGCGTGCCTGTGTGCTGCTGCCGGGCCTGGTGCTCCCTGTGCACATCAGGAGGCAGGGCCCGGTGTGCAGGTCCGCGGTGCAGGCGGCTCCTGCCCACTGCAGGCTGGGCTCAGCATGTATGCGTGTTGGGTCACAGGCACGTTCCTGCCCTGCCAGAGAGACTGGCCGTCCGGGCACTCGACCTCGCCTGGGGCAGGTGGCCCCGGGCAGCAGTTCTGCTCCCTGTGCTGCCACGCTGGGCCGCCTGCTGGGGTTCGTAGTGCCCCGTCCCCTGTCTGGGCGCAGGTGTGTGCTGCTGCTTCCACCTTTCTCTGCTGTTGCCCTCATGCTCATTTCATTGCCAGAGGGCAAGAGCTCTGGCCCTGACCCCTGGGATAGGGTTAGGCCACGCCATGATCCCTTCTCCCTCATTCTCCCAGGATCTTGGGCACTCACACACACGCCTGGTGTGATTTTCTTTTCTTTTTTAAATAATTATTTACTTATTTAATTCCATTTGTTATTATAATTAGTATTATTATTTTAATCTGACTAGAGAGAGACAGAGAGAAAGGGAAAGTGAGAAAGCAAGCCACCAGGTCCAGGTCTTGAACTGCGATCAGCCATATGGGAATCCAGTGCCCTTATCCACTACACCACCTGCTGGTCCAATCTGGTGTGATTTTTTTTTTTTTTTGAGAGATTTTCACTGTAGGGCGCGTGCGCTCGCCAGACAGACAGACAGAGACATAGAGACAGAAAGCGAGAAATCACCCCCCAGGGGGGATGGTCACGCTGCAATCCCTTCTCCTCTATCTATTGAATACATGTTAATCCACTTCAACTTACTTTCTTTTAGTTTTAATTTTACTAATTATTATTATTATTTTTAAATTGCCATAGGGTACATGCGCTCGCCAGAGAGGGAGAAGAGAGAGAAAGAGATTCCCCTCGAATCTGGTGTGATTTCCAAGCCACAGGTCCAGGACTTGAACTGTGGCTGGCTCTGTGGGAGTCCAGCGATGTAACTGCTACGCCCTCTGCTGGCCCTCCAGCGTGTTTTAAGCCACTGGAGCTGGGATTTGTGCAGCCAGCCATGCAGGATCGGCTTCCTTAGCCAGTAGGCGACTGGGAGGTACCTCTATTGCTTGAAGCTGGTCAAACACTGGAAATACGGAGAAAATACAAAGAAGGTTACTGATCTGACCACTGAGAAATAACTCAGAGTAAAATTTGACATACTTCTCTCCAGTGTTTTTTTTCCCCTTTAGTTTGTTATAGGGCATGAGCACTCACAGGGATGGGAGTAAGAAATCATTCCCTGGGGGACGGCCTTGCCACACTCCCTTCTCCTCCAGTCGCCTCTTGGAGTCTTAGGCACGCAGACTCACTGCCCGGTCAGTGTGTGGGACCCGGCCACCTTCAACTCCATCCACTCGTGGGCCCCTTTTAATGCTTTTCAAAAACGCACACAGTCCCTCAGCTTCTCCTCCAGGCAGCGAGGCACTCTGGACCCCAGGGTAGGGTGCCGCTGTCCCTGCCATTCAGGAATCTGGTGTCCCTCACACGCAGCTGAGCTCTGCCGACTCGCCTGTCAGGTGTTGGCCCCGAGTGGTGGTGGGCCTGTCACCCCCCCACACACCTTGTTGCTGAGTCCCCTGTTGTAATGTGGTCTTGCTGAACTGGTGATTCCCATTTGGGTCTGCCACTGTCTCTCTCCCCGAAGCTCATATCCCACATCTGGCTCGCAGTACCAGTCAGGCTGGCCTGTCCTCCTTGTTCCCATCATGTGCTGGCCACTGGGCACGTCCCCGCTTCCTGGCCATCACCAGCTATTCCAGCACCTCCTGCACATCCCCATCCTGCCTGCAGTCAGCCTGGCTCCTTCAGTGGGCATGGCAGTTAGAAGCCAGACACCCCCTGCCGGGCTCCTGGGAAGAGTGCAGCCCTCCCCCCAGCCCCGGTGATTTGGTGATGAAGATCCACATGTGGATGAGGGGTGCAGGGAGGGAGAGGACCGCTTGTGGGTGAGGGGTGCAGCGTGGGTGAGGGGCACAGGGAGGGAGAGTTCCCCGCGTGGGTGAGGTGCGCAGGGAGGGAGAGGACTGCGTGTGGGTGAGACACAGGGAGGGAGAAGGGCGTCACCCCCCGGTGCCTTTCTCACAGAGGGGCCCCCCAGGGGCTCTGGGAACCCCGGGGAGCTACCCACCCAGGCTGGTGGCTCCAGGGCACCTCACTATGAGTGAGGGGCTTTCTTTATCTGTGAAGCGCTTTTTTCTCTTCCCCGTGAATGGCAGAGTTAGGGAGGTCTGTCTTGGGCTGTCCTGTTTTCCAGGTGTTTGTTCCCACTGAATCTGAAGCTTGGCTTTGTTGGCCAGCTGTTCACTGTCTCCCTGGGGAGAGTCTTGCCCACCCCTGCCCCGGGAACCATGGATGCCCATCTTCCCTTCCAGGAAGGTTGTGCGGAACCAGCTTCCCCTGTGTGGGGGCTGCTGCGAGCCCTGCAGACCCCGGCCACCACTGCAATGGCTTCCCTGGCGGAGCCGAGGGAGCCAGCAGGCCGTCGCCATGGCGGGCCCCCGGGGGTCTTCTTTCCCCCCC
>NW_006203673.1:710696-721731 GCF_000334495.1 Tupaia belangeri chinensis
GCGGAGGCGGAGGTAGCCAGCAGGCCTTCGCCATGGCGGCCCCTGGTGCTTCTCATTCCCCTGCGCCTGGGGCTTACAGACATCAATGAGGCCTACGTGGAGACGCTGAAGGTGGGTCTCACTCCCTGGGCTCGCGTGACATCTGGAGTCATTGTCACGCCACCGCATCACCCAGCCAGCTTGTGGTGGGTGGGGCAGGGAGTTCCAGCCTGTCTGTGCCAGTCACCCAGCTCACGGGGTATACAGACAAGAGCCTTGACCACCGAGTGAGCCTGGTACTCGTGGGCAGTGCCCCCCACCCCCTGCAGACACTGAGCATTAAGGTGCCTAACACGGGAGAGGTCCAAGGCCCGGTGTCCACCCCAGATCCATCTCCTGCCTCTCTGCACCTGAAGGTGCCTGGTAGGGAGGGGGACTTTGGCAGGGGTTCGGGTGACAGATGGGCCACTGAGACCCCTAGTGACCTCCATCCACACACCTTGTGACCCCCTTCCTCCCGCTAACTCGGATTTCAGATGGGAGAGTCCATGGAGACACCGCTGTGGCTCCAAGTGCTGCTTTTGCCCAGTTTTCAATTGTCTTGACCTCACCCCTCCCTGCCCCTACCCCTGGGCAGTTGCAGCCACCTCCGCCAGCCTGCTGCCCCTCTCCCAGGCCTCCTCCCCGCATCCCTGCACAGTCCGTCCTCAGGCCCCTCGCTCCCACCCACATGCAGCCCTCCCAGACAGCACCCCATGGTTCGGTTCTGTCTGGTGCACACGTCCTGCCCCCGGGGCTCTTCGGGACCACGTCTTCTCGCTTCCTTCCTGTGTCCCCTCGTGGCCCCAGGGCGGGGCTGCCGTACGGGAACAGGAGGCCTAGGGGCTCTCATCCTGCCCCACAGCACTGCTTCATGATGCCGCAGTCCCTGGGGGTGATCGGAGGGAAGCCCAACAGTGCGCACTACTTCATCGGCTACGTGGGTGAGTCGGCCGCACGTCCCGGGTGGCTGGCGTCCTGCGAGGTATGCTGCCCTCTACCCCCGTGCATGGGGCACCCGCTTGACTCAGAGCCACGGCAGGGAAGTGGCCTGCTCCCCTGCACCTGGCCAAGTGGCCTCCCGGGCGCCCGCCCTGACAGCCTGCCCCCGTGTCCTGCCAGGCGACGAGCTCATCTACCTGGACCCCCACACGACACAGCCCGCAGTGGAGCTCACGGACAGCTGCCTTGTCCCCGACGAGAGCTTCCACTGCCAGCACCCGCCAAGCCGCATGAGCATCAGGGAGCTTGACCCCTCCATCGCCGTGGTAGGCCCGGGGAGCTCGCCGGAGGCCGCGTGCAGCCTGTCTTAGCTTGGGAAGGGAAAGCGTCCCTCCCATCCTGCAGTCTCCTGGGCATCCCTGGGTAGGCGCTGTGGTCACGGTGGGGAGCGGAGGACATGCAGTTGTGTCCCGCAGCAGCTTCGTCGTTCCGGGCCTGGTGCCTCCTGCGTGACCTTCACAGCCTCCACGTGGGCCAATGAGTGTGGATGTGCAGGAGCACCCACTGTGTGAACATGTGTGCATAAGGTGGTGTGTGCGAGCAGAGGCCCCTTTAACTAGCAGGCACTGGCAGTTGTGACTTGCCGGGTGGGGCGGTGACTCCCTACGAATGGAGCCTGCCCTCCATTTGATTGCACAGCTGGGACTTCAGTGTGTGATTGGGACCTGCCTGGTCTCAGAGAGTATTTGATGCCAAGGAGGCCCCGGGGGAGCACTCACCCGACTTGCAGACACACCCTTGTCATGTTCCACTGTCTACAAGGAAGGAACGGGGTGGGCCTGGTCCCAAGGGACAGCCTCCCAGACGTGGCCAACACTTGGCCGTGCACAGCCTGCTCACGCCCCCGGTGTCAGGTGGGTGGCATTGGTGGAGGCTGCAGCTCTGAGGCAGGCATCCTCCCAGGGGGACGGCCCCTGTGTCCCTGCAGCTCCAGTGCATGCTGCGTGCCACAGTCGGCTGACCCAACACACAGGCCGTGTTGGGAAGGGGAGGCGGTGCTTGGGGGCCACGGTTGGCAGAGGCCTTAGGCACGAGTGGAAGGGGACATGGTGTGGAGTCCCGCCCTGGCCTGCTGCGGGGACTGGGTGCAGGCTGGCCCCTTAGGGTGGAGTAGGCCGTGCTTCTCCTCCTGTTTGACATCCGTTTTCTTTATTGCGGGCACGTGCACTTGCCAGAGAGAGCCCCAGAGGGGACTGGCCACCACACAGTCTCCTTACCCATTTCTCACCATCGGGCTCTGGGTCACGCATGCCCAGTGTGGTGTTTCGGGTGCCGGCACGTGGGATCTAGCCCCCTGCGCACTGGGCTTGACCACTGCACTGCCTGGCACCATCTGTACACTTGGCAGTGTCGAGAATTCCTTGGGCCCAGTGGTCACAGATAGCAGTTGAAGATTCCAGTTTCCTGGACGAGCAGATAGCATACTGTCACGTCACTGGACTCCCACATAGTTGAACACTGCTGGAGTCCTGGACGCTGCGGCTTAAAACTCACACTGGGTGTGCATGCGTGCCCAAGGTCCCGAGAGGATGATGGAGGAGGAGGGACGGCAGCATGGCTATCCCCTCTGGGGGGTGTTTTCTCGCTTTGTGTCTGTCTCTCCAGCAAGCCACATACCAAAAACCTCTCTTTAAAAAAGAATCATCTCCCAAGCCAGCAGGTGGTATAGCAGCTAAGCCACTGGATCCCACATAGCAGACTGTGCGGTTCAAGCCTGGACCTGGTAGTCTGAAAATCACGCTGGGTGTGTGCCAGAAATATTCCAAAAGGAGAGCAGGGAAGGGACTTTGGAGTGGCCGTCCCCCATGGGAGGTGATCTTTCACCACCACCACCCCCAACAAGCACATGCACCCTGTAGCGAAAATTTTTTTTAAAAAGATCCTAGTTTTCCTAGCAGTCCTTGGTCGTGCCCGGTGGCTTTGCCCATCCTCTCAGTGTGTGGCCAGTCTGTCTTTGAGGGGCTCCTGCTGGTCTGTGCCACTGGGTTGCCAGGGCTCCTACTGAGTTGAGACCGAGGTCTGGCCCTGCTGCATGGTCTTGGGAGGGGAGTACTGGCCCCCTTCTGCCCTCACGGACAGCCATAGCCTGTTGTGTTTCCAGATTTGGCGAGGCTCCCAGCATGTGGAGTCGTGCCTTGGGGCCGAGTGTGGGGCACCCTGCAAATGCAGGCTGGGGCCCTGGCCGGGCTGGCACTGGGAGCTAAGAGTGTGGCACCTCAGCTTGCTGGGAACAAGGCACCATGCTGTTGACCGATGGTCATTACATTTCAGGGCTTCTTCTGTAAAACTGAGGACGACTTTAACGACTGGTGCCAGCAAGTCCAGAAGGTTTGTAGCCGCCCCGACCCCGCCGCGTGTAGCCCAGGGAGACAGCCTGAGGCATGCCGCCCCACAGCTTGCTCAGTGTCTGCTCTCGGGCTGGAGTGGGCCTGCGGCATCAGGGCTCTGCTCTGTGTCCTGCGTGGCGTGACATACTACGGCACATTGATTCCCCTGCCATGGCGTGACGAGATACAGCACACTGATGTCCCCCACCATGGCATGATAGGCTACGGCACACTGATTTCCCCGCCATGGCGTGACGAGATACGGCACATTGACGTCCCCGCCATGGCGTGACGAGATACGGCACACTGATGTCACAGGGGCCTCTGGCTCCTCAGCCAGCCGTCCTGCTGGCGGGATGAGGGAGGGTTTGCCCCAAAAGCTGTTGCCCTGTACCCCACTGGTGCAGAGCCAGGCGTAGGCCGTGGATGGCTGGCCACGAGTGCCCACTGCTGTTGGGCTCGCACGGCAGCTGGGGTGAAACCACCTTGCTTCCCTGTCTGCTGCATGGGCCCCAGCATGTTTATCCAGGACATGACCGTGGCCCCTTAGCGGGGTGAGCTGGTGGGCAGGGCCACCCCTCACCCAGCTCTCACTGACAGCTGTCGCTGCTCGGCGGTGCCCTGCCCATGTTCGAGCTGGTGGAGCAGCAGCCCTCCCACCTGGCAGGCCCTGATGTGCTGGCCCTGTCCCTCGGTGAGTCTAGGCCGACCTGTCTTGTTGCCGGGGGTGGGTCTGCCTGCCCTGCCCTGCCCCGGCCCATCAGGGTTAGTGTGGTCTGCCTCAGGCTAGCAGGGGCAACACTGTCTGCCCACCCTCTACCCTGGGTGGACTGCGAGGGTCTCCAGGCCCTGTGGGTAACACGCTGGGCCCTGAACTGGGTTGCAGCTGCATGGTGTGGGTGTTCCTGGGGAAAACACTAGAGTGGAACCAGCGCCAGGCCCCAGGAAGACTGCACAGCCTGGGCGAGGGTGTAGCCCGACCCCCACCCCCAGCCTCAGCCCTTCCCATGTGGCCGGGCTCTGGGTAAAGTTCCTCTTCTCGTTGGCACCCTGGTCCCTTTCCTTTCTGTGCCCTCCACGGCCTCATCCTGGTGTGGCCATCAAAGGATGCCCCCCTGGACTACTCAGACACAGCCTTAGGGAGGCCCAGAGCATGCTGGGACTCCCCGGTCGGCCCTGGCCCTTCCTCTTGCATAATCTTCGCCCATCACCCCAGAGTAGCCACAAGAGTTGTCAGCATGGCGTTGTCTTCTAGATTCCTCTGACACAGAGCGACTGGAAAGGTTCTTCGATTCCGAAGATGAAGACTTTGAAATCTTGTCCCTTTGAAATCCTGGGGCTGGGGGTTGGCCTCCACTGGTCCTTGCAGTGTCAGAACCAGCCCCACCCCGGGCACTGCGCTGCCACACCCCTCGCCCCGCCCGCTGCCTGCCAAGGGCCACCCACTCTGAGGACGGCGCACCCTGGAGGCCTGACTGCTCAGCCTGGTTCATGCTGGCTTGTCTGGCATGAGGAACAGCCTGCAGGGAGCAGCCCTGGGCCTCTGGGAGTTCACGACACTGCCAGCCCTGAGCGTGTCCACGTCCGTCCTGCCTCCTCCAGGCCTGTCCTGTGGTTGGTTTGGCATTAAAGCCCTGCTCGAACTCATTGCACAGACACGAGTCTCAGGGCACTTCCCCAGCTGGCCTCGGCTGACCTGCAGGTTGGTGTATGAGGAGCAATGGCCAGTGGCCTCAACCACAGCCGGCAAGCCCTCGGGTGTGTGCCTGCCTGTAGGCTCTGCCCAGTGTGCTGTTGAGGGTCCCCTCAGGGCAGGTCAGGCAGGGATTACTGCAGTGTCACTCCTGGCTCTGGGGAAGGGGCAGGCAGGTAGCTGTGGGGACCCGGATAGTGTGCATGGCCCACAGCTGGTGCGTGGGGCACCTGCACGGCTCCCAGTCGCTTTAGGGCTGGGGCACTCCAGAGCTGTGCCCCTCCCCATCCTGTTCTTTGTGGGACTGCCCTTGCAGGTCACTGAGGTGGGTGGTGAGACCTGAAGGGTGGGTGGGCAGCGTGCACTGGTGGGCAGTCTCCAGGGTTCCTCTGCACCTGTGCCAGTACCTGCTGCCTCCCACCCTGTCCCCAGGTCCCCGATGTCACCCCAGCTATTATCTGTCCAGTGGTTCTGGCCCCACCAGGAGACAGGAGGGGCAGGAGTACCTGGCGCCCTGGGAGCCCTGCGCAGCAGAGGCCGGGCTGAAGCTTGCTCAGGTGTCCGCTGTGGCCAAGGAAAGCAGGGAACCCTGCCCAAGTGCTGATAACTTATTTCCTCTCCTGCCTTTCTCCCCTCTGCTCCCCTCACAGGGCTGAGATGGGGGTAGAGGGAAGACTGGGCATGGTCCCCTTCCATAGGGCTGGGTGGACCCCTGCCCAGGGGAGCTGGCTATTTTGGAAAAGGCTTGCTGGAGACTGGTACCCATCCTGAATAGCATAGTCTGCAATTCTTATTGGCAAATAATAACCATTTCGGTAGAAAACAGTTGGTGTGTCTGCTTTCCCAAGCTGTCTTTAGATGTGACTCCCCGAGGGCCGCCTGCCTCCCCCATCCAGGGTCAGGCTCATGGTGCGCAAATGGGATCTAAAGAGGTGTATATAAGCACTGGGCAGCCATTTCTTGAGGAGGGAGGCAGTGCCCCTGGGGGGAGTCTGTTGCCTTGCTGGAGACCTTGGTAGGTGGAGGGAGGGAAAGGCTCCTCCCTTGGGCAGATACGGGGACGGCCCAAGTTGGAGAGCTCTGCATGGCCAGGCCTGGTGCAGCCTGCCTGCTGGCTCTTACTTGCCCTGTGGCTGGCTGGGGTCTGTCCTGGAGGGTGTTCATCCAGGTGACCACACAGGCTGCTCCCTTCCAGAGGCCCGGGGGGCTCCTCTCTGTCTCCCATATGGAAGACACCTCCACTCCCTGGCCCTTCCCCATCCTCTGTGCCTGTTGCCACCTAGCCCCACTGGCCCTGCTCTGTCCATGACTACTATGGGCCTGCCCTGGGAACCCAGGGGCTCTCCCATTTTGAGGGCCTTTACTTATCCCCCTGCAGCCTGGTCAGGGCTTGTGCACAGGTCACCCCCAGTCTGCTGGGAGACCAGTGTCCAGTCTGCTGGGAGGCCCAGTGCCCCGTGCTGCTCCCGGAAGCGCACTGTCCTCAGGGCAAGCGGAGACAGGAAGTTCCAGGGTCAGAATTGGGGGCAGTGACTCGCACAGCTGGGCAGGCCCCAGGTCAGGACGACAGCGAGAAGACACCACAGGCCCTGTCTGTCCACCAGGGGTGAGGCTGGGGTCTGAAACGTGGAGCCTCCTAGGAACTCGACTTTATTGGTGCCCAGGAGACCCTCACTGCACATGAGCGCCGTTTCCGAGGCTGTGGTGACCCCCAGCAACAGTGAGGCCAGCACCTTCCACAAGGAGGCAGCTGGGGTGGCTTGCACCTGTGCACCCCTCAGGAAGAACAGTCACACTGTAGTCTCTTCACGGGAACAGCCCTGAAGCCACATCTGCAGGCCATTGGACCGCAGGTCCCCTCACGTCCACAGCTCGCTGAGTGGCCTCTGGGCAGCGGTGTGGATGGCTTCCTCCGAGAGCACGCGGATCTCCTGGTGAACATCTTCGATGCTCCGGGAAGCGTCCACCACCTGCTCCATGGGGGTGGGAAAGAGGGGCCGTGACACCTCTGTCCTTGGCAGAGGGCCAGGTGGCTCCAGACCCTTCACCCTCCCCTTCCTCCAAACCCGAGGGTGCACTGGGTCCGAACTACCCGGCGCAGCAACCGCCCACTCCTGCCCACGGCCCTGACCCGAGGGACACAGGCAAGAGCACTCGTGCCCAGACAACGCCAGGACACTGAGCGGCGGCATGGAGGTGTCAGCAGGACGGACTTCTCTCCACCGAGGGCGGGCAGGCAGTGACCCACTTCTGTCCTCTGGGTGGGATTCTCAGCTCCAGCAGGGCTGCCCCAGACTGCTAGGGCCTCTGGCCGCCTACCCCACCACAGTGAACCCCCGGGTGTGGAAGGCCCTGGAGAAGCACAGCCACTGTGGGTGACGCAGGACAGCTGTGGGCCGGCCACTGCAAAGAGCAGGGGCCTGCGGGGAGGGTCATCTCCCACCTGGGTTCTGGAGAAGCCACCTAGCTTCAGGGTGAACTTTGAAATTACTGAGAAGCAAGCTAAGTGTGAAAGGCAGCTGAGCAGAAGCCGGCGCTGCCCCAGCCAAGCTGCTGTGTGGCGGCCTGCTGTGGCTCCGCCTGGTGAAGGGACGCAGCAGGGCTGTGGCAGAGGGTGTGGGCCCAGCGTCCAGGATGGAAGGGGGGCTCCTGGGCCTGGGGGGTGGGAGGGCAAGGCTCCTGGCCAGTAGAGAAGGTGGGAGGGAGCCCAGGAGGAGCTGGCACCCCATCGGGGAGCAGGGTCAGAGCCCTGGGCCTGCAGCCCAAAGCTGCAGCCTGGGCAGCACAGCCGACCCGGCTGGCCAGCGGGTCTGAAGGCACTGCACCCAGGGGAGGTGGCCCAGCCTCTATACAACCCCAGGGCCAGACCAGCCTGGACGAGGACCAAGGGGTTGCCCACGCTGGGCCAGCTCCAGCGCCACCTGCAGTGAGCCTATCTGGGCATCCGGGACACTCACCTTCCAGGTCACACTTGTGTCTTCCATGAGCTGGTGGAACCGCTGCAGCACCCGCTCCTGGAACGGCCCACTCTCATAGCGCTCGCGGCCAAACTGCCCCCGAGCAGCTGCGTCCGCCAGCTGCAGCTGCAGGAACAGCACGAGGTCGGGCTTGGGAAGGCCCACATCTGGCTGTTTACACCACTCCAGGGAAAAGTTCTGCCAACAAAGACTCGGCAATCAGAGATGGAGGTGGTGCAGCAGGACGCCGCACTGTGGGGCCGACCACAGGGGCAGGCCCCAAGTTCACCCCCCGGGCCTCCCACAGCACAACGGGCACGCTTGTGCCCACAACCTGCGGCTGGCTGAGGCTGGACTGAAGAACCAGGACTGCTCTGTCTCTTGCCCATGGAAAAATAAAGCTTAAAAAATTTTAAAGTAACATCTACATTAAGAAGGAAAAAATAATAGGGCTAGCCAGTGATGTGAAGGCAGCTGGCTCCCATACGGACAAACATGGTGGCTTGAGAAACATCGGGCCCCGGGAGAGAAGGGACTGCGGTGTGGCCACCCCTCCTAGGGGTGCACTCTCTCTCCCTGGTGAGCACGTGTGCTCTTAGGGCCAATTTTTAAAAAACCATGAAGAGGGGGAGGAGCTGACATGTGAAGAGGCAGGCACCAAGAGAGAGATCTCATCAATGGGTGACTTATCTCTGACTCCCGTGTCCCTTCCCCCTGTACCCTTCTCCTGCCACCCTTTTGCAAATGCACTCACAAGTTGACAGAGGCACACACTGAACAGCCTGGGAGCTCTCCACCCACGGCCCGGGTGTGGGTGCCACCCGAGGCAGCTCTGGGCTTCTGTCCAGAAGAGGACACATGTGCACAGGGCCCCAGAGCTTCCAGCCCAGGGAGCCTGGGGCAAGGGTGAGGGCTACATGGGTCCAGAGCTGGGGCCAGGCCCTCGCCATGACCTCCCTAACTCCACCAGTGCACAGCCCCATTCGGGAGAGGGGAAGCAGCACTCAGCGAATACCACGCACCAGGCGGCGCTGCCTGTGGGCCTTGCGTCTTGCCCGCATCGGCCTAGAGGGTGCAGCCCGTCCACCCTCTGGAACGGCTATCTGTGGAGCCGGGCCACAGGGAGGGCCAGAGGTGCTGTGACTCACGGCCACATGGACAAAGCCGGAGAGCCAAGGCACAGCTCTGGCCTCCCGAGGGCCATGGGCTCCAACAGGCTGTGACGAGTTAGGAGGCTGGGGAGCAGGTCCATCCCACTGCAAACTCGGCACCTCCAGAGAGGACGCCAGCTGACGGGAGCCAGCCAGCAGGTGGCTGTGTTGCTCCAGCAGGCCCCGAGAGGGCAAGCATCGGGATGTGGCTCTGGGGGCACCTTCCACCTCTGCTGAAGGGGACCAACGGCAAGGGGCAAGGTCGGAGGGCAGGGCACATACGCTCCTTGGACAGGGAGAGGGAGGGACCCCTACCCCAGGGAATGGCCTCCTGCCACTCCTTCTCTCAGTTTTGGGCACACACACACACCTGGCATCTCTGAGGCCATCAGGTCTGAGACTCAACCTATGGAGTTGCCCATGTGGGACCCAGTGCCTTCACATCACCTGCTGGCCCCAACATGTACTTAGTAAGAAAGCCACACACTTTGTTTTTTTTTAAAAGAGATTTTTTGCTATGGGTGTGCATGCTCGCCAGAGACAGAAAGCAGATCGTGTCATCGTCACATGGCTGGACTCACACATAGTCCACCGCAGTTCAAGTCCAGGACCCAGTCACGTAAAATGAACATCAGTATGTGTGTGTGCATACCCAAAATCTCAGGAGGAGAATGGAGAAGGGACTGTGGGGTGGCCATCCCCCCGCGGGTGATTTCTCACTTTCCCTCTCCGTGTAAGGTTTCTCCAGTGAAATCTCGCATCCTACAGCAGAAATCTCTCTTAAAAAAAAAAAAAGAATAAAAAGAAAAGTGAGAAATCCCCCCCCCCAGCCCCAAAGGGACGACCAAGCCACAGTCCTTTCTCCTCCATTCTCAGGATTTGGGAAATGCACATGCTCCTATCATGAGTTTCAAGCCACCAGGTCCAGGACTCAAACCACGGTCAACCACGCAGGAGTCCAGCACCTTAACCACTACACCACCTGCTGGACCCATCCCCATGATCCTTAAAGGAACCCTGCAAAGTGAAATTAAAGAGGGACCAGCAGATGGTGTAGTGATTACGTCACTAGACTCCCACATGGCTGATCGCGGTTCAAATCCTGGACCTGGTGGCTTCAAACTCACGCCAGGCATGTGTGTCTATGCCCAAGATCTCAGGAGGAGGATGGAAGGGATTGCGGTGTGGCCATCTCCTCGCTGGGCGATATATCATGTTCCTTCTCACTGTTTCTCTCTAGCAAGTGCACACGCCTACGGGAAAAATCTCTTAGTAAAAAAAAGTAGTTCATTCTTGAGGCCAGCCACAGGCACAGTGGTTAAGGGAGCCAGATTCCACGTCTGACCGGGCTGAACCCTGACCTGGAGCTTGTGAGTGTGTCAAACCCCCAAAAGGTGGAGAAGGGGAGGGGCTGCAGCACGATCCCGCCCTTGGGGTTCTCTCTCCCTCTCCCTCCTGGGCGAGCGTACATGCCCACTGGTAACTTAAAGGATGGCAAAGGTGTCTGACGCCCTTGTGGCTGACTGCAGGGTCAATCTTGGACCTGGCAGCTTGAGAAAACACACTGGGTGTGCTCAGAATTCTGAGAGGACAGGACTGTGGTATGGCTATGTCCCCAGGGACTCCTCATTCATCCTTCCCCCCACTGCCTGTACCCTACAGCAAATTCAAAGTAAGTAATAAAAAGCAGCAGCTCTTTTTTGGGTGTGTACTGAAACACCGACAGAAGAACTAATGACATTTCCTGGTGTGGCCCTGAGACAGAAGGTCCCGAGGTCCCTGACGGTGCTCAGTGGCTCATCACTTTCTCTGCCGGGTCACACCTGTGCCTTAAAACAAAAGTGGACAAAAGCGGTCAGAGCCCCCCACCCATGCAGCAAGTCTCTC
>NW_006203673.1:722747-728381 GCF_000334495.1 Tupaia belangeri chinensis
TCTCTTCAGCAGTGAAAGAGTCTGGAGCTCAGCCCCTGGCCAGAGAGTTGGACATGAGACAAGGGGCGGCTGCTGACCGGCCAGCTCTGCCAACGCCATGACTCTCCCGAAGGAAGGCACAGCTGTCTCTGCAAAGCCACTGCAGCTAGTCCAGGTTTGCTTTCCCATCGATAAAAGCCGAGTGAACCCAGCAGACGGGTCAGAGGAACAGAAGCGAACCCTAAGACCCAGAGTCACCTGAGCGGCTGCCACTCAGGCTGAGGGCCCGATGGCACTGGCCGCAGGGAGCTGAGCACTCACCTCCTTGGCACTTGTGAAGGCAACACCGGAGAACGCGTATCTGTCCACAACGAGGGTCACGCCCTGGCTCAGCTTCTCTTTAATCAATGGCCTGAAAAACAGAGAATGAAAAAACAATCAGAATGCTCAGAGTCCTGGGGGAGGATGACCCCTGAACTGTCCTGACAAGTCAGCCCAAAAGGCAATCTGTAACCCTTCCACCACAAAGCTCGGGGGCAGGGGCAGCAGCAGAGCGCAGGGCAGCAGCTTGAGACAGCAGACACCCCTCCTCCCTGGGTTGTCAGTCTGGGCAATGTATGAGACCCAGTGGGCTGGAGGGCGGGCTCCTGGCGTCAGACCTGCGGAGCGCCCCCTCACCCGTGCATGCATGTGCTACACAGGAAGGAGAGCACCAAGCTCTGCTCCGAGCTTCAAGAGATGTCACGTGGGCATTCAAGCCCAAGGTGGGGAAATGGTAACTGCCAACAGCTGCCAAGTGCCCCTGAAGCCAGACGCAGAAGCAGGCCAGGGCCAGGAGGCGTCCTTGGTTATCTGAGCAGAGGGCCAGCATGACCCCACTCGGGGAAGAACTGGTAAAAGGGAGAGTGGAGGAGGGTGTAGCAGTGCCTGGGTGCTCAGACCCCTGTGCCTGCACTGCAAGGCCAAGGACCACCTTAGCCAAGCAGCACAGGGCTGCTGTCCCCACAGTAGGTGCATACCGACAGAGACCCTGGCCTGGGAAGCACCACTTAAGCCAGAGGCAGCAGAGTCAGACCCAGCCCCCGCCCAGCCTGACTGGAGCCTCAAGCTCAAGGACACCCCTTTGGAGTCCAGGTTCAGTTCCTGCATAACACGACCAGGGCAGGCAGGACTCAACATGGTGAAACCCTGTTAAAAATACCTCCCACCAAAAAAAAAAAAGGGGGAGCAGCTGGGTAGTGGGATGGGGCCGGCTCCCACGTGGCCAGCTGCAGTCTGACCCTGGACACGGAGGCCTGAAACACAGCCTGTGCATGCACACCCACAGTCCTGAGAATGGAGACAAGAACAGCAGTGGAGTCGCCCTCTCTAGGGGTGCTCCCCCCTGCCCCCAGAAGTGCACGTGCCCCTACAGCCACTCGTAGCTGACGTTTGACACAAGGGCAGAGCTGACAATGGAGCACGGTCCTGTCCATAAATGGCACCAAAACGGACAGCCAACGCAACACAGACGTGGGCCAGCCCAGAGCGCAGTTGTGAGGCACTATGCAGAGGAAACCATGTCCCCCACGGTGGACTGGGTGTAAGGACTGGCCCTGCTAGCTTGAAAAACAGGCCAGAGGTAGAGAACTGCTGGGTAGACTGAAGGACAGGCCTTGCTGGGGCTGCCTGTTTACCGTTCCCTCTCATGGACACCCAGTACTCTCTGGCACTAAAAAAAAGGAAAGAAAAAAAAAAGAAAAAAGAAAAAAACATAGCTAGATAAAAATCATACCCTTCCCCAAATTTTAACTCAAAATGGATCAAAGACCTAAATGTAAAATGAAAAATTATAGAACAACTAGGTGGTAACAGGAGAAAATCCAGATGACCCTGAATTTGGCAATGACTGTTAAGATACAACACTGGGCCACCAGGTGGCGCAGTGGTTAAGGTACTAGACTCCCACATGGCCGACCATGGTTCAAGTCCCAGACCTAGTGGCTTGCTTTCTCATTTTCCCTCTCTCTCTCTCCCTCTGGTCAAATTTAAATAATAATAATAATAAAATAATTATTTAAAACAAAACAGGTATGACACTGTGGAGACTGGCAGATGGTATAGTGGTTAAGATGCTAGACTCCTGCATGGCCAACCATGGTTCAAGTCCCAGAAACGGCAACTTGAAAAATCACACCAGGAATGTGTGTGCACCCAAGATCCTAGGAGGAGAAGGGGTTGCGGCATGGCCATCCCCACAGGGAGTTATCTCTCACTTCCCAGTACATGTGCCCTGGGTCAAACACTTAAAAAAGTTACAACTCTAGAAGTATGGCCACAAAAGGAAGAACGGGAAAGCTGGACTTCACTGGAACCACGGCTTGTACTCCGAGACATGGTCAACGGACAGAGAAGCCAGACTAGCGTGCAGAAAGCATACCACACACAACACCAGTGTGCACGGCAGAGAGACGGCAGCAAGAGACAGCCCAGTAGGAAACGGGCCACAGATCATAACTGGTACCTCCTCAAAGAAATGCACAGGGGCCGGCTGGCTTTGTGGTTCAGCGGTAACATGCTGTCAAAAAGCTAGATCCCACAGCAGCCACAGTCCCAACACGTGGCCATCAGCCTGAAACACACTAGGGTACAGCATACAAGTACCAGGACCTGCAGGCTGGAGGGCTGGACAGAGAGACAGAGCAATCCCAGTGTGACCAAGCCTTGTGGAGGGTGCTTCTCTCCTCTCCTGCCCATGACTCCACAAGTAAAGGTGGATGTGCACACAGAAAGATGCCCCCGGTGTGTGTCCTTGGAGAAATGCATCCGAGATGTCCTGTGGGAGGTGTGAGGACAAACCATGGCGCACCCAGACAAGGACCACTAGTGTCGCAAAGAACTATCAGGCCATGAAGACACAGAAGAAACTTAGATGTGTGCCACGTAGTTGACTAAGCACTGGAGCAGGTGCGGCAGGCGGGTGCACGTGAGGCCAGTGTCTGGGGTAGGACTGCCCTTTAGAAAGTCGGGGTTGAGCCAGAGGTGGTGTGGGTGGTGCTAGCTCCCACATAAGGGCTGAGTCACACACCTGGGGGCTTGAAAATCATGGCAGGCGTGTGTGTGTGCATGCCCAAAATCCTGAGAGGAGACTGGAGCATGGCCATCCTCCTGGAAGAGTGAATTCTTTCACTCACTCTCTGGAGATTGCACACACCCTGTGTGCAAAAAAATGGCAGAAGTCATGCAGCCAACATAGGCAGAACATGGGGAGCTGCCTCTCATGTCTAAGCAAGGCTTGGCTGAGAAGAGCTGCAAGCAAGGCCATAGCCACGAGCTCAAGGTTTCAACTGTGTTTGTTGTACTGGTTTGTGCTTTCAAACTCTCTACCATGGGCTTTACTGTCGTTATGGTACCCCAGTACCCCATAAGGGTAAAATAACACCCCCAGTTTTACTGTAACTTTTACAATAAAACCAATTAATAATCCTGAAAGAATGTGGATCCCTAATGCAGCAGCAAACGGGAATTATTTCCGTGAGACTCACCCCGCCTGCCTGGAAAATGTCAATAAAGAATGCTGCATTCACTTCTACTGGGGATTACACAGATAGCAAGGTTTGGGTTAATGGAAAGCTACTAAATTGGTGAAATGACCTCAGTAGCTGGGAGAGACTCAGGGGCTCACCCGCAAGGTACTCATACCCCAAAGACCATGAGCCACATTTGATCTCAAAAGGAAAGATTGCCACTCCTCTGAGCCACAGCCATTGTATAGAACAGCACATAGAGGGTCCCAAGTACACAATAACCTTTAGGTCAGTCGTTAAGCTGCTTACAAGACCACATTCCTTTCCCATGTGGGCAATAGGCTCACCCCCTTAGCTGTAGACTATCCCAGAGGTAATATAGATATTCCACTTTAGTATATATTAACCAAGTGTTTGCTTAACAAGACAGGATTTCTTTTTTTTTTTTTTGGAGAGGTTTTTGCTACAGGGCACGTGCGCTTGCCAGACAGACAGATACAGAGAGACAGAAAGTGAGAAATCACCCCCCCAGGGGGGATGGCCACGCCGCAATCCCTTCTCCTCCATTCTCCTCTTGGGATCTTGGGCGGGCACACATGCACATGCGCCTGGCGTGAGTTTTAAGTCACCGGATCTGGGTCGCGAACCGCGGGTCGACTACGTGGGAATCCGCTGCCGCCCTGGCCTGGGGCTGAAGTTATCAAGCCGGCCAGGCAGAAGTTATCAAGCTTCCTGTAAGCCTCCTCTTCAAAAAGACCCTTCCTGGTAATCAAGATCTAAGAAAATGTACCAGACAAATGGATTCCCTCGCCCTGAGAACTGTGACTGATTACACCTAATCAAACAGAACAGTGCATCGTGTTTTATGATCATTGTTCCTATGCTATGAATACTTTACTTTTTAGAGTAAATCTTTTACCTCCCCATCACCCCTCCTGCCCCTGTAAACATCCCCCAATAAATAGGTATGCCTCCTAGCCACAGATGCTGCAGTCTTGAGCTTACTCTGACTGTAGTCTGCTGAGAACATGCTAAATAGCATAGATATCTCTGCCTGAGTCACCTTCTTACGAGCTTCAACCCATCCTGGCAGGTCTCCGGCAAAAAACCCAAAGCAAACAAAACAAAACCCAACTTTAGAGTGGAGAAAGCCTTTCCAGGCAGCCAGACGCCATTGTCAAGAGCAGCACAGGGAATGAGGACGGGCCCTACCAGGGCTAGCTGGGCTGGCTAATGCACTGCAGTCCACCTCCCACCTCCCGCAGCACACAGGGCAGTGAGGGAGGCAGAGGCCCGCTGCTGCCCACTCCAGGGCAGAGATCTGCCAGGCAAAGTGAGGAACTTGGCTGCCCATGACCTGCAGGATCCACCCTATTTACATGAGAGAAAACAAGCTATTGCTGGTAGCCTGGATCTCCGTTTGCATAAATGGAAACAGAAGACATCTGAGAGGCCCCTGGGGCTCCTCCACAGAGAAGCCCCACTACGATGTGTGGACAGAGGAACGGGAAAGGGAACACTTACAGCTGTGAAGGTCATCTGTAAGGAGCAAAACAAACTACTGCGCAGCGGGTAAGGAAAACCGGGACACAGGGGCTGTGTAAACGGTCTTTTGCTTTGTTTGGCCAGAGGTCGCCACTGGCGGGCCACACATATGTGACAGAGGGGCCAGGGAGGGCGAGAAAGCACCCCCAATGGGAAATCCCTTCCCATCCTGCCGGACGTGGGACAGGCAGGCACACGCACCACCATGTGTTTCAAGCCCAGGTTGGGATTTGAACCGGGGTCTACCACGTGGGATCCAGCTCCTTTTCACCACTAACCAACCAAGCCGACCCAGAAAGTGTACTTTCTGTCAACTGGGCTGCATACCTAACACTAAAACAAGTAAAGTCTAGGAGCTACGAAGGTGGGCGGGAGGACAGAGCCTTAACTGGCGCCCCGGGGGACGAGCCCTGCAGCCGGCGCGCCGCGGAGATTACACGCGCTCCCAGCGGTTCGCAGAGAAGAGCAGGTGCACTGAGTGGTCCTCCACCTCGCTCCTCTTCTCCAGGTAGGCGCTCAGCAGTCTGCCGATCTCGGTCGACCTTTCTGGAAAGGGGACACACGGCCGGGTCAGGGACACGGCTGCGGGCCCGCCGGGGCGCAG
>NW_006203673.1:729086-736997 GCF_000334495.1 Tupaia belangeri chinensis
GGGAACCTCGGCGTCGGTCTGACGCCCGCCGGGTGTGCCAGCTGCCGCGAACTGCATTTCCCTGGAGCCCCCCCTCCCCCCCCTTTTTTTTAACTGTATTTAATTTGACCAGAAAGGAACAGAGCAACAGGGGGGAGGGGCAGTGAGAGAGCAAACCGCCAGGTCCAGGATTCGAACCTCATTGGGCCAGGTGGGAGCCCAGTGCCCTTAACCACTGCCATCTTCCCTCCTGTGTAGCTCTGAGTTCCTGTCTCAGAAGTGCTCACACAACCTAGGGTTGTGTATGTCACCATCAAGACTTGTTTGGTTTGTTTTAAAATTTTCTACAAGGTGTGCTGACTGGAGGGAAAGCGGAAAAGAAAGCACCCGCGGGGGTGGCCTTCCGCGTCTGTTCTTCACTTCTCCCTAGGGATCTTGGGCACACACGGCTGGTGCTTGGTGTGTTTTAAGCTGTGATGTCTAGGACTTGAACCACACAATGGGCCATGTGGGACCCAGCAGCCTTAACCACCATGCCACTGGCTGGCCCAAGGCTGCTTTTTTGTTTGTTTGTTTGTTTTTAATGTTTTACCATCGGGTGTGTGCACTGGCCAAGGAGACAGAGTGGGAAATGCCCCCACACGAGGTGACTGTGCCGTTCCCTCTCCACTCTGCTGTGGGATGTTGGGTGCACACACACACACCTGTCGGGATTTTCAAGCCACCAGGGTCCAGGACTTGCACTGGGTTGGCCACGTGAGATTCTAGCACCTTCACCACACCAAAGCTCGTTTATAATGAACTTTGGAGAGCCACTGCTTACTGGCCACACAGATAACGAGCTCTCCCCTGTGCCCAGAGGTTCTGAGCTTGGGGTGCTCACCGCAGGGCCGTGGGCTGGAGCCCCAAGCTGTGGTTCCCTGCTTGCCCCTAGTTCTTGCAGAGACCCATTCCTGTGAGCCTCTAGTCGGTCCCTGGTTGCCAGGTGCCGGGGTAACTGCTCGCTGGCCCTACCTGCCTGCTGAGTTCTGGAAGAGCAGTAGGTTATGGGGTGCGGCCAAGAATGTGTGGAGAAATGGGAGTTGAAGTATGACTGACTGGCCCCGCTGGGCTGTGCGGTCAGTAGTAACACTGATCTGTAGCACCAGATGTCAGGTGGCCGACTGCACATGCTCACGCTTAGCCGACCAGAAACGGCGGTGCTTGCATGCCCTAGACCTGATAAGCCAGGAGCCTGGGAGGGGTCACAGAGGCAGACCCAGCTAGGGTCCCGTCTCACATTCTCCCACACACTGTCATGGGAAAAATACATGTATGAGGTTATTGGTGCAGAGCCACTTTGAAAAAAATCAAGTGTGGGTTTTTCTGGTCTCTTTTTTTTTGGGGGGGGGGCTTTAGGGCACTTGTGCTTGCTGGAGAGACTGATAGGAAGAAATCACCCCCCAACTCAGAGGGGATGACTATGTCGCAATCCTTTCTCCATTCTCCTCTTGGAATTTTGGGCACATACCTACACATGCCTGGTACGAGTTTTAATCCATCAGGTCTGGGACTGGAACTGGTTGGCTACGAGTGAGTCCAGTGACATAACCACTATGCCATCTGCTGGTCCCAAGCATTGTTTTTTGTTTGTTTTTGGAGAGGTTTTTGCTATAGGGCGCGCGCTCACCAGACACAGACGAAAAGCGCAGAAAGCGAAAAACACCTCCCAGAGGGGATGGCTACACCGCAATCCCTTTTCCTCCATTCTCTCAGGATCTTGGGCACCCACCCACCCGCGCCTGGCGTGAGTTTGAAGCCACAGTGTCCAGGATGCGAACCGTGGTCGACTACATGGGAGTCCAGCAACATAGCCATTACACCAACTGCTGGTTCCTGTTTGTTTTTTAAAGAATTACTTGGTACCAGCAGTTGATGTAATGGCTATGTCACTGGACTCCCATGTAGTCGACCGCGGCTCAACTCCCAGACCCCGCAACTTAAACTCAGTGGGTGCGTGTGTGTGCACGCCGAAGATCCTGAGAGGGGAATGGAGGAGTAGGGATTGCGCTTGGCTATACCCCCGAGGGGTGAATTCTCTCTTTTTGTCTCTCTTTCTGGTGAGGACACACACCCTATAGCAAAAACCACTCAAAACAATAATTTATTCACCTGTAATTTGACCAGAAGGGGGCAGAGCCAGGGAGGGGGGGAGGTGGGGAGTGAGAGAGCAAGCCACCAGGTCCAGGACTCAGTCAGCCATGTGGGAGTCCAGGGCCCCTAACTGCCTTGCCACCTGCAGGTCCCCCAAACGTGGTGTTTATAACACAGGCTCTGAGAACACAGACTCCCTGTGGTGATCCCCAAGGAGCTGCTTCCGATCTGCTTCCTTGGCAAGCTCGTGGGTGATTTCCAGAGGCTGATGTAGCGTGCCCCTTTCAGGCAGAAGTGGATTTTGATTTGTGTTGCTTTTTAGTTTGCTGTAGGAGCATGCGCTAGCTGGAGAGAGACGGGAAGAGGAGCTGGGAAAGGGTAGGTGGCCATACTCTAGTCCCTTCTCCGTTCTTGGGGTACGAGCTCGCACACACGCATGTGCATCTGGGATGATTTCCAAGCCCGGAGCCAGGGCAAACCAGGTAGGCAGCCAAGTGGGACCCACCTCTGTACCAGCCACCTGCTGGCTCAGGCAGTTCTAGCTTTCTAGCGTGGCCATGCCTCACGCCTCCTGCCCCTGCACTGGGAACAGCAAGTGGTTTCAGGGCTGAGGCCTCAGCCGGGTCCTACCCAGCATGTGACCACGGCCACCAGGCAGCACCGGCAAGCCATGGTGGCTTCAGGGCCCTGAGTCCCCAGAGCCTGGTCACAGTAAACATGGCGAAAGTAAGTATGAAGTTGGGCACTTCATCGTGTGCTCGGGCAGCCAGGAGCGGAAGGAAGACCCTTCGTGTGACCCAGGCTCTCATCCTAAAGTGTCCGGCTTCACACCCTTGAAAGGATGAAGGCTGGCAGTGAGGAAGAGAGCTGTGGGCAGCTCTGCAACTGGGTAGCTACATCCCGCCCACTATGTAAACCCCAAAGCAATGGTGTTGTAATTTTTGCCATAAATAGTCATATATAAAAGACTATTTTATATAGTCTTCATTCCTTTTTTTTTTTTTGGAGAGGTTTTTGCTATAGGGCACGTGCGCTTGCCAGACAGAGACAGAGACAGACAGAGAGATAGAAAGCGAGAAATCACCCCCAGGGGGGATGGCCACGCCGCAATCCCTTCTCCTCCATTCTCCTCTCGGGATCTTGGGCACGTGCACACACATCAGTTTAAGCCACCAGGTCCAGGACTCGAACTGCAGTCAACTACGTGGGAGTCCAGCGACATAGCCATTACGCTAACTGCTGGTCCCTCATTCCTTCTTGAAAATCTGTTTTCATGTTATTGCCAACCTTCAATCTAAATCACTTTTTTGAGCATTTTAAAAAATTTATTTAAAAAATATTTTATATACATTCATTCACATTATTTAGCTTATAAAGTGAACATTTTAATATGTGAATATTTCTCCCCAGTCTAGGGCCTGGGGCACTCGTGCCGGAGGGTGGGACGAGGCCGGGCACCCATGCCGGAGTGTGGGTAGGGCAGGGAGCGTTCACTGTGCACTGTACCCTCTGCAGGTGCAGCCCCTGGAGAGGCAGTGGATGTTGTGGGGGCCCTGTGCGGGGCCTGGATGCCCTCTGGACCGCAGGAATTGCTCCAGCAGGCACGAGGGGGTGAAGCTTGTCACCAAGGCAGAAGCTCCTCTTGCTGCCCTTCCCTCAGGCACCTCCCTTACCTGGGCACCGTTAGCTGAGTACCAGAGCCAGCCAGCTAGGCTCAGACCCTCGGGTATTCTATTATCTCACACCACCAAGGTCGAGGGCACAGTGGGGTCCACGTTTCACATTCTGGCTGTCCTCAGCCCCTCATCCTGCCCGCCCCACCCTCTGACCCGGCACAGGCACGGGGGAGCTTTGTGGCTGCACCCCAGCAGGTCTCAGGCTGGCTCTGCAGCTGCCCTGGAGCACTGCGAGCGAGCAGGGTGTCCACATGACACCGAGATCCCAGGGGTCTGTGTAATGGGCAATGTGTGAGGGACTGGCCACAGAGGCTGACTGCGGGGCAGGCACATGGACTTCCTTGGGCTCAGGCTGCTTCTGTGTGTGCGAGAGTCCCACCAAGTGGAGTGAAGGGCATCAATGCTGGCCCACATGGGAAGGCCCCGTCTGTGTGCAGAGGCCTTGCCAGTACACAGACACGGGCGTGCTGTGGTCTGGGCTAGCTGGGGCTGAAAGTTGACCACAGTATTGGCGCCCTGTCTGGGTGCTCGCTCTCTGTCTCCCACTGAGGGGAGACATACATAAGGAAACAAAGGTGAAGGGACTTCCCTGGACTCTGGGTGCGTGGGCTGTGCATGAGGACCCTGTTGGGTGCCTGTCTCTATCTCTACCTCTGTTTTACGAAAGGACGTGAGGGAAGTGCAGGCGCAGGCCATGTGCCGCTGACTTGGCGTGCTGGGACGTGCTACGTACTATGTACTATGACTCGCCCGCCATCCCAGCGGCCGCGACGCATGTGCTGCAAGCTGGGCTGCTCGGTCTGGGGATGCCCACCGAGGGCCCTGTGGGTGCAGGTCCCCCTCTTCCAGCTCACATGGCAGAGACGGCGTGCTGCAACGTCTTCCTCCCGTGAAGGCACCAGCCCTGTCGCTGGGCCCCCCTTGTGCTTGTGTCCCACCCACCTCGAAGGTCTTCTCTCCATCACGTTCATACCCGGGTTCAGGGTCAACACTCAGACTTTGGGGGAGCTGTTCTGTCCGCACTGGCCCGCTTCCAGACAGGTCTGGGCCCAGCGCTGTGCTGCCCAGGCTCCCAGCCCTCAGGTCAGACTTGGCCGGCCTGGTTACTGCCAGCAGCTGAGCAGGCAGGGTGGCTCCCCTCCCCAGTGCCTCCTGTCACAGCTGCCTGACTAAGGGATCCAGGGCCCAGTGGCCTGTCATCACGGTTGCCCAACCCTGGGTGTCCATCCTGGGTCCAGCACACGGAGGACAACTCTGCCTTCCGAAGCTGCTGAGTTCCGGCCACTCTGCACTGGCTCTCAGTGGCCCTGGGGACGTGGGGACATGAGGGACATTTTGACTCTCATTCCTCCTGTGGGGGTACTGTGGCTTCAACATGTAGAGGCTGGGAATGCTGCCAGATACCCTCTGAGCGTGGGGCACCCATGGCAGGCACCGCTGTGCCAAGGCAGAGGACACGCCGGGTGCAGGGCCGCACAGAGCCTGAGGGTGACACAGCTGCTCCTGAGATGGGCACAGCCGCCTGAGTGCTGCAGAGCCGACCAGAGGCCGCCCCCGTGTGTGACACTGTCCATGAAGGACCAGTCCCTCAGGACGTTAAAGAATGCTTTTAAATTGTATGTGCTTGATTTCTTCTGAGTTAGAGCGGGGGTAGGAAAAAAACAGGCACCTCCGACAGAACCTGGGCAGGCCTTGGCCCCCACTCAGCCTTCCAGTCAGAGTACGCCTCAGACGTGCTCTGGGCCCGCCGACACCGTGGCCTTTCCTGGGGCTCCGGCACCTGTGCCGTTGTGCCTGAGCCGAGAATCTGGGAGGCTGGGGGGGACCACATGGGGAGGGGCCCTGTTGAAAATACCTGTCTCTAGATCCTTCTCCCCCATTAAAGAGGTGCCAGGTGGAATCCAGGGTTGTGAGTGCTGGGAGGTGGCGTGGTGGTGAAGGTGCTCCCACATGGCCAACCACGGTTTGAATCCTGGACACCTGGCAGCTTGCTTTCTCACTTTCCCTTTATCTCTCCCTCTGTCTCTCCGGTCAAACAAAAAAAGGAAAAAAGAAAAGAAATCCAGGGTTGGCAAAAGGCAGTTGAGAGCTATCCGTGCAGTCTTCCCTTTGGGCGGCTCGTTCTGAACTGCAAGCTCTCTGAAGGCACAGTGCCCTGGACCGCCAGTCCCGAGGAAGCAGGGAGACCCTGAGCGAAGGAAAGCTGGCCCAGTCGGGCTGTGAGAGGCGGCGCTAGCAGCAGGGCCATCTGGCAGGCCCATGGTGGCACTCCACCTACACAGCGGGGTGGTGGTGCGAGCCTCTGGGCTCAGGCCCTTGTGAGCCAGGGGCATGAAGACCCCACCTGTTGTGACCCTCAAAATTAATTGCTCTGTCATTAAAAACAAGGAAAAGATGGCCACCATCTTGGTGTGCTACTGCTGCTCCCAGAGCCCCGAGGCTGGACAGTGCACAGAGAGCAGAAGACGAAGAGCAGAAGTCTGTCACACTCTGGATGCTGGTGGCAGAGCCAAGGCCAGGGCCGGCTGTTGCATGAGCTGGCTGACGGAGGCTGAGCAGATGGCGGGTGTGTGCAGTGACGGAGGCCGGGCTGACATCTTCCTCTTGTAACTCGCAAGGACTAACCCCATTGCACACAGCCAGAGCTCGCTGGGTCTCACAAGACAGGGAGAGGCCCACGTGACCCAGTCATGGCCCATGAGGCTGCAGCCCTGAAGGTTTCACCTCTCCTGCAGCCGTTAGACCAGGGGTCAAAACATGAGACCTGGGGACAAACCATCGCCCAAACCACAGCGGCTCATTCCCGTGCCTCCTCCCACTGTGGGTGGGTCCAGGGCCTCCTGGGTCTGAGGGCCACAGGGCCTGGCCTTAGCAGGAGAATGTCCTGAGAGCTGTCTTAGACACAGACCTGCAGCTTCCACATGGGCCTCCAGGAACCCTCTCCAGAACCCAGAGTGGCCGCAGAAGACATATGCTCCCCAGGACAGCTGTGTTGGGAGACACGTGCTTTGGGTCATGGGACCAGTTGACGGCAGGCTGCTCACTACCCAGGGCCTCTCCTACCACACTGAACAGGCAGCAGTCGGGGAGCCCTGGAGGCCCTGACTCCTCCCAGCATGCTGATGTGTAGAAGGTTGGGCCTCAAAATGGCTGAGTTTTCACGTAGTCTGTTATGCAGCAACAGAGAAGGGGAATAGATGGACACACATACATGTGCAGCAGCACATGCTAGGGCATTATTTCTGGGGATGAAGGGGGTTTGTTAAGGTGGGGTCACCGGCACATGGACACATCCAGTCACAGGACGAAGTATCATGAACAGGGCCTGCCAGATGTCACAGAGACCTTCAGTTAAAAATGTAGGCAGGGGGGAACCGGCAGTTAGCGTAATGGCTATGTTGCTGGACTCCCACGTAGTCGACCGTGGTTCGTGTCCCGGACCTGGTGGCTTAAAACTCACGCCAGGCGCGTGTGCCTGCGTGCCCAAGATCCTGAGAGGAGAATGGAGGAGAAGGGATTGTGGCGTGACCATCCCCCCTGGGGGGTGATTTCTCACTTTCTGTCTCTGTCTCTCTCTGTCTGGCGAGCGCACGCACCCTATAGCACAAACCTCTCCAAAAAAAAATAATAATAATTAGCAGGGGGCCCAAGAGGGCAGAGACCAGAGTGGTGAGCCCAGGGGAGGGAAGGCAGGATTAGCAAGGTTTGATGTGCTGCAGCCTTAGCTTTAGGGGATGATCTGAGTCTCTTACGGTCGTCCGTCCTGCAGCACGAGGGGGTCTGTTGGTGTGACGTGTGTATGATGGGCCCATGAGGAGATGCCATCAGCCTTAAGCGTGGTGGGGGTGGTCAAGATGACTATGCAGGGACCCTTCCAACGTGGCTGAAGCCTTTCTTTGTGGTGCTTTTTGACGTACACCCAGTTGCCGGGCTGGAACTGATGGGGATCTGCAGGAGGGCCAGTGGCATGAAGAGCCTGCAGTCTCGGCCAGATGTCCTGCTGAGCGCCCGGGAGACCTTGTAATGAAGGTAACAGAGAGTGATCATTAAATTCAATTAACAAGTCAGACTGCAGGTTAGGAATAAGAAGTGGCAGCAGGCACACTGAGGCTTTGGAAGGAGT
>NW_006203673.1:737018-746880 GCF_000334495.1 Tupaia belangeri chinensis
GGAAGAGCGCGAAGGGGAGGAGAGCCACCCAGTCACCGCCAGTTTCTAAGGTTAACTTAGTTAAGGTGTCTTTTAGAGTTCTGTTCATTTTCTCTACGTGTCCTGAACTCTGGGGACGGTGTGTCCCCACCACTGAGGCTAAACCTGGAGTTACCTTGGATACGAAAGCCCGTCCATTACCCGACCCAGTCGTAGTGGGGAATCCGTGCCTGGGTAAGATGTCTTCGAGGATGTTTTAGCCACGACTTGGTGTTTCATGTTTGGTAGGAAATGCTTCTGCCCAACCTGACAAGGTGTCTACAAAGACCGGTAAGTATTTATAACTGTGCTTGCCAGGTTTTACCTCTGTGAAGTCTACTTCCCAACATGCTCCAAGCTTGTTCCCTCTGCTTCGTGAGCCAGGCTGTCCCTGGGGTTTGGAAGTGTTGGTCAGCCGACAGGCCTTGCAGTGGTGCACAATAGTTTTGGTCTTTGAGTTGGCGCCTTTTATCAGAATGTGAGCATGGCGAAGGAGGTCCTGCATCTTTCTAGTGCCCATGTGGGTGGCTCGGTGGATTTTAGATAGGACCTGGTCACTGAGGGCCTCCGGGAGGATGACTTATTATTTGTAGACTTCCACTATTTGTGGAGATTGTGGGCCGAGGGCAGGCCCTTTATTCATGCAAGGTCTTCCAGTGTATACTGGGGTCGGTTGGGGAGGACTGGGCCACCAGAGTCCGGCATCTGGGCCACAAGAACTGTTGCTTTTAGGGCCACATCCCCGGCCATGGAGTCGGCCAGGTTATTACCCCTGGTGACTGGGGAATCACCCTTCCGGTGACTCAGACAATGAATGATGGCCACCTTTTTGGGGAGCCAAATGGCAGCCAACAGTGCCAAGATCTCAGCCTTGTTTTATAGTTTTTCCTTCTCCAGTCAAGAGGTATACGGCCCCGCGTATGTGAGTGGCTGCAAAGGCATGGCGACTGTCGGTGTATAAATTGACCTTCCTGTCTCTGCCGGGGTTAAAGCTTTGCTCAGGGCTATCAATTCCGCCTTCTGGGCTGATGTTCCCACCAGGAGGGGCTCTGCCCATAGAATCTCCCGCTCTGACACCACCGCTGCCCCTGTATTCCTCAGTCCCTTCAACACAAACTGCTCCCATCTGTACACCAGGTCACTTCTGCATCTGGCAAGGGCTGATCCTTCAAGGTCAGACTCCATGAGCCTGCGCGAGGATTTTAGTGCAGTCGTAGAGGGGAGTGTCAAGGTCTGGGTCCGTCAGCAAGGTCGCGGGGTTTAAGGCGGTGGATACCTGAAAAAGATTTTGGCGGGGTTTGGTAAGAGACTCTGATCATGAACAAGGCGGGCACTGCTCAGCCATCAGTCGGGCGGCCGGCCCCGCATTCTTCAGTCCCTTCGACACAAACTGCTCCCGTCTGTACACCAGGTCACTTCTGCATCTGGCAAGGGCTGATCCTTCAAGGTCAGACTCCATGAGCCTGCGCGAGGATTTCGGTGCAGTCGTGGAGGGGAGTGTCAAGGTCTGGGTCCGGCAGCAAGGTCGTGGGGTTTAAAGCGGTGGATACCTGAAAAAGATTTTGGCGGGGTTTGGTAAGAGACTCTGATCATGAACAAGGCGGGCACTGCTCAGCCATCGGTTGGGCGGGCAGCTGCCGAAGAATTCCCTCAATTGCATGAGGGGTGGAGAGGTAAAGTTCTTGCCCTTAGGTTAATTTGTTAGTGTCCTTGACCATAAGGGCGGTGGCTGCAACTATGCGGAGGCAGGGAGGCCAACCTCTGCAACAGGATCCAAGTTTCTGACAGAGAGGCCACAGGCCTCTTCCGGGTCCTAAGGGCTGCGCTAGGACTTCCTTCACAATCCCCTCATTTGTATCCACAAACAATCTTTACCTTCTAGATGGTCTTTAAATCAAAGGTCTCTCCTGGGGACCAGCCGACGTTGAAAGCCGGCCATTTGACTGTACAGAGAGTGACAAGCTTTTGTTTCTTAACATCTAGACTAAGGTCATGGGCCCTGATCTTAACCTCCTTGAAATGGTCCATCATAAGTGTCAGAGGGGAAGTCTGAGTCTGTTCCATTTCTGTCAGAAAAATGTACATACCAACAGAGACAGGTAATAAACACACAGACAGGACAAATGCGGCCACGCAGATGCTGCTCACCGAGTGAAAAGCAAACCAAAAGTGGGACAATGGCCTCAGGCCGTGCCACAGGAGCGACCGCTACGTCCCCTCAGAGAACTCAGAAAAACTAGGGGGCACTCCGTACCCTCCAGGAGGGTCTGGAACGTCTTCCAGGCCCTCAGATCAGTGGCCTGCCAGTGCACCCGCTAGACCGATTCCAATCTAGTACAGAGTTAGGGCCCTCAGAAACTGAACAGGACAAACACAGAGACAAAGGACACACACTCACCAGCCATTATCAGTCGACCCTCCGGTTTGGGGATCCTAGGGTGGGGGGGTCTTGGGGAATCCCAGACGAGCCCCCAAATGTTGTGCCCCTGTGGGGTGATGGTCTTATGACCTCTTACGTGATTGGCTCGCTTCCTTGAAATGGCGCTGATTCCCAGTAAGGTGGGTTTAACAAAATGGAGTCGCCCCGTAAAAATGGAGTCACTCTGGCCCTTCAATACCCCAGAGGGAGGTCCCTCTCTGCTGCCTGGAAAGTCAGAGGTCGGTCCTGAAACAGGATGGCAAAGCGGCAGCAGGTGGTGAAAGTGACCGTTTCCCAGATTAGACAGACTTGAGACTGTGGCTCTTGCCACACCAAAGTCATCAAGAGACAAGGGAGCCACGGCCCCTTGGCCCTGTGCACCCCCAGAAAGGCCCACTGCCCTCCCTTAGAGCCCCGGGTAGGGGAGCATACATAAGGACAGAGAAGTCTCTTTTGAGCTCCACCCCTCTTCAGAGAGCATTAACTGGCGCAGCAGAGAGAGGGGCAGACATCAGGATTTAAACTAGCATGTCCAGTCATGGAGTTCCAGATCCTACTAACCCGGGACAAACAACACGCCAGCATGAGCCTGTGTCCTTCAAAATTCTGAAAGAATAAAAGCCGGCTGGCGTGCAGTGAGGTCCCACGGCCGCGTACGATGGCTGAGTTAGAAACAGCTGCTTGGCCAGCACTTCCGCCCAGGGATTGGCAGGTGCTGGGCAAGGCCTGCCTGGCTGGAGGGGACTGTCCTCTATGGAAGGCAGGTTGGTTTGAGGAAGCCCAAGAACAGGCACATCGGAACCAATAACATGGGGTACCTGTCAGGCTTGGCATATTGACAGGGACAGGTGACTGCTCTGATCCGCTCAGATACTCCCTAGAAATAAATAGTCAGCAAATAAATATAATCTGTTCGAGGTGTTGGAGACTTCAGAGAGGACAGAGGGCCAGGTAACTTGTCCAGGACCCAACAGGGGCCCAGTGAGCCCTGCCAAGATTTTATATAATGTTTGGCACAAGCCTCAGGACAAGTGGTTTCTGACCCAGAAGCAGAACAAATTTTGTTGAAACAATTGGCTTTTAAAAAAATTATTTATTTAATTTTATTTATTCATTCATTTATTTTAATTTGACCAGAGAGAGACAACAGAGAGAGAGAGAGAGAGAGGGAAAGGGAAAAAGGAAGCTGCCAGGTCTGGGACTCGAACCTTGGTCAGCCATGTGGGAGTATCCAGCGCCTTAACCACCATGCCACCTGCGGTCCCCAACAATTGGCTTTTGAAAAGTCTAATGCTGCCTGTAGAGCCACCATTACCCCATATTGGATAAATGGTACAATACACGAGTACTCAGACTACGTCAGGATATGGGGACTCACAAACTCAGGGGATGGCCATGGCTGCAGCCTTTAAGAAAATAATCCGAAACAAACCAAGAGGTTGTTAGGCCGGAGGCCTGGGCAGCTTGGATGTAGGGGTTGGATGCCACACGACAGTCGACTGATGCAACCCAGGTCTAGTCTGTCATCAGACATGTGCTGTACTCAGAACTAATCCGGATGTAGTACATGTGCTCTACTCTGCACACGGGGCTCTACTCCGCGCATGGCGCTCTACCCCGCACGCATGGCACTCTACCCGAAGCGCGGTGCTCTACTCTGCACACGGCACCAGACTTTACGTGGCACACTAGTGTGCTCTCCCTCTAACCCATTACCATATATGCACTATTTCTACCTTGAAGACACTCTCCCTCCCTATACCCTTATAAAAATCACTAAACCCTCTCTAGGGCGTTACTTCTCTAGCCCTCTCTCTGTCGGACCAGCAAACCTCGCCCTGGTGCATTCCCAAGAAAGGTGCTACATTTCTATTTTCTTGCATGGTCGGCGCACTCCTTACAGAGGTGACTACTTTAACTGCGGCAGGTCAGACACTTTGTTCAGGACTGTCATATGTCTACACAATCGGGGATTTCCATTCCTGAAATGCAACGGAGCCTAGCAGAGCACCAGGTATATGGCCCCTGTGCTGGAGAGGCAGACACTGGGTTAATGAATGCAGGTCCAAACCAGATACAGACGGAAAGCCTCTTCTGTGCCCAGGAAACAGGAAGGGGGGCCAGCCCTAGCCCTGCCAAATAGTAAGGGCAGCTGCAGTGTCTCTCTTGACGCCACCCAGCCAGAGATCAGAAGGGAGGATATTTGCCAGCCAGGGTCAGCGATCTCTGTCGGACAACCTCAGGTCGAGCAGGACTGGGTCTCAGTCCCACCTCCGGGTGGATATGAACACCTCATATGGGTCCATGGTGATGCCTACTGGAGCCTATGGAGCTCTGGCACAAGGCACAGTAGGATTACTCTTGGGAAACAGTAGCGGGTTGTTAAAAGGATTGACAGTGACCCCAGGTGTAACAGATTATTCGGGTGAGATCGAGTTCATAGCTTCAGCTTCTCTATTATTCAGCTTCTCGAATCTGACCATGTGGCACAACCTGTGCTGTTGCCTGTGGTCTTACAGGGACAGGTGTCGACTGCAGAGTCCAGAGGAGAGGATTTAAATCCTCAGACCAGGCCTATCTCCTTCAGGCCATCCGAGAAACTCAACCCATGTGTACCCTAACCACACAAGGGTGAAAATTTCAGGGGCTCTTAGACTGGATCTTAGACTGATGTGTCAATGATAGCCAAGAAACATTGGCCCTGTGAATTTATTAACTCTACGTCGGAAGGGGTAGAGTATATTAATCCCCCAACAGAGAGTTCTGCTCTTCTTACTGGGACAGATGAGGGGGGTCCTACAGGACACACACTTCAAGGCGTGGGATTGTATTTACTTATTTATTTATTTATTTTTTGGAGAGGTTTTTGCTATAGGGCGCATGTGCTCACCAGAAAGACAGAGAGAGACAGAGAGACAGAGAGAAATCACCTCCCAAGGTGGATGGCCACGCTGTAATCCCTTTTTCTCCATTCTCCTCTCGGGATCTTGGGCACACATGCACATGTGCCTGGCATGAGTTTAAGCAACAAGGTTCAGGACTCTAACCACGGTCAACAACATGGGAGTCCGGCGACATAGTCATTACGCCCACTGCTGGTCCCATGTGGGATTGTGTTTATGTAGTCCTTCACCCATGACTCAAGGGACATTTCACAATTCAGACCGCAAGGGACTAGTGTATTGAGATTCAAATTTTGGGTAGGGGCCCTGGTAGAACTGCTGCTTCAATAAATTGGCTTACAAAGGAGCCCATCTGGTCGACCAATGGCCCCTAACCGGGGAAAGTCAAGGCAGCTAGATGACTTGTTCAGGAGCAGCTGAAGTCGGGACACATCGAGCCTTCTCTGAGTCCTTGGAACTCTCCTATTTTTGTCATCCAGGAAAAATCTGGACAAAGGAGGTGGTTACAAGATTTAAGAAAAGTTAATGCCACTATGCAAGTAACGGGACCACCACAACCTGGTCTCCCTAGTCCTACAGCCATCCCTCTCCTCTTCATTTGACTGTATTAGACCTCGAGGATTGTTTCTGCAAGGGTATTTACACACCACTGTCGAGACTTATTCAAATTTCATTTTTGCTTCTCCTTTGGCGGGAGCAGCAGCCAAACACGCCTTCACACAGTGCCTTGAGGCTACAGCTGTGGTGGGAAGCCGAGACATCTAAAACGGCAGTGGCCGGCTTACACGAGTAAAGCTTGTCAACGATTTTGTCACAGTTTCCACATTCTCCATGCTACGGGCATACCTTACAATTCTCAGGGTCAAGCAATAGCAGAAAGGGCCAACCAGTGTTTAAAAACAGAATTAGAAAGGGGGAGACAGGGTAAACCCTGTAACTCCTTACTCTAAACTTTCTCTTGCCTTATATCCTTTAAATTTTCTGACTATCACATCAGAGGGCCTCACAGCTGTGAAAATTTATTACCAAGGGACAGAAAAAGCTAAACCTCGATATGCAAAATGGGAAGATCTCAGTTCAGGAGAGTGGAAGGGACCCGACCCAGTGTTAGCATGGGGTGGAGGGTGTGCTTGCACTTTCCAGAATCATTGCTGAAGCCAGCGTGGGTTCCAGCTCGACTGTGAGACCCCTGGACGATGAACAACCAGAGGACAAGCTGATGAAACAGGTCCGGGAGAGGTTGCAGGGCCTGAATCTGGAGGAAGGTCCCAAAAAGGAGACAGAGAGGAAGGATGGCCAGATCAACACAGACAGTGCCACCCCTCCATGGGGACAAGTGAAAGCTTTGTCTGAAAAAGCTGAACAATTGGTAAAAGACCAGGGAAAGTTGGTTACGGCTCTCCTGCTATTTCTGGCAAGGATGAGGTGCTAGCCACGCAGGGGATGCCTCCCCAGGGTACAAGAAGGTAAAGCTGATTGCACCTGTCCCATCCCCCTCTGTTACGCCCAGTTACCTGGAGGGATCCAAAAAATTAAAGTATTCACAAGTGACTCACATCAGTGGGGAAATGCCCGCTGATGGCTTCAACCATCAGTGGGTGAGATTCAATTATTCAGCCATTGCTGATTTACCCCCTCGTGCCGTCCTCTCGCACGAGATCCTAGTGTGAGATAGTTTGCACACACCGTCCTTTGTGATGTCGGTGTTTAAGTATCACAGGAAATTTACAATCAGCTAGTTTGATCAGACACATTTTTTTTTTAGAGACAGTGATCTTTGGAGTTCCTACTGCAATCACTCTGATTGAACAGGTGTTCACAACACTAGAAAGTCACTTCAAATGTCATGCTTTATACTGACATATCTCTGATGCCTTTGCCATATAACAATGCATCTTGGAACTGGACTTCAATACAAAACCACCTTCAGGGGGTATGGCCTTCTGTCAGTATCTAAAGAGATTCGCAAAATATAATCATAGAGATGCAGTAGAGTTTCCTGCCCTCATTTAATCCCTCAGATCCACCCCCTTTCAGCTCAAGAACACTAACCCTTGTAGCCTGTTTTGCCAGTCTTCATGGTATTTCTTGGAAATTATTGTGTCAACAATCTTATTTATATTCCTACTAGCCTGCAGAATCATTCCATGAGAACTCCACGTGACAGCTACCTAATTCCAGTCTCCAATTAGAAAGAAAGGGGGAGATGTAGGGAGCGGCCGAATTGGAGCTAATATTAGTGATCTTTAAAGACCAGCAGATCAGACTCTCACTTGGCCCGAAGCTGCACAGCCTGTGAGCTTAGGGAAGCTGCTGCAGGCAGGGAAGACCGGGGGACTTATTAAGACCAGGACGCAGGATGCTCCATAGCTGCAGTTGGTTCTAGAAGACACCTGCTTTCCCTTCCGCTGCTCCCTTCCCCATTGCCCTAGGAGAATAAATGGGGAACTTGGAGCCCACGGTCTCCATCAGAGATGTCTGGTCCACCCGGTCCCCACTTTTCTCCACATGTGTGTCTCTGTCCATGTGGTTGTCCTTTCCAAAATCCACCGTCGCTGCCACTATGGCGGGGGGGGGGGGGGGCGGGTGTCTCCCTCCAAATGGCGGGTGGGGTGGGGGCTGTGTGTCTCCTTCCTTTTTTGCCTGGCAGGTCTCAGCACATTCTGCTAAATCGTTTGGTAAATTTAAAATTGCTTTGGGGGGCTGGCAGGTGGCGTGATGGTTAAGGGCGCTGGACTCCCACATAGTCGACCTACAGTTCGAGTCCCAGACTTGGTGGCTTGCTTTCTTGTTCACTTGCTCTGTCCCTCTCTGGTCAAATTAAAAATAGAGTTAGAATGATTATTAAAAATATTGCTGGGGGGAGCCAGCAGATGATGTAACGTAATAGTAATGTCACTGAACTCCCATGTAGTTGACCCCAGTTTGAATCTGGGACCCAACGACTTAAAACTCATGCCAGGTGTGTGTGCATGGGTGCCCAAAATCCCAAGAGGAGAATGGGGAAGGGATTGTGGTGTGGCCATCCTCCTTGGGGGTGATTTCTTGCTATCTGTCTCTCTGTGTCTCTGCTGAGCGCATGTGTCCTTTAGCAAAATCTCCAAAAAAAAAAAAAAAAAAAAAAAAAAAAATTGGGGAAAGAAACCCAAACTGGCCACTTAAAAAGTTTGCAGTGTGCAACCTTGTGCATCCAGTTCCAGTTCAGAGATGGGTCAGCAGCCTGAGCCCAGAAAGTCAGGGCTTGGAACCACACAAACGACAGGCACGTCCCATGCCTGCTCCAGTTCCTGTGTGGCCTTTGTAAGCGACGACTTGGCAAACACAGCGACCACGTTTCTATTTTTCAGTATCTCACTGGGGCTTAGGAGAGTTCAAGATGACCATAGCTGTAAAATTTTTTTCTTTAACGTTTTTGCGATAGAGCACACACACTTGCCAGAGAGGCAAGGAAAGTGAGAAATCATCCTGAGAGGGATGGCCACCCACAATTCCTTCTCCTTTCAGGATTTTTGAAAAGATTTTTGCCATAGGGAGGGTGTGCTCTGGAGAGAGACAGGAAAAGGGAAGTGAGAAGTCACCCCCCCAGGGAATGTAGTCACCTGCAAACCCTCCCCCACCTCCTCTAGGGGATTTGGGCAAGCATCTCAGGAGCCCAGTTATTTTTTTTGCCACAGGGCAAGTGTTGCCAGACAGGGAAGTGAGAAACCGCTCCAACCAAGGGGGCTGGACAGGCTGCAATCCCATCTCCTCCCTTACCCTAGGGATTTTTTTTTTTTTTTTGAGAGATTTTCACTGTAGGGCGTGTGCGCTCGCCAGACAGACAGAGAGAGACATAGAGACAGACTTGGGCACGCACGCACACGCGCCCGGTGTGAGTTTTAAGCCACTGGGTCGGGGACACGAACCGCAGTCCACTACGTGGGAGTTCAGCGACATAGCCATTAGGCTAACTGCTGGTTCCCACCCTAGGGATTTTGAGAGCGTGCACACAGGCCCAGTGTGATTTTCAGCCAAGTCTGGGACTGAGTCTAGGAGCCGCCCCGTGGGACCCAGCGCCTGTAACCACCACGCCGTTGGCTGGCCCTAAAAACGTGCTTAAGCACTGCTCCTTGGCTGGTTGCAGTGTGTGTAAGCAATCGACAATCTCGAACCCCAGGGTTCGTGAGCTGGGGAAGGGGATCTGGGCCGCCCTAGTCCTGGCACCCGCGAGCGTGGTCCCGGGCACCCCGGCTAGGGTGGCCCAGCGGCGCGGTCTGTCCCAGCACAGCCGCAGGCGGGAGTCCGCAGTCACACTTCGCCCTCACCTACATGTACACTAGTCCTTTCTCAGTCTCTTGCACGCGCGTTAGCGTGCACCTGCTCACAGCAGCCTCCTCCTGAGCGATTACCAATTGCTCCGGGAGCCTGCTAAGCCCGGACGGCCAGACGCGCGACTGCAGAGGTCGCCGGCCGAGATTCAAGGGGTAGGCGCGGCTCTGGTGCCGAGCGTGGCGCCCTGCGGAGACCGCTGGGCTGGGGGCGG
>NW_006203673.1:747491-748458 GCF_000334495.1 Tupaia belangeri chinensis
GGGCGGGACTCGCGGGCTGGGTCGCGACAAGGCCCCGCCCTGGCTGCGGCCCCACCCACCGGGCCTGCCCCTTCCTTCCATCCTTGGTCCCGCCCTCCGCGCGGCCACGCCCGCCCCGCTGGGCCCCGCCCTCAGTTGCCCCGCCTACCCAGGCGGGACACGTGGGGGAACCTCTACCTGGCTGCAGAGCCTGGGCACTGGGGTCCCAGCCTGTGTGTGGTGCCAAGAAGCCGCCGCTCTGGCGCGGCCGTTTATGCCTCGGGGGGCTGCGTGGTGGGTTGGCTTTTTCCTCCGTGGCAGACCTTGATCTGTTGCAGGTGGCGACAGACAGGGCGCCAAGGAGTGAATGAGCCGAGGACTGCACGTGAGGTCATTAGCCCAGTTGGCCAAGTCGGTGCTCAGGGTCACCCCGCGGGCAGTGCGGACCAGAATGGCATGCCTGCCCGCTGCGGGCGGTCCCAAGGCCCATTACTCTGCTCTCCTGGATGAAGTGGGGAGCGTGCAGAGGAGAGGGCCTCACCTCCTGTGGAGCCTGACCTGTGGGCTTCCTAAGGGGCTTCAGTGTGCATGCTCCTGTGGTCTGGCACCCCCATGGCAGCAGGAAGGGGGCCCCTGCCCACTCCGGAACCTGCTGGGCCCCACCAGTGGGCGGGGGAGCTGGAAAGCACAATCAGTGGATGCGTGGTCCTAACGCCCGCATGGGTGAGGGGCTGCGAGGGACAGCAGGTGCAAGTGGATTGGGGGCCCTGTCTTGGCTGACTGAGGTGCTTTAGTGAGCCGAGCTGCCCTCTGGGGAGGCTCCAGCCTTGTAAGAGGCTCAGTGACTGCCCCGCTGGCTATCTGAGCAAGGCAGGAGCCCGCTCCAAGCTGTGGCTGAGATGGCCGCCTGGACTAGGTGGTCACAGATAGGAAGGAGTCCAGGGTCCTCTTGGCTACCTTCCAGTATGGTGGCCACATGCCACCGGGG
>NW_006203673.1:749058-771515 GCF_000334495.1 Tupaia belangeri chinensis
CCTCTGGGCTCCCTTCCAGTATGGTGGCCACTGGCCACGGGGGCAGTTTGGGGGAGACAGAATCTCTTGTTTCCAGTGCTCCAGCGGTCCCCAGTGGAGGGGAGGGCAGCTCAGAGGGAACATTCCCCCAGCCTGTGAGGTCCACACTGCCCGATGGCCACCTTTGGAGTGGAGTGTGGAGGGTCAGGGAGCCACCAGGGCTTTGGGCCTGAGCCCTGGGAGATGCTGTTCACCAGGGGGTAGCCTGGAGGGTGAGTGAGGAGTGGAGTGGGGAGGAGCCACGCAGAAGCCTCCCATCCTGGCAGCCTGGTTCTACACTCCCTCTGACTCATAACCTCTGACAGCTTGTGGAGGGTGCCAGGCCGCCAGTAGCACTGTTCAGTACTGTCCTGGACGGAAGTGACCACGCTGCTGCACCCAGACCGCCAGAGACCAGGCAGGGTGGCTGGTCGCTGCGGGCTTCCCGTGGAGCCTGGGAGGCAGTGTCCGGTCCTGCCCCCAGGAGAGCACACCTATGCGTTTGTATGTTCCAGGCATTGAGAACCTTCCCTGTGAGCTTCAGAGGAACTTCCAGCTGATGCGGGAACTGGACCAGAGGACGGAAGGTGTGTCAGGCTGAGGGCGGCTGGAGCGGGCCCCACAGCGGGGGATGAGGCCTGGAGGTGGTGGGTGACAGGGCCTGGAGGGGACTTGGGTCGCAGGACAGGGCTGAGCCCTGCTGTGGACACAGACCGTTTTGGAGCCCGCACTGTACTTTTAAACCAGGTTTTAGTCCCTTGGGCTCTTACACATATCCGTGCCACACCTTGGTAGCCGAGGTGGGTTATAGTCATGTCATCAGTTTCAGTCCTTCAAAGATGTTTCTGTTTTTTGGGCCAGCAGGTGGCATAGTGGTTAAGGTGCAGGACTTCCACATGGTGGACTGCAGTTTGAGTCCTAGACTTTGTGGCTTGAAACTCACCAGACGTGTGTGCATATGTGCCCAAAATCCCAAGAGGAGAATGGAGGAGAAGGGATTGCAACACGGAGGGTGATTTCTCACTTCCCCTCTCACTATCTCTTTTTCTTCTCTAGCCAGCGCATGTGCCATATAGCAGAAACTTTAACAAAAAGAGAAAGAAAGAAAGAAAGAAACATCTTAAGTTGCATATTTAATTCCATTTGTTATTATTATCTTTTTAACTTGACCAGAGAGAGACAGAGAGGAGGGAAGCGAGAGAGTAAACCGTGAGGTTCAGAACTCGAACCACAGTCAGCCATTTGGGAGTCCAGCCACCTGCCAGTCCCAAGATGTTTCTGTTTTCAAATAGCATGTGTAATTTAATAAGTTTGTACTTCCTGACCTCTTTTTTTTTTTTTTTGAATTATTTTATTTAACTTTATTTACTTATTTATTTTAATTTGACCAGACAAGGGCAGAGAGAGAGAGAGAGAGCGCGAGAGAGAGAGCAAGCTGCCAGGTCCTGGACTTAAACCACAGCCATGTGGGAGTCCAGTGCCCTTAATCACTGTGCCAACTGCTGGCCCCTGGAAGAGATATTAATGTCCTCTCTTTGTTGATTTTTAGAGCTATAGGGTGTGCACGCTCACCAAGGAGATCGAAACAGAAATCACCCCTCTCCGGGGGTATGGCCATGCTACAATCCCTTCTCCTCCATTTTCCTTTAGGGATTTTGGGTCTGCACACACATGTGCCCGGCATGAGTTTTAGGCTGCTAGGTTCTGCACTCGACTGTGGTCAACTACATGGGAATCCAGTGATGTAACCATTACACCATCTGCTGCTCCTGATGTCTTGGTGCCTTTATTTAAAAAATTTTTTTTTTTAATTTTGTTAAACAATTATTTAACATTTTTTTCTTTTTTCGAAGAGATTTTTGCTATAGGGCACGTGCGCTCACCAGAAAGACAGAGAGAGACAGAGAGACAGAAAGCAAGAAATCATCCCCCACGCCACAATCCCTTCTCCTCCAGTTTCCTCTCGGAATCTTAGGCATGCACGCACACACACCCGGCTTGAGTTTAAGTCACCAGGTCCAGGACTCGAACTGCGGTCGACTACATGGGAGTCCAGCGACATAGCTATTACCTGAACTGCTGGTCCCTAAATTTATGTATTTTTAATTTGACCAGAGAGGGACAGAGCAAGTGAGGGGTGGGGGGAGTGAGAAAGCAAGCTGCCAGGTCTGTGACTTGAACCGCAGTCAGCCATGTGGGAGTTCAGCACCTGCCAGCCCACAAACCTCCTTAGTACTTAAGTCCTAATTTTCGGACATTTTTTTTTTTTTTTTTTAGAGGTTTTTGTTTTTTACAGGTTTTTGCTATAGGGCACATGCGCTCGCCAGACAGACAGAGAGAGACATAGAGACAGAAAGCGAGAAATCACCCCCTAGGGGGGATGGTCACGCTGCAGTCCCTTCTTCTCCATTCTCCTCTCAGGATCTTGGGCACGCACGCACACGTGCCCGGCGTGAGTTCTAAGCCACCGGGTCCGGGATGCGAACCGCGGTCAACTACGTGGGAATCCAGCGACATAGCCATTATGCTAACTGCTGGTTCCCCAGACATGTTTTTGTTGATTTTTCTCTTAAAATGTTTCTCGTGAGAGAGCATAGCCGCACACAGGAAGGGACCTGAGGTCAGTGAGCCAGAGGAGCAGACACCCCGCCAGGTCCTGTCACGTCTTCACCTCTTCCCACCAGCTGGTCACTGGTGGCTGACGTGTTTCAAGCTGACCTGGGTCGTGAGTCCTGGTTGACCGTGTGGTTCCTGGTACCACTGCTCAGGCCTCTTCTTTCCCCAAAGTTTATCTCACGAGATGTGCACACACAGACACCCAGGTGTGTGAACATGCGCACACACGGCCCTCTGCCTGCCCTTTAAAGCCAGTACGTCCATGCATTCAGGTCGATTTGGGACCTGAACCCCAGGCCTTCCCACATGGTGGTGGCATTGTGCAGGGGTGCCTGCAGCTTACACACCACAGCTGGGTGTGTTGCTCATTGTATTGTTTTTACTCAAAGTCAGAGGGTGTGTGTGCTTGCCAGGGAGAGAGGGCACCCCCACCGGGGCATGGCCGTGGTGCAGTCCCTTTCCTCATTGCTTCATCTCATTCGGGTTATGGCATGCACATAGACTTGCCCTGCAGCTTTCAGGCTGTGGGGCTGGGATTTGAACCTCGGTCTGTGATGTAGGGTCTGACTCCGTATGCACAGGGCTCACCCACCACGCTGTGGGGCCAGCCCACTCTTTCTGGTTTCACACCGGAAATGAAGATGCACTTTGCTGCCACACCAGCTTTTACACACTTCCCTCCCCTGTCTTGGGGGTGTAGCCTGTGGGAATCTGGTGAGGCCAGCGTTGTTTGCCCTGGGGCAGCTGCTCAGGGAGCTTGAAGCTGCGCCATGCTGCATACAGTGCTTACGTGACTGGAGTTCCTTAGTGCTTGCACCTGCACTGGCCCCTGCTTCAACAAGCTGTTTGGAACAGCCTGGCGTGAGCCGTCTTACCACTCCCTGGTGCCCTCCATGGAGCCTGTATCCTAGCTGGGTCCATGCTGCAGATGGTTGTTGCCCTGGGGTCTCCCGTCAGCCCTCTTCAGGGTCATGCTCTACTCCCTGAACTTTAAATGTTCTATTTTTTTCATTTGCTCCCTTGTTTTGGGGAGTCCTCTTTTCTAGTAACTTCCTAAGAGCAGGCACATAGATATTTCTTGTGACATTGTATGTCCAAAAACGTGCTTGCTCTAGGGGCCTCTGTGGTTGAAATTGGCTGGGTATAGAACTCCAGGTCAGGCATTGGCTCCCAGAGTGGTGAAGGCTTGCTCTGTGGTCTCCTGGCTTCTGTGTTGCTGTCAAGAAATTTGGTGCCATTTGGATTTCTGATCTTGTACAAATATGGGACTTATAAGAAATTCATGGAAAATTTGTATTATGGAAGAGTTATGCTGCATGAATCTTAAAGATTTTTGCCTAAAAATAAACTTGTGTTTTAGCTTCATTTTCTCATGAACTTTCTGCAGTTCCTTGTATGTGATCTGTTTCCTTTTCCCGTGTACATGTTGGTTTAGACAGGCTCTCGCTGGGTTGCAGTCCTGCCTCAGCCTCTGAGTATCCAGCCCACAAGCGTGTACTGCCGTGCCAGTTCCTGCAGATGGGATCTTACTGTGCTGCCCACTCTGGTTGAAAGCTCGCCATGCAACCCTTTCCTGTTCAAATGTTGTTGTTTTTTAAAAATATTTATTTATTTCCATTTTTTATTATTATTTTGTAATTTGACCCTAAAGAGACAGAGAGAGAGAGAGTGAAAGGGAGAAAGCAAGCTGCCAGGTCTAGGACTCTAACCACAGTCAGCCATGTGGGAATCCAACGCCTTCAACCACCCTGCCACCTGCTGGCCTCCAGAATCTTTTTTTTTTTTTTTTTTTTGGAGAGGTTTTCGCTATAGGGCGCTTGCGCTCGCCAGACAGCCAGACAGAAACAGAGAGAAAGCGAGAAATCCCCCCCCAGGGGGGATGGCCACGCTGCAATCCCTTCTCCTCCATTCTCCTCTTGGGATCTTGGGCACGCACGCACACGCGCCCAGCGTGAGTTTAAGCCACTGGGTCTGGGACTCGAACCGCGGTCGACTGTGGGAGTCCAGCGACATAGCCATTACGCTAACTGCTGGTCCCCCCCAAAATTTTTTTTAAAGTTTATTTTCTTCATGAGCGAGGCAAAGACTGGTACCCTTGATGAGGTTTCATGCCACAGGCCATGAGCCCTGCTCCCTTGTGGCAGGGGAGGATCCCACTGTCACGCTGGGCGCGTGTTTGGCAAGGCTGAAGTGGTTGCAATTTCCGCTTAGAGCAGCTTGACTTGGAGCGAGTGTGGCTTGATGGGACGTGGGCACAGGCACAGGCGTCTGCTTTCGAGGTTGCTCAGCAAATACGAGAGGCTGTCCTGTCCGCTCCCATCAGACGTGAAGGGGACAGCTCGTGTGGCCCAGGGCCCTGCCCCTGCCCGCTGGCCCGTGCTGCGTGTGGTGCCCGCCCTCCCCTTGGCAGCAGTCCGCTCAGCGTCCGGGCTGGGTCTCTGCCCTCCTCACTCAGTGTCCCCTGTGGGCTAACCTGTTGTCACGTGTCGCTGTCAGTGTTGGTGTCGTGTAGTGGCTGCCTCGTTCATCGTGTGACGGGAGGCTGCGCGTTTGGTGGTATCCAGTTCTCTGTGGTTCACGCGCTCTCAAGTACCGGCTGCCCATGGACTCGGGGTTACTTGGGGGAGTGAGAGTGGCCAGTCCCAGTTGCCATGGCCACATGGAGGACAGGGTGCCCGAGGGTCATTGGAGCCCTGTGACTCACACAGACAGGTGCCCTCCCAAGGGGTGTCCTGGTCTCATTGCCCTCTGGACGCTGCCCAGAGGTCACGGAGTGGTTAGGCTTGAGTTTGGTCTGCCCACGTTCTTGCCGCAACTGGTGCTGTTTGACTTGAATTAGTTTATTATTATTTTTTAAAGAATTGTTCATTTAATTTTATATATTCATTCATTTATTTTAATTTGACCAGAGAGAGACAGAGAGAGAGAAAGAGAAAGTGAGAAAGCAAGCCACCAGGTCTGGGACTCGGGCCATGGTCAGCCATATGAGAGTGTTCAGCAGCTTAACCACCACGCCACCTGCTGGTCCTGAATTAATTAATTCTTAAAGTGGGGCCAGAAAGTGACGTGATGGTTAGGGTTCTGGCCTCCCGCAGGGCTGATCGTGGTCTGAGCCCTGGCCCTCCTTGCTGCCTCCTCAGTTTCCCTGCCTCTCTCTGGTGAGTTAAAGTAGTCATAATGACAGTAAATTAAGTTGAATAATTCTTTATAAAAATGAACTCTTGGGAACAGCAGTTGGCGTGGCCATCGCTGCACTCCCATGTAGTTGACCCTGGTTCCAGTCCTGGATCTGGTGGCTGAAACTCACGCCGGGCGCGTGTGCGTGTCCAAGACCTGGAGAGGAGAATGGAGGAGAAGGGATTGTGGCGTGGCCATCCCCCCTGGGGAGTGATTTTTCTTGCTTTCTGTCTCTCTGTCTCTGTCTTTCTGGCGAGCGCACCCCAATACAAAAAACCCCTCAAAAAAAAAAAAAAAAAAAAAGTGAACTTTTGGAACTCTTGAACTCTCTTTTCTCAGAGAGGGAGAGATTGACGGGCCAGCACCTGGACAGGGTCCCTCATGCTGTGGGACCCTCCAGTCACCAGCCAGGGGCGGGGTGCGTGTGCATGCCGCCTGCTTCCGGTCAGCTGGGATCCAAGTCCCAGTCTGCAGAGAGCCTCACCACCTGCACCTCCGCGGCCAGGCCTGCGGCCTCAGTGCCTGTGTGGCGGGCGAGTGGCGGCTCTTGTGCGGCCCCAGCTTCCGCCCTTCCCTGTCAGATAAGAAAGCCGAGATCGACGTCCTGGCTGCGGAGTACATCTCCACGGTGAAGGCACTGTCAGCCGAGCAGCGCGTGGAGCACCTGCAGAAGATCCAGAGTGCCTACAGCAAATGCCGGGAGTACAGCGACGACAAGGTGCAGCTGGCCATGCAGACCTATGAGATGGTGAGCCCTCCGCCAGGCCTGCCCCGCCCATGGCTCCTTGCTCTGTCTGGAGGAGCGTTGCTCTTGCAGTATCGCCTCCATGTGACTCTTCTGCCAGCTTCTAGTAAAGCCCTCACGCTGGGTCTGCCCAGGCCGCACTCCCCGCTCCCCGTTGCTGGTCTGCCCAGACCCTTCTCCCTGCTCCCTGTTGCTGGTCTGCCCAGGCCCCTCTCCCCGCTCCCCGTTGCTGGTCTGCCCAGGCCCCTCTCCCCGCTCTCCGTTGCTGGTTTGCCCAGGCCCCACTCCCTGCTCCCCTTGGCTCCTATCAGGCTCGGAGCTCTTGAGGGAGCTTGGGAGATAGTGTCACTCGGGAGATATAGAACTTACACGTGGGCAGCTGCTCGTCCATGTTGGAGCACATGTGCTCATAGGAGAGGGTGCACCCTCCCCAGGCTGGCCACACGTGGCCCCAGCCTCCAGTCCTCCAGGACGTGCGTGTGCTCATTGTGGGGGCCGACTGGGCGTGGGGTCTGGCTGCAGTCGTCCCATGGCCTGTTCCTGAGCAGTGCATTGCTTCTGCCATGGAGCTGCCCTGCGAGTGGGATTTGCATGACCCCACTCTCATTCTTGCTGTGAGCAGACTGATTTCTTTTGAAAAAAAATTTTTAGGATGATTCCATTTCATTTATTCATTCATTTATTTTAATTTGACCAGGAGAGAAAGAGAGAGAGAGAGGGAAAGTGAGAAAGCAGATTGTGAGGTCCAGGACTCGAGCCATGGTTGACCATGTGGGAGTGTCCAGGGCCTTAACCACCATGCCACCTGCTGGTCCCAAGCAGACTTTTCTATAAAGCTTGGTTTGGGGCCAGCTGGCAGCCTTGGAGTTTAAGGCACTGAGTCCCCCATGGGTGGCCCCTGGAGTCCTGGACTCCAGGTGTGTGTGTGTGTGTGTGTGTGCTCACCCAAATGCCCTAGAGGAGACTAGAGAAGGAGGGTCTCGCACGGTGGTGGTGGCCGCAGTGGCTCCATTCCCGGTGCTTTGTTGTCACCCAGATGGCCTGCCCACGTGCCGGTGGCTCCCTGTAGGTTACAGCATTTCGGCTTTCAAGTTAGGCTTCAGCATCACAGCCCCGAGTCCTTCATATTACCCAAGTGTTCCTCATTGCCCACACTCGTGGTCTTTCCCCCCCAAATAGTTTTTTTCCTGTGAGGTGTCTCTCAAATGAGTGAGGGTGAAGGCCTCACATGCTGCGGGGTCCTGAAACCTTGGGCCTGCTGCGGCAGGGCGTGTGCTAGTGAGATGCAGCGGGCAAGAGAGGGCTGGGGGCACCAGCAGCCCCGGGATGGCCGTCTGCTCTTCGGTAAGGCCAGGCCTCCCTTGTAGGTGGACAAACACATCCGCAGGCTGGACGCTGACCTGGCCCGCTTCGAAGCGGATTTGAAGGACAAGGCAGAGGGCAGTGACTTCGAAAGCTCTGGAGCGCGCGCACTGAAAAGCAAGTCTGTCATCTGTCCTCATTCGTTGCCCACCGCGCGACGTTTGCGAGCTTTGTCAGATAATGTGGACCTCGGCACAGATGCGCACTGGTGGCTGGGTAAATCGGGTCTTTACTGGGCTCCACGAAAGTAATTTGAGTCTTTCTTTTTCAGAAGGTCGGGGTCAGAAAGAGAAAAGGGGCTCCCGGGGCCGGGGCAGGAGGGCATCCGAAGAAGACACCCCAAAGAAAAAGAAGCACAAAGCAGGGTGAGAGCTGCGTCCTTCCTGGGGAGCGCCCTGGGCGTCTGTCAGGGTGAGCTAGGGCAGCTGTGAGAGCAGAGGCTGCGTGCCAGGTGGACTCTGGGTCCCGGTGCTGGCCTGCGTGCCAGATGTGGAGCTCTGGGTCCCGGTGCCGGCCCACGTGCCAGATGTGGAGCTCTGGGTCCTGGTGCCGGCCCGCGTGCCGGGTGGACTCTGGGTCCCGGTGCCTTCAGGTGTAGGTTGGGACACTCTCAGACAGCCTGAGGGCACCGCTGTCACGGTGACTCATGGTGTCACACTGCGACCTGCCAGGCTTAAGACTGAGCAAGGAGAGTTGGGGGTGAACCCAGCAGGCTGGTGCCAGGACCCTCTGGCTTGGCTGTGTGTGGGTGTGGAGTTTCTCAACGGGCCCAGCCGGAGCCACTCTGCAGAGCGGTGTGTGCTGTGTCTGCTGGCCATCGTGCGCAGCACACGTATTTGTGTGTGTTCGTGGTTAAGCCATGTGCCTGCGTCTGTTGGGTGCATGTCACTGAACTCGAATGTCTTCAGGACACTTACTGGGTGCCCTCTCCCCGCCACCTACTTTACGGAAGTGCCATCCAGACTCAAGGCAGGATACGGAAGGACCTGGTGCCTCCATGGAGGTGACGCGGTTATGGGAGAGGGCAGAAGAGCTTGGGGACCCAAGGGGAAAAACTTCCTTGTTTCAAAACCTGGTGTTTAAACTTACTTTTTTTTTTTTTTTTGCCATAGGTTGCATGTACTCACCAGAAACAGAGAGAGAGAGGGGAAAAGTGAGAAATCACCTCCTGGGGGATGGCCACGCTGCAGCTCTCCTCCATTCTCCTCTCGGGGCTTTGGGCACTCATGCACACGCACCCAGTGTGATTTCGAAGTTTCTGGGTCTGGAACTTGAACTGCTGGCACCACCTGGGAGTCCAGCACCTTAACCACCAGCGTTGTTCTTTCTTTTTTATTTTTTAAAGAGTTAGTTACTTGCTTGGGAACCAGCAGTTAGCGTAATGGCTATGTCGCTGGACTCCCAGTCGACCGTGGTTCGTGTCCCGGACCCGGTGACTTGAAACTCACGCTGGGCGCGTGTGCATGCGTGCCCAAGATCCTGAGAGGAGAACAGAGGAGAAGGGATTGCGGCGTGACCATCCCCCCTGGGGGGTGATTTCTCGCTTTCTGTCTCTATGTCTCTCTCTGTCTGTCTGGCGAGCACACGTGCCTTACAGTGAAAACCTCTCCCCCCCCCAAAAAAAAAGAGTTAGTTACTTGCTTTTATTTGTCATTATTATTGTTGTTATTATTTTAAAGAATTATTTATTTAATTTTATTAATTGTCATTATTTTATTTTATTTTTTTGAAATTGCCCAGAGAGAGACAGAGAGAAGGAAAGCAAGAAAGCAAGCTACCAGGTCTGGAACTCAAACTGTGGTCAGCCATGTGGGAGTCAGCCACCTCGCCACCTGCTGGTCCCTTATTTATCATTATTATTATTTTTTATTATTTTCATTTTTATTTTTATTATAAAGCACATGCATTCACCAGAAGGAGAAAGAGAGAAAGTTGCTGGGTTTAGAACTGGAACTGTGGTCGGCCATGTGAGAGTCCAGTGCCTTAACCACCGTGCCACCTGCCAGCCCCAGCTGCACTGGCTCTTACTACTCTCTTTTCTGCTCTATTTCTGCCCTCTACTCGGGTTCATTTTGGCTTGTTTTTCTAGCTTTTTAAGGCAAAAATAGCTTGAATTACTGATTTTGATACCTTACTCCTACTAATAGCTTTTCACTGCATTCCACAAACTTTGGTATGTTGTGTGAGTTTTTTTAAACTTAATGTATTTATTTATTTATTTATTTTCTTTATGACACGTGCACATGCTGTGTCCTACCTGGTGTCAGGCAGCCCAGATCAGGCTGTATGTGCCCTGCCTTGCTGTGGAGGTCCTGGGATGTGAATTCAGGGCCTTTCCCAGTTGTGTTATTGTTGTAGCAATACTACCACCTGACCTATGTTTTTGCTTTTTTAAGGGTACTTAAAAAATTTTTTTTAATTTAAATTTTTTTTTTTTGGAGAGGTTTTTGCTATAGGGCGCATGTGCTCGCCAGACAGAGAGAGACAGAGAGACAGAAAGCGAGAAATCACCCCCCAGGGGGGATGGCCACGCCACAATCCCTTCTCCTTCATTCTCCTCTCGGGATCTTGGGCACACACGCACATGCGCCCAGCGTGAGTTTTAAGTCACCAGGTCCAGAACGTGAATTGCAGTTGACTACGTGGGAATCCAGCGACAGCCATTACGCTGACTGCTGGTCCCTTTAATTTAAAATATTAAAAAAATTCCTTTGCAAGTTTTCTTTGACCTATAACTTCTGTAGAGGTATGTTTCTCAATTTGTGAATAATTTGGAATTTTCCACATAAGTTTGTGATTGCAGTTTTTGGTTTACTTCTGTTGTGGTCAGAGAACTTTCTGCAGTCAAAATTATTAGGGCCAGCAGATGGTATAGCAGTTATGTCTCTGGACTCCCATGGGGCCGACCGCGGTTTGAGTCCTGGGCCCGGGGAGTTGAAAATCATGCTGGGCATGTGTATGCACCTGCCCAGGATCCCAGGAAGAGAATGGAAGACAAGGGATTGTGGTGTGGCCATCCCTCTAGGGACTGAGTCTTACTTTTCCTTTCTCTATCTCTCTCTCTTTACCCCTGGCTAGTGCGTGTGCCCTGAGACAAAAACGTCTAAAAAATAAGAGGAAAAGAAATTATCTGAAGTCTGAAAAGCTTGGGTTGTGGTCCCGCTTATCTACCTTGCCCAGCGTCGTATGCTCTTGGGAAGCCTTGAGTCATTCCATAGCTGGACTGCCCTGTCGCCTTTTGCACATCCCTAAACACTGTGTCGGTGCCTTGGTTGATGGTGTCCTGTAGGTGCCTGTCCCCTCGCTGATGTCCTGTTCACCCATTCTGTCAGCTCCTGAGAGGAGTGTCGGAAACTTTAGCTCTGGTTACACGTTGGTCTATTTCTCCTTTTAGTTCTACCAGTTTTTCAGATTTTGCTTAATATATTTTAAAGTAGTTATTTGGTATATATTCACTTGGGAGCTTTGTGGTTTGGGACTTTTATTTACTCTATCATTATGAAATGTCTCTTTTTGTTCCTGGGAATACTCTTTATTTTGAAGTCTACTTTGGTGTGAATTTTTTGAAGACTCTTCATCATTGTAACTACTGTAGCCATCTTCTGATGAGTTTTTGTATGATTTATATATATATTTTCATCAGTTTTACAGAATTATTTAATTTTACTTATTGTTATTGTCATCATTATCTGAATTTGGTATACAGCATGTGCACTCATCAGAGAGACAGGGAGACAGAGAAAGTGAGAAAGCAAGCCACCAGGTGTGAGACTCGAACCATAGTCGGCTATGTGGGAGTCCAGTGCCTTAGCCACCATGCCACCTACTGGCCCCATGTTTCAACATGTTTGTGTGTTTCTATGTAGAACAGATTGCTTGTAGGAAGGAAATCTTTGAAAACATTTCTTTTTTTTTTTTTGGAGAGGTTTTTGCTATAGGGCGCATGCGCTTGCCAGAGAGACAGAGAGACAGAAAGCAAGAAATCACCCCCATGGGGGATGGCCACACCATAATCCCTACCTCTCCATTCTTCTCTCGGGATCTTGGGCACACACGCACACATTCCCGGCTTGAGTTTAAGCCACCAGGTCCTGGACTCGAACTGCGGTTGACTATGTGGGAGTCCAGCGACATAGCCATTAAACTAGCTGCTGATCCCAAGAATGTTTTTCATTTCAGAGATTGCCCTGACAATCTCTGCCTTTTCATCGCAGTATTTAGGCTATTTACATTTAATGTAATTGATGACAGATTGAATTTAAATGTGCTAGATTTTTAATTTTTTTAATTGATAGAAGGCACATATGCTTTCCAGCGAGCGAGCGAGAGAGAGAGTGTACACTACCATGTTCAAGACTCAGACTGTGGTCAGCCATGTGGGAGTCCAGCGCCTCAACACCGTGCCACCTGCTGGCCCCATGTAGGTGGGATCTAAAAGCATTGAATTTGGGACCAGCTGGTGGCTTGGTGGTTAGGGTGGCTGGATTCCACATGGCCAACTATGTGGTTTGAATCCTGGACTTGGTCATTTGAAAAACATGCCAAGCTTGTGTGCATGTGTGCCCAAAATCCCAAAAGGAGGGATAAATGGAGGAGAAGGGATTATGGTATGGTACCCTCCAGGGGTGCTCTCTCACTCTCTCTCTGTCTGCTGTGTGCACACGAGCCCTCTAGCGCAGTAAGACACACCGGTGGTGCTCTCTCACTCCTTCTCTGTCTGAACCTTCTAGCCCAGGAGGAGATGCTGGACCCCAGGGAGCAGAGAGTAGCATGGCGGTTACGAGTGTCAGCTCAGCGAAGATATCTGGCCCACGCTAGTGAAGCAGTGAGAGCTTTCGTGATTGAGCTCAGGGGGCCACTGGAGCCTGTGCCAGCGGCCGGTGCCAACAATCACAGTGTCCGCTGTTGCCTTTGGGGAGGGGTCTCTTAACCAGTAGACTCGGGGTCAACTTGTATCTTGTTTTTTTATGTCAATTTTAAGCAGCGAGAGCCACAGAACTAACTTAGCAACAGTAAAGTAAGCCCGGCTAGACCCACTGCCTGTGTGGGGCCATGCCAACTCCGTTCCTGGTGGTCCTCGCTCTTGCACGTGGGTGTGGAATCCTGTATTGACTCCGTCCTGGTGATCCTCGCTCCTGCATGTGGGTGTGGAGTCCCGTGCCGACTCCGTTCCTGGTGGTATGTGGGTGTGGAGTCCTGTACTGACTCCATTCCTGGTGGTCCTTGCTCCTGCATGTGGGTGTGGATTTCTACATGGGGCATTTCTTTGCCCAAATAATTTCTTTTAACTTTTTTTTTTTATAGAACAGGTCTGTTGATGGTAATGAATTCCCTCAATTTTTGTTTCTGTAAAGATGTCTGTTTTTCACTTATAGTTTTTTATTTTTAAAATGTTACTACAGGACACAGGTGCCCACTGGAGAGAAAGGGAGGGAGGGAGGGAGGGGGAGAGAGAGGGAAAGCGCCCTGTCACTCCTGGAGAGAGGCATGCCATGGATTTTTGGCATGCACACACACGTTTTCAGTGTGTGTGTATGTGTGTATGTGTGTGTGTGTGTGTGTCTTTTTTTCTTTAGAGAGGGTTTTGCTATAGGGTGTGTGTGCTCACCGGAGAGACAGAGACAGACAGAGACAGAAAGTGAGAAATCACCCCCGTAGAGGGGATGGCCACGCCATAATCCCTTCTCCTCCATTTTCTTCTCAGGATTTTGGACACACACACATATGCGCCCAGTGTGAGTTTTAAGTGTCTGAGACTTGAACCGTGTTCAACCATGTGGGAGTCCAGTGATATAACCATTATACCATCTGTCGATTTCTCCAGTGTTTCTTTTTCTCTTATTTTTCTTTTTAAAGAATTATTTAACTTTATTTATTTATTTATTTTAGTTTGACCAATGAGGGACAGAGCAAGAGAGAGACAGATTGAGAAAGCAAGCTCCCAGATTGGGGACTCGAACCACAGTCAGCCATGTGAGAGTCCAGTGCCCTTAACCACCATGCTACCTGCCAGCCCCTCCAGTGTGTTTCTTAAGCTGCCACATCTGGGACTCTGACCATGCAGTTGGCCACCTGGGACCACCTGCATTAACCAGCAGGCCACTGGCTAGCTCTATAGGCTCACTTTTAATGTTTGTAAAAAGCCTTTCCTTGGTTCTTTAGGTGGCATGGAGGTTAAGGTGGCTAGATCTCACTTGAATAGCTTAGTGGTTTGAGTCTCAGGCCCTGCAGCTTGAAAATTGTATTCAGTGTCTGTACCCAAAAATCCCAAGAGGAGATTGGAGGAGAAGGGATTGCGGCATGGCCATCCCCCATGGGGGGGATTTCTCGCTTTCTGTCTCTCTGTCTCTCTTTTTAGTGAGTGCACAGGCCCTATAGCAAAAACCTCTCACAAAAAAAAAAGTAGTAAAATGTTTCTACTTAAAGGGCCAGATGCAGGCCGTTCTTTCTCTTGCCCGGCCCCTGCTCCCGCACCACCACCATCCCAGGTCAGCTGGAGGCCGTGGGGGCGGTAGCAGACCCTTCTGGGATGTGGACGCCTCAGGGACTTGCACTCCTCCCGTCGTCGCCGTGTGCCTGTCGTCACCGTGTGGTGGCTGTGCTGGCCCAGAGTGGCCCTGCAGGAAGTCTAGCCCTCACTAGGCCCTAGAGGCAGGGCTGCTCCCTGTGGCCAGCTGCCCCTGTTGCCCTCACCCCGACGTCTCAGATGGGCTCTGCTCTGTGTGTCAGCAGTGGTGTCCTAGGTCTGCCCTGCCCTGCCCAGATGCGGGAGGCTGCCTCTGCATCTCTTGGCTGGAGTGCGGCCCAGCCATCACCTTCCCCAAGGACTGTGGCTGCAGATGTCCTTGGCCTGGGGGTCCTGCTGTGGGTCAGAGCTGAGCCTGGGGCCTGTCTCTGCAGCGGTCAGAGCCTCTTTCTGAGGGTTGTGCTGTGGTCAGGCCGGACCACATGTGCCCTGACGTCTGGCCCTCCAGATGTGGGATGGACCTGCAGGACAGCTCCTGCTACCCGAACGGGACTGGCCCCACCCTCAGGCTGTGCACTGGGCTGTCACAGGTGTTAGATGAGGACATGGGCGACTGGTGATGGCTGCAGGGCTTTGGCCTGAGGTCCCGCGCATCAGCCCGGGGCCCTGCAGATGGTCTTGTCACTGTCCCAGAGACCCAGTCTCAGCTGAAGTGTGCACCAGGGCTACTCTGACCTCTGCCATGTGGCAGGTGGTCAGACGGTCAGCAGCCACATGGGCGCCTGGCTTCTGGGGCGGGCTGCAGCTGCAGGCCTCATGCATCCTTTTTCCTTCTGTGGGGTGTCCTGGCTGCGCTTGGTAGTGGCATGAGTTCAGGGTGGCTCAGGGGGCCCTCAGTCTGTTCTGGTGGCTCGAGCATCCCTGTGAGCCCAGGCCCCACACTGCTCATGGCGTGCAGGAGGAGTGTGATGGCCGCAGGCCCGTCTTCTGAGGCCCTTGGCTCCCAGAGCTGGGCCTGCCAGCGGCTGGTGCTGGGAAGTACGTGGGCCCGACGTGGAGACCTGGTACTGTCTGCCAAGGGCATTGGCATGGGGTGTCTCTTGTGGCTGTCAGGCCGGAAGGTTGGCCACACCAGTGAGCTCCACCAGCAGGCACTGTCCCACTGCCAGGGAGCACTCCTTGGGAGTGGAGTGGCAGTGCCTACAGCCCACATGCGCTGGTGTTTCCGCAGGAGGCTGGGAGGCAGCAGGTCAGCCCGACTGCCCGGCCTCTGGGACTGTCCTCACTACTGGTCCCCAGGGGTCATGTAGCAGCCTTGTAGGGCAGGACAGCAGGACACACACGGGCCGCGAGGCAGAGTTGTGGGGCTGTCGTGTGTGCCTGGCAAGTCTGTGTTTGGTTTTGGTCTGACGGTGGGGTGGGTCGGGGCGTGTTTCTCTGTGCTGACGGCATGTGCCGCCCAGGTGCTCTGTCATGCATGAGTTTATCTGAGAAATCCTACAGCCCCCATAGTGCACCTATGCCAGCAGTGACAGTCACTGGGCCCCGTGTTTCAACGCTGTGGATGTGACTTGGGTAGGGCTATTGTCATGGGCTGCTGCAGGGACAAGGACAGCGGGTTTGGGGAGAGTGGCCCCAGCCGCCAGGTGGCCGAGAAGCATGGTGAGCCTGGGGAGGGTGAAGGGAGCTGCAGTGCTTCGCAGGTGTGGGGCAGAAGTGCCCGTGCAGACATAGGGCAGTCTGGGCACTGGAGGAGGGTGTGGCCAGAGGCCAGCAGGCTGTGATTCCTGGGTCAGGCTGGGTGGGAGGCAGGAGGCAAGGAGGGTTGTTGGCCTGGAGGACAGGCAGACACAGAGGCTGGACTGTCCTGTCCGGGTAGAGACCAGAAGGCACATCTAGGACGGGCCAGTGCCTGGTACTATGCCGTGCGCACTCGGGTCTCCGGGCACCCTGCTCTCTGCACCAAGTCCTTGTCTGGCACCCGTGGCATCGTCCCCACCTGTCCAAGCTCACCACCATGGGTTGTTGGTGTGTGGCTGGTGGTATTTGAGTGAAGTCTTTATGTGACTTAAATGTGCCTCTCCTTGATGGTGGTGTGTGTGCACGTGTGCAGGGGCACGCTCTGAGGTCTGGTTGCACCGGGACCCTGTCCTCTAGTCTGTAGCCTGTCGGGTCCCAGGTGCTGGCTCGTTTACCCGGCATGTTCTGGCCAGTGGGCTGGGCTCACCGAGTGGTTGTGGTCATGTTACCGCCTTGCCTAGGCCCACAAAGACCTGCCTGGGTGCGATGTGCTCACAGGCACGTGCTACCTGTGGACTCTAAGGAGCCGTTCCTGGTCAGAGGGACACTTGGGGTGTCTCAACTGAAGCTGTTTGAATCAGGAAGAGAACGCCCAGGAGCATGGCAGGCCCTTGACCCGCCCCACTTGGGCCCCAGCCCCACCCTCCCCCCAGGGCTCAGGGCCTGGTGCACCCTGCTGTGTGCCTCCGCGACGCCGTGTCCCCACAGGTCCGAGCTCGCCGACGCCATCCTGTCCGTGCACCCGTCCGACGTGCTGGACATGCCCGTGGACCCCAACGAGCCCACCTACTGCCTGTGCCACCAAGTGTCTTACGGCGAGATGATCGGCTGTGACAACCCGGACGTGAGTGCCCGGCCCGACCCGGCCCGGCTGCTCAGGCGCATCTGCAGGGCCACGTGACTGGGGCCCTGCGCGGCAGGTGGGGGCGCTGGTTTCCCCGATCACTGACCGGAGTGCCTCCCTTGCAGTGCCCCATCGAGTGGTTTCACTTTGCCTGTGTGGACCTCACCACCAAGCCCAAAGGGAAATGGTCAGTATGACTCTGTGCTCTCCTGCCTGTCGGTGTGGCTGCCGGCTACCAGGGAGGCTCTGGGAGCTGGGGACGTGGCTGGCGGGAGGGCAGCCTCTAAGCATGTCTGGATGGTGGCTGGGTGGTGTGTCCTCCCACTGTGGTGCCCATCCTGCTTCCCGGGCTGAGTGGGCAGAGGGTCACCTGCCGCCCGCCGGCCCTAGGAACAGTTACCAGACTCATACGTTGTGGTGCATGGAGCCACAGTGTGTCTGGAGACAGCCCTCACACACCTGTGAGGGATGTGGCCGTCACCTCGACGGAAGTGAGAAATGCCAGAGTCAGGCCCTGGTTCGTGGGAGCCAGCTGCTCCTGGGCCCTTGGGCAGGGCACCTTTCCCGTCATCCCTGTGGCTTTGCCGAAGCACAAGCCTGGCTTCGTGCCTGGCCTCACGTGGACACAGGCTGGTAAGTGGAGGTCAGAAGTTGTGTCCGGCTGCCCTCCCTGTGCAGCACCAAGGGTGTCATGGTGAGGTCCCTGCTGTCTACACAGATAGGAACTGGGACACAGGTCCTGAGTGCTGGGGTGTGGGGTGGGGCTTCCTCGAGGCCTCTCTGTGGCTCGCAGTGTGCAGGCTTTGCCCCTGGTTGGTCAGGTTGGGACAGGTTGTCACACTGCAGCGTAGTTAGGGCCTGGAGCCAGCCAGCAGGTGAGCTGAGGCGACCTCCCCGCAGCCTGGACCACGCTCCGAGTGGCTGCCACCATCTGGGAGAGCCTGCAGCAGGCCTAGGCCAAGACTGCTGCCCTCGCACGGCCTCGTACCAAGGAGTGAGGGGCCCTGCAGGTCCCAGGATGGGCTGGCCAGGGGACAGAGCGTGCCCACGCCCAGGGCCTCAGCACCCACGGGCCGCAGACACTCTGCCAGCACAGGTGTGGTGGGCCCCTTGCTCAGTGACTGCCGTCAGGGCGGGAAGGGCTCGCCATGCCAAGCAAGCAGTTATCTGCCTCAGCTGCCGGCTCCACGGGCGTACGTTCTGTCCCATGTCCTCCGATCCCATGTCCTCCTGTCCTGCATCCTATCTTGTGTCCTCCTGTCCCGTGCCCTCCTGCCCCATGTCCTGTCCCGTATCCTCCTGTGCCGTGTCCTCCTGTCTCCTGTCCCGTGTCCTCCTGTCCCTGTCCTGTCTGTGTCCCGTGTGTTCTCCCAGGGTGGGGAGCGAGGAGTGGGTCTGGCACAGGCTGGTGGGCAGGACGCTGAGCGCTGCCCTTCTCGCAGGTTCTGCCCGCGGTGTGTGCAGGAGAAGAGGAAGAGGAAGTGAGCAGGGCCGAGGCCGGCCTGGAGGGCGAGTTGGCGTGTTCTTGATCGTGTTGCAATATTTCCCTTCGTGTTAGAACTACCTTGTTTGGATTGATACCTAATAACTCAGTGGCCAGTTTCGATCCCGGGGTTCCCTGAACTGAGCAGGGAACTGGCATCGGCCCCATTTGTGTGAGGAGTGGCCCTGTGGTGACCTCGCTACTGACTCTACACCCCTGTCCCAAGTGCGAGGTCACTGTGGGGTCTGGACAGACTTCTGTGAAGTTGGCGCAGGGGAGACGTCCAGCCTGGTACTCGGCCACCGCGTGCCTGTGTGGCATGTCTGCGGCTCCTAGGGCTGTCCGCATAGCCTGTCCACCACCGTGAGCCCCCGCCACGCCGGCCCTGAGCCAGGACACTGCCATGTGCTGGGAAGGGCCGGCCCTGACCGGGAGGTGGTGGCTGTGCCTCTCCGTGCTTTGCTGCCTGGGTGGACTCTGTCCCCCCTCCAGGATGGACCTGGAGCAGACAGTGCGACCCTGGAAGACCACGGCCAGCAGCGACGAGGCCGGCGTGCCAGCCGCTGGTGTCTGCCCCTCCGGGGATCCTGATACTTTACTGTGAAGAGGAGGCCGGCCCCATAGCAGGAGGGCTGTGGGGCTGTGGCTGCTGTGGGTCCCGCCTGGGAGCTGCTCAGTCTCGTTTGCAGTGGGGGCAGAGGTGGGCCAGCTGCGGTCATGGGATACAGTGTGTGAGTTGAGTGTGCATATGTGAGTGCGTGTGCATGTGTGTGTGCATGTGAGTGTGAGTGCATGTGCGAGTGTGGGAGTGAGCGTGTGTATGAGTGTGTGTGTGGGTATGAGTGAGTGTATGAGTGTGAGTTTGAGCTTGTGAGTGAACATGAGTGTGAGCATGTATGAGCATGTGCGAGTTTGTGTTAGCGTGTGCAAGCATGTGTGAGTTTGTGTGAACGTGTGTGGGAGCACGTGAGTGTGTGTGTGAGCATGTGTGTGAATGTGTGAGTTTGTGTGAGCATGTGTGAACGTGTTTGAGCATGTGTGAGCATATGTGTTTGTGAGCATGTGTGAGCGTGTGTGCGAGCATGTGTTTGAGCGTGTCTGTGCAAGCGTATGTTTGTGTGTGAGTGTGTGCGAGCATGTGTTTGTGTGTGTATGCAAACGTGTGTGTGTATGAGTGTGTGTGAACATGTGGTGCCACAGTGGGTTCTGGAACGCAGTCAGGAACTAGAGTGCTTTTGTTTAATCAGCATTTGCCAAACCAGTTGTGAGCGTTGTTCTGGTAACGTAGGGAGGAAGTGCATCCACGTGGCCTGGAGCACGTGTGTCCTGACACGTGATCTGCAGGTTGCTGCAGCTCTCTGGCTGGAGCAGGCGCGTAGAGCAGCTGCAGGAGGACCAGGCGCAAACCTGTCTCCTCGTGAGGAGAGTCACCGTGGTGACAGTTTAGCCCCGACCGCCATAGCAAGTGTCTTGCCTGCTGACAGCCTCGCTCAGGGGGAGCGCTGCAGCCTGTCGGCACCAGCCCCAGGGCCAGCGAGCTCTGGGGGGCCGCACTTGCGCCTTCCTGATCTCGGCCCTGGGACCACACGGGGCACACGTGCCTGCCCTCACCGGAGAAGGGAGCTGCTCGCCGGCGGCGGTTGTGGCATGGGTTGCCTGGCTGGCACTGCTGGTCCTACCTGGCGTCAGAAGCTGGGGAGTGGGGTGGGCGGTCCTGGGAGGTCCCAGACCTGCAGAAACCTCCCAAGACCTGAGCCCCTGCAGTGTGGGGCAGAGGTAGGGTGAGCCCCGTCCCAGCCAGGGCGCTGAAGCTGGGCACACCCTCACCCCGATCGCAGCTCTGGGCTAACACAGGTGTTTAGAGATCATGGCGGGGGGGGCTTGGGCGTTCGTCTTCTCCACTCGTCTCCCGTTTTTTGTGGGGAGGGACGGTAGGTTCAGGGGTCTGATGAACCAGGCCTGGGCCCGCTGGTGCTCACTAGTGCCATGTCTGGCTTTTAGAGCAGCTTGCACCATTGTCCTCAGGTGTGCTGCCCTCTCTGTGGTGACTGTTCCGAGTTCCCGCTGACCTCTGTGGTGTCCTGCCTGTCACAGTGCTGTCACCACAGGAGGGCACAGCCTCAGGGAATGGGAAGCAGAAACAAGACCCTGTGGCTGGGGCTGCTCCTGACCTGGCTTGCCATTGGGGCGGTGTGAGGGCCACTGATGGCGCCTCTCCTGGGCGGCTCAGGGCCACATCCAGGCGTCACACCTACCCAGGATCAGACCTGACCCTGGGGTGGTGTGGGCCTCTCCTGTCTTGGATCGAGGGTGTCTGGGCTGGGCCATGGGTCACTGCAGCAGCTTCCTCTGGCCCCAGGGCTGTGGTCGTTCCCTGAGGGGAGGGGTGTGTGTGTGTTCTTGGGCGAGCGGGCAGCACTGGCGAGAGCCCTGGCCCACGTCTGGACTCAGCTGGGTGCTGCCGAACCCCAATGTGTGACTGACATCCTCATGGGCCCCGGGCAGGTGACAGGACTGGCACCAGCCACAGGCCGGGACAGGCAGTGCGGGGACCACTGAGGCCAGGGCTGGAGGAAGTGGCAGGAGGGGTCCTGCGTTTCTGGAGAAGAGTTGGGTCACTGCCTGCGCCAGGAGGAGCCCTAGCGGGAAGTCTGAGGAAGGTCCTTTCCAGGATAACGTCCTTTTCAGGATAGAGCTCTGTGTCACGGCCCCCAACCCCCGTGTGTGTTCTGTGCTGTTCGCCTTTGCCACTTTTCATCCCAAAAGATGACACAGCTTTAATGTGGATGTTACGTTTTTTTTCAAGGAATAGTTATCTATGTTCCCTTTGTAAAGGAAAGGTGGTATTGTAAATCTTTTTATTAAAGAATGTAAAGATGTATATCTGTATTTTTGGATCATGTAATAGATTATGGATATATTGTTTAATAAAGTATTTTTTTGAACAAACATCGAAGTGCTTTGTTTGGGGAAGAGGCATCAGGCGCCTTCCCAGCGGGGTCTGTGCCCGTGGGCGCCACGTCCTTACTGTGGTCGCCTGTTTCCTGCCGCCGCCCGAACGGTGACGGCAGGGTGGGGCGGCCCTGGCCCCGCAGGCGCAGCCCCAGTGCGGGAGCATCGCCAGCCCGCGGTCGGTGGGGCGGGCACGTGTAGTCTAGCCTCGGTTCGCCGCGCGTCCCCTGGGGCTCTGACCCCGCGGCAAGACGAGGGCGCTCCCTGGCGGGGAGCCCGTGCGCAGGCGCGGCCACACTCCGCCTAGTCCTGCTCGGCGGCGACGCAGCGTGGTGCGTGCGCGTGCGTCGCCGCAGCACGGGTGCGCGGCGTGGGTGCGTGCGTGTGCCTGCTCCGTCCCGGGGACGAGCTTGGTGCTCGCTGGCCGCCCGTCGCCGACCTCGTTTCTCCGCCGCCTGGCCGGAGCCGGCTGGGCGGGACCCCCGGCGCCGCCACTTTTCAGCTGGTGTCCCGCGAACGCGGCACCTCCCGGGTTGGTGCACAGTCGGGCGCCCTCCGGTGCATTGGCGCCTCGCAGCCGGGTCTCGGTCTGAAGGACGAGCACGTCAGAGGGTTCTGGTTCTGGTTCTGCGAGGTCGGAGAGTGCCGCCAGACTCTCCCCTCGGTACAGCTGAGTGTCCTCAGAGCTCAGAGGTGGCTGCGGGGACTAGCCCTGCAGAGCGTCCCGCCCCTCCCGCCCACTTCTCCGCTGGGGCTCCTGGGCTGCATGTTGGGTCACTGTCTCAGGACAGGAGCGATGGTGCCCAGGTGGCCAGTGTGGCTGTCCCGCTCCTCTCTGGGCAGGCGGGTGGCAGCCTGCTGGCTGAGAGGCTTGGGCCAGTGGCGGAGGTGGCCGGGCGGCCCCAGCCTGGCCAGCAGGGGCTGCTCCTCCACACCCTCCCGGGACCCGGAGGTGCAGCTGACCTGCAAGCGCTACCCCGGGCGGCGGGGGGGC
>NW_006203673.1:772925-783784 GCF_000334495.1 Tupaia belangeri chinensis
GGGCGGCGGCCCTGCAGGCCCTCCCCCGGGCGGCGCCTGCCGTTCTCCACGGTGTCGGAGGAAGACTTGGCGGCTTTCCAGGGCATCGTCCCTGGCAGGGTCATCACAGACCCAGAGGAGCTGGACCCTTCTAACGTGGACTGGCTGAGGTCGGTCCGAGGTGAGTCTGGTCCCTGCGCCTCCTGAGGGTAGCCTAGGTGACCACAGCCCCAGGCAGGAAGCAAGAAGGCTGTGCCCTGGTGGTGGCTTCGGTTCCGCTGACCCCAGTGGCTTACACCCCACGGGGGAAGCCACCTCCCAGTGGTGCGTGCCTGTGTGTGCAGACCCACCTGAGTGGGGTCCTGTGGCCCTTCCTCACCCTGACAGTGACCTCAGGCTGGGCGCTCCAACCACAGGCGTCTGTTCTCAGGCGGTGCCCACTCGGCGGAAAGGGCGCCAGAGAAGACACTCCCTATGCCAGCCTCAGCCCCCCTGTTCCTGGTGGGCGCCTTCTGCCCACCAGGCGACATCAGTGCTCCCTGCCTTCTTCCACCAGAGCGTGAGGGAGAGAAGGAGCAGGTACCCCCTCCCCGTCTCCATCTCATTGGCATTTCGGACACGCATGAACTCGCTCAGTGTGTTTTCCAGGCACTGGGCTGGGTTCGAGCTGTGGTCAGCCATGTGGGGCCTGGCCCCCTCGGCCACTTGGCTGTGGTGCTGGCCCACCGTTCTCCTCAAGCTAGGGTGTCGTCTGGAGTAGAAAACCTGTCCAATCTGTCCTTGCTGCAGCTGGATGGCTCGCTGGGCCAGGCCTGTGGTGCGAGGAAACTCACTGGGTGCAGCCAGAGGAGAGACCGGGAGTGGGTGGAAGGGTGTTTCAGGAGCAGGAGCGGCCAGTGCGAAGCCTCTGAGCAGGGCCTCCTGGCCTGCACAGGGAGCCTGGGGCAGCCGGGCAGCTGGGGGTGTCTGGCTAGCCCGCCTGTGGGGAGGAGGGTTCCGAGGCCCAAGTGTGGAAGCTGAGGCTGGGGAGGAGCCCTCCTGTGGGCATGGGGTGTGGTCAGATTTGAGTGGGTTGGGAAGGGAGTCCCTGGGTTTTGCTGGACAATGGATGGAGTGGGTGAGGGCAGAGTGGGAGGGGAGCGGGAAGCGTGGTGGCCGGGTGCACCGGCTGACCAGCACGGAGGGCTCCCCCCGGCCACAGCTGGGCGTCAGATAAAGGCACGGGGACCTGCTGAGGCGTTCGGCTGGCTCGGGCAAGCCCACTGACCACAGTGACAGCCTGTGTCCCTAAGGCCACAGAAGGGCTCCACAGGGACGTCAGCTGGCCAGGGTGAGCCTGTGGGCAGGCTAGGAGGTCACCGCTTGGCGGCCATGTGGAGACTGGCCCAGGCAGGGCCGGTGGTACGTGTGAAGTGAGCAGGTGGCAGAACTGCGGCAGGGCGGCTCGTGGCCTGAGTGCTCTGCAGGACATCGGCAGTTCCAGAAGAAGGCGCAGGAGCTGTGGCGGGGCCAGGCCCTCCAGAGGGTGCCAGCCAGCTGCAGCGCTGGCCCGGGGACATGGGCCAGGGTCAGACTCATTTGGCTTGGCGGGCGTGTTCCAGCCTGCTCCTGTGCTCGTGTTTCCGGCTGCCTGGTGGCCGGGCGCGTCCTTGCCGGGATGGGAGTGTGCTGTGAAGAGCATCTTCCAGGGTCTTCCACCATCTCACCTGGCCCCTCTGTTGCAGGCAGTAGCAGGGTGCTGCTGCGGCCCCGGACGTCTGAGGAGGTGTCGCGCATCCTCAGGTAACAACCCCCATGCATCTTGTCTTGTTTGGCTGTCGGGAGTCTGCCCCGAGTTGCCGGCTACGGGCTGATGTGAAGGGTGCGAAGCTGCAGAGGTGGGGCTGGGAGGTAGGGGGAGGGCCTGGCGCTGCCTGGTTTCGGTGCTCAGGCACGTCCACATGGGTCACCCGGCAGCATGAGCTGCGTGGAGCGGTCAGGGAAGGAAGGGATGTCCTTATACAGTGCACTCTCCCTGACCCACTTGACCACGGTAGCGTGGGCGACAAGACGCCATGGAAACTGGGACGTGGCTGCTCCGCGGACACAGTGCTAACTCATGTGCCCTCAGGCCCTGCTGCACACCAATGATAAACCCACACTCAGTGCGGGTGGTGTGGTTTCTTCTGTACCCTGCCACGCCTCCTGTCTCGCCACTGAGTGTGCAGGGCTCCACCCCGCTGTGGCTCACCCACCTGTTGGCTGCAGGTGGCACTTGAGGGCCGTGCAGGGCACTTAGCCACGCCCATCTCTGGGCTCTGCCGTCTGATGCACACAGTTGTCTCGGGAGGGGCACCTGCCTTGTCCAGTGGCCTTTGCAAAGATGGGGCTGGCCAGGGAGGAGGTGCCCTGGCTCTTGGGGACCGATCCACTGTCTGGGGATGGTGGTGGCTGAGGCGAGAGCACCGTCAGGACAAAGGGGATGGGTGAGGCGCAACAGTTGTGACCAAGCTCGGAGGGCTCTGTCCTTAGTGGCAAGGGCCCTCAGGACTTAGGGATGGCTCCTGTGTGCTCCCCATGGTGCGAGGAAGATGGCAGGGCCTGTCGCCCAGTCCGAGAGGGCATCTCATCACCAGAGCCCTGAATGCCAGGCCAGGAGGCCCCACTGGGCCTGTGGATAGAAGCTGGCCTAGCTGGGACGTGTGGTGGAAGAGAGGGCATCGGGATTGGGAGCCAAGGGTGTCCTGCAGTGTGTCCCCTGGGGTTGATGTGGAACAGGGACAGTCCCTGACACCCCCTCCCATGCTCGTCCTAGGCACTGCCATGCAAGAAACCTGGCCGTGACCCCTCAGGGTGGCAACACAGGCATGGTGGGGGGCAGTGTCCCCGTCTTTGACGAGATCATCCTCTCCACCGTTCTCATGAACCAGGTCATCAGCTTCCATGGCGTGTCCGGTGAGCCCACACGGGTTGGTTGGACTGGCCCCTTCTCAACAGCCCCAGGACTGTGCCAGGGAACATGGCTGGGAGGGAGTTGTAGCTACCACCTGCTGCACGGCCAACGGCCACTTGCATTGCTGCCCAGGCCAAGCTCAAGCCTCGCTTCAGCCTTTTCTGGCTGCGACCAGGCTGGGGTGCAGGTGCAGGGGTGGCTGGCATGAAGGGCCTGGCATGGCGGGCCAGCTACACCTGGTCTGGCTCCTGTGCATGAGGCACCGAGCAGCCCCCGGCCCTCCCTGGGTGGGCAGTGCCCTTGACAGCTGTCCACTGAGAGCCTTTGCAAATAGCACTCTTCTCTGCCCCTGAGTGTGAGAGAGTAGGTGAGTGTGAGCACATGTGTGAGCACGTGAGAACAGGTGAGTGCGCCAGTAGGCGAATGAGCATGGGCGAGCGTGAGTGTGAGCACGTGAGGTGAGTGAGTGTGAGAGTAGTTGAGTTAGTGTGAATGAGTATGTGAGAACAGGTGAGTGTGAGAGTGAGCGTGAGAGAACATCTGAGAGCAGATGAGTGTGTGAGCATGAGTGGCTTTGAGTGTGAGAAGGTGGAAGTATGAGCATGTGTGAGAGGATGAGAACATGCATGTCAGTGAGTGTGAGAGCGTGATTGTGAGTGAATGAGTGTGAGTGGGAAAGTGTGGAGAGCAGTTCTTAAAATAACAAAGTAAAAATAAATTGCACTAACTATAATCTTACAAACTGTGTTACTAATTATAATTTCGGCCAAAATATATTAACGTTACGCCATCCCTCATACGTGGCAGTGCCAGTGACAACTTCTGGCCCATGGTACAATAATGCTGGACTTCAAGTGTTACATAAAATTCATAGTCAATTAGCTAGACGCAAAAAGAATTTTTTTTTTCTTTTTTTGAAGAGGTTTTTGCTATAGGGCGTGCACTCACGAGAGACAGAGACAGAGAGACAGACAGAAAGCTAGAAATCACCCCCCGGGGAAATGGCCACATCACAATCCCTTCTCCATTCTCCTCTCGGGATCTTGGACACACATGCACATGTGCCCGGTGTGAGTTTAAGCCACCAGGTCTGGGACTCGAACTGTGGTTGACTACATAGGAGTCCAGCGACATAGCCATTACACCAATTGCTGGTCCTGACACAAAAAATTTTGAAAAGCAGTCATTTTTGGAGTTCTTGCTGCAGTCACTTTAATTGCCTTCCTAACAACTGTTAGGTTTGATTTGGGAGCGGCGGCGAAGTCAGGGTGGCAGAGACGAAAATACGAGTCAGGCTTTGGGGTTTAATAAAACCAATATACTTAATTCTGCAAAAGCTCTCAGGTGAGTTCCCTCGGTCTGGTCAGAGGCCCAGGGAGTCACGCCCAGGGTGGGTGCCGCTTGTTCTTAAAGGGCCGTTGTAGTCACCACGGGTCCTTGTCTGGCCAATGAAGTTCGCTGTTCATGCTCAACTTTGGCGGGTGCGCCAAATGCTGAAGGGCAGGAAAGCTCGTTGGTGACGGTGGGCCAGATGCGGAAAACAGGAAAGTTCTGCCGGCGGGAATGTTTCCGCCATGCTTATTTTCCCTTCCCCCGGACCTTACAGCAACGTCCACAGTCGTGTTAAATCAGCAGACTCACACTGCCACTTTGTCAACACTCTCGCTCGTAACACTTCTCATATAATAGACACTCAATTAAATGTTCATAAACTTATTACTGTCCATTTGCAAAAACAAAACTACAGTAGGGGCCAGCAGTTAGCGTAATGGCTATGTCGCTGGACTCCCATGTAGTGGACCGCGGTTCAAGTCCTGGACCCGGTGGCTTTAACTCATGCTGGGTGCATGTGCGTGCATGCCCAAGATCCCGAGAGGAGAATAGAGAAGGGATTGTGGCTTGTCCATCCCCCCTGGGGGATAATTTCTCACTTTCTGTCTCTCTGTCTCTCTCTGTCTTTCAGCCCTACAGCAAAAACCAAAACCAAAAACTTAAAACAGTAGACAGCTTAAGAAAACAAGTGTTGAAAATACAGTTACAAAGTCATTTTGAAATGTCATGCATTATTTCAGTATATCTGTGTGACTCCTTTACCATATATTAACACATTAAAACTAAACTATTATTTGGGGCTGGCAAGTGGCTTGGTTAAGGGGGCTGGACTCCCACATGGCCGACTGCAGTTCAAGTCCCGGACCTGGCGGCTTGCTTGTTCTTTCTCTCTCTCTCTTTCTCACATTCTATCCCTCTCTGCTCAAATTGAAGTAAATAAGTGAATGAATAAATAAAGTTAATTAAAATAATTTAAAAAACCCTTTGCATTTCCTTCCACATTAAAAACTAAACTAAACTTCTATTCAAAATCATCTTATAAAGTATAGTCTTTTAATAATATTTCTGTAAATATAAGAAATCTTCATAAACAAATCATAAATTTACAAAATAGTTTTGTACTTCCTTTTAATCCTTCTAATTTAGCCTCTAATATCTTAAATCAACTTAAAAACACTAATCCTCTTAACATGCTTCGTCACTCCCCATAGTATTTCTTAAAAATAATTGTCAGTAATCTTGCTTACGTTTATTTTTCTACTAGTCTACAAAATCACTCAACAAAAACTCCATGCAACAGCTGTCCAGCTCCACAGACTCAAATTAGAAAAAGAAAAGGGGGGATCTGTGGAGAGGAGCCATTCTGAAAACACGTGATGAGAACACGTGGCCTGTAGACACATGCAGAGCACGCGCTTCCTCAGCTACTCCTGCAGGGCTAAGGGAAACCTCTCCGTGGAGAGCAGGACCTGCCTGCTGCCATGGCTGTCTTCCTGTTGTTGATACCCTAACCCCAGTACTGCCCAGTATCAGGCTAAAGGAAGTCACGGCGTTTCTCAGACTGTCCCCCAAAAAGATCAGAGGAGTTACGTGGCCCAGTCGTTTCCACATCCTCAGACGATGTACATCCAAAAACAGCTGGCTTCGCACTCCGATTTCTCCTCCTCTCTCTTCACATTCCACTTCCTTCTTCCCATTTTCCCCTTCCCCCATTTTCTGCCCTTTGAAAGAATAAACCTGAGGCTGGTTCTGGTCGCAACTTCTCCATCAGAGAAGCTGTGCCCACCCGATCCTCGCTTTTCTAAACTTGTGTGTCTGTGTGTGTTTGTTATTGCGTCTATTTCTAATCCACAGCCTTCCCCACTCAGAAACGTGTTCACCCGAGCAGGTCCAGGCAGGAGAGCACGAGTGTGAGTGAGCGTCATCGTGAGAGTGAGTGTGAGCGTGGAAGAGGTGCCTCGTCTATGCAGTCGTCAGGTCTGATGCATGTCCTGGGGTGCAGTGGGCCCGGATGTGCCTGGCCTGGCCCAGCCCCGGGGGCATTGTCGGCTCGTGGCTGTAGGCTGGGGGCCTTCCGGCAGCCTGGCTGGGAGTGTCCTGCACCCTGGAAGCCACAGCCGCCGTGTGCCCTGCAGGGGTCCTAGTCTGCCAGGCGGGGTGCGTCCTGGAAGAGCTGAGCCAGCACGTGGAGCAGCGTGGCTTCATCATGCCGCTGGATTTGGGCGCCAAGGGCAGCTGCCACATCGGGGGGAACGTGGCCACCAATGCAGGCGGTCTGCGGTTCCTGCGGTACGGCTCACTGCGTGGGACCGTCCTGGGCCTAGAAGTGGTGAGCGGGCGCCCTGGCCCCAGTCTGGGGCTGCTCCCTTGGCCTGGGTGGTGGTGCAGCGTGTGGACCACATCCTGGGCCGGAGATCTCTGTTCCCACGGAGACAGCTCTGTAAGGCGCACCCCTGCCTTCTCACCAGCTGGAGCCTCTCTCCTGGCCAGCCTCTGGGGCAAAGTGAAAACCTAGGTCAGAGGGGGTGGGGGAACCATGCTGGTTGCCCCATCCTACCCCATGGGTCCCCTCTCCCGGGCCCAGCAGCCACTCCCTCACCGTCCCTGACCTCATGAGTCCCCTGACCCGGACTTCCTGTTCTGTCTGCAAAAGGATTAGCAGGTTCTCAGTGGCTGTTTCCTGGCAGCCACTGGTCACCTTAGGCCAAGTCACACACTCACACAGGCCAGCTGTGTCAGCGAGACCTGGAGAACTTACTGGGTCAGGCAGGCCTGCCCACAGGGGCCACATATCTTGTGCAGGTTCCAGAGGCAGGGCCCAGGCAGTGTGGCTTTCCACTGTCCTCCCCACTCCCCCCAGGTACCCTTGCCCTGGACCTGGCCTTATGTGAGCTGCTTGCAGTGAGCCCTGGGTGTGGTGGTGGCATTGGGGTTGGTGGGAAACACCTGGCCAGGAGGACATCTCTAGTTGGGAGGAGGCGTGAGGCTCCCCATGGCCCTGCATCCTCACCCAAGCGGTGGGAAGGCCATGATGGGCTGGGTGCCCAGGCCTCCGGGGTGGGTCACATGCCCTGAGCACCGTGTGGTGGGCGGATGGTGCAGGGGTGGGGCTGGGGACGCCTGCGAGGGCCCTGGACACTGCTACGCCATTGCGTCTCTGTCTGCCAGGTGCTGGCGGACGGCACTGTGCTGGACTGCCTGACCTCCCTGCGGAAGGACAACACAGGCTACGACCTCAAGCAGCTGTTCATTGGGTCCGAGGGCACTCTGGGGGTCATCACTGCCGTGTCCCTCCTTTGTCCGCCCAGGCCCTTGGCCGTGAACGTAGCTCTCCTGGGTAAGTGTCTGCTGCTCCCTTCTCTGGTCAGGGCTACAGGGTAGCATGACAAGGGAGACGTGGGGTGAGGGGACCTGGGGAGGTGGGACTGGAGTGGCCTGCTGGGGCGCCAGAGCCCACTGCTTTTGGCTTCTCTGTGCCCAGTGGGACTGGACTCCAGGGCTGGGCAGCAGGGCTCAGGGCACAGGCCCACAGTCAGATGCCCTCCTAACTGGTCAGACTGTAGCAAACCCCGCCTTTGGTGACGGATGCCACAGGTCGCCATCCTGCCCCAGCCCTTCAGTGACAGGACCACGGGTGTGGGTGGCCTGTTGGGGTGCACGGGGATATGGACCCAGCCTCCCTGCCACGTGGCGTGGCTGCTGTGAGTGGCGCCCACCTATATCACCACATGGGACCATAATTACGGTTTGTTTTTAATAATGTGGTTTATTTTAAGCCTGGATTTGAGGGACCAGGCCTAGAGAGGAGGCAGACTGTGCCTTTTGAGGGTGATCAGTGTGACCAGAGGTGTTTTTATTTGACTTTGAGAGCAAGAGACTGAGTTTGGATTTTTTTTTTTTTAAATTGGTCTGGGCTAAAAGATGGGACTCATGGAAGGGCTGTAGGTTGTAGGTGGGTTTTACGGGTTTTAGGTGATTGGAAAAGGAAGTGCTGACAGAAAGGACGGGGCTTTAGCAGGGTAAGGAGGCCTGGCACACGTCCCAGTACCGTCAGGAACGGGCGTGGGCCGGGCCCTGTTCCCGGTGGCTTGATGGCCTGTTAATGTTGGTGACAGTGACGCAGGGCAATCGACCACTTGCAAGACACGGGTCCTTGGCCCATGCTCAGGAAGAATTAGAGTCACACAGAGTGGGTACAGCAAAGAGGGCATTTATTAAAGAAGGGGAAGAGCTCCCGAGAGGGGAGGCCCTGGGGATGAGTTGCCCCGTGATTATGGATTTTCGGATTTTAGAACTCTCTCTCTCTCTCTCTCTCTCTTTTTTTTTTTGTTAAGGCTTTTGCCATGTGGCGTGTGAGCTCACAGGAGAGAGAGAGAAAGGGAAAGCTGGCACTGGTGCTGCAGAGTCAGCCATGTGGGTCCAGCTGCTTTAGCTCCAGGCCGCCTGCTGCCCTGCGGCCATCTTCTTCACGCTTTCTTTCTGGCTGGCATCAGACTCTCCATTCGAGGTCTCTACTGCTTCCTCTCCATCTGCTCCCTCTCTTCATGTGTCTGGAAATACACGTATTTTCCCCTTTGGGGGACGGAGAGATGCAGAGGGCTGGAGAGAATAGGCAGGTCTGGCAGGGCCCTGCTGTGTTGTGGCCCTCCTGCCCCAGCCTCCCTCAGGTGGGCAGGCAGCCCGACCAGACCTCCCACGCAGCTTCTGGCCCCCAGTGGCGGTGCTGCCCCTGTGCTCTGCGGCAGGCAGTACCTCCATTCCTTGTCCTTTGTCCTCAAGGACGTGTGCTGTGGGTGCATCAGGGCTGGCATCCACGTGCCCGCTCCCTGCTGCTGCTGGGTGGGCGTCTTCCCCACCCCACCAACGGGCTTCCCCTCCCTCCGGTCTAACAGGGCTCCCCGTGGTCACGTGGGGGTGCACGCCCGTCTCGCCCCAGTGCTGTCCTTAAACCCGCGGCCCAACCTCTCCCTGTTCTCGGTCCTTGCCTGACGGATGCCACAGGTCTCCCCACATGGTGACTCCAGCCTGACCTGTGTCTCCCCTTCGCTTTCTGCTGTTCCAACCCTCTGCGCGTGTTCCCTTCCAGTCCACCCCGTCCCCTTCTGTGTTTAATAAGCAGCCACAGCCACAGAGGATCCCCACCTGGGCTGTGGAGTTTAATATTGGTTTAAAGTTTATTTACTTCCTCCATGAGGGAAAAAAACAGAGAGAGAACGGGAAGGTGAGAAATCACTCCCCAGAAGTTGGTCACATTGCAGTCTCACCATTCCACTCTGGGGTTTTGGGCATGCATGCACATGCACATGGCGTGATTTTTAAAGCTGCCTGGTCCAGGACTCAAACTGTGGTCAGCTATGTGGGAGTCCAGTGCCTGAAGCCATGCTGCCTACTGGCCTGTGTTTTAAATATAGTTTTTTTTTTTTCCCTTTTTTTGGAGAGCTTTTTGCTATAGGGTGCGTGCGCTCGCCAGACAGACAGAGAGAGACAAAGAGATAGAAAGCGAGAAATCACCCCCCGGGGGGATGGCCACGCTGCAATCCCTTCTCTATTCTTCTCTCGGGATCTTGGGCATGCATGCACACGTGCCCGGCGTGAGTTTTAAGCCACCAGGTCTGGGACGTGAACCGCGGTTGACTACGTGGGAGTCCAGTGACATAGCCATTATGCTAACTGCTGGTCCCAATTATAGTCTTTATGTCTGTAAGTTTTTTCCTTTCAAGTTTGCAGTACCACTGTCCTTTTTTCTTTTTCTTTTTCTTTTTTTTTTTTTACTTTTATAGTCTGCTAAAGGATGTGTGTGTGAACTGGGGACTAGAGAGGGCAGGGAATCAGCCCAGAGGAGACGGCCACACGGCAGTCCCTTCTCTATTCTGCTCTTGGGGTTTGGGGCAGGCACACACGGCCGATTTGTTTCCCAAGTCACTGGGCCCTGGACTCGAACCGCACGGTTAGCCTCGTGGGGTCCCCCTGGCTTGACCTCCATGCCACCTGCTGGCCCTGCGGTGTCCCTTTCCATAGTTTCCTGCTCCTTCTAGGTATTGCCAGAGAGTGTAAAAGAGACCAAGAGCCCCCCAGGAAGGCACAGTTGTGCTGTAACCTTTTCCTCCATCTCTTAACCCTCCAGGATTCTGAGCGTGCACACTCACACACCTGGGGGTTCCGGCCACAGGAGACCGGCTCCCTGCACACAGTGCTGAGCTGCTCTGCTGTGGGGCCGGCCCTGCAGTGTTCCGTAGCCGGGCAGCTCGCCTTCCCCCTCGGCCGTGTCTGCTGGCTCTTGCACGTGGTGCTTTCCCATGTGTGTGGCCATCTGGGCGCATGCAGCTGTTGTCATGGGGTTCCCAGAGGCAGGACCAAGGTGCCTTTCTCCAAAGAAAGCTTGTGTTTGGCTTGCTGGGTGGCTCTGGTCCTTCTACTCGGGGAAAAAACCCAGTCATGTTCTCAGGCTTGAGGTTTGGGACCACCCAGCAGCCGAAGCCAGGCAGCAAGCCAGTGTGAGGCTGCTCTGTGGGCAGGTCAATCAGGAGATCTTTGTCCTCCCGTTTTCCCCCTCTGTTCTTTTCAGCACCTTCTTGGGGTTTGGGTGGGCAGTGGCTGGCCCCCCCCGGCTCGGGGG
>NW_006203673.1:784781-787629 GCF_000334495.1 Tupaia belangeri chinensis
GCCCTTTGTGGGGGTGGGGGGGGGCGGTGGCTCCCCCCGCCTGTCTCGGCTGCCCACATTACGGTCTCTAGGGCTGGCCTTGGGGCACTCCCACATCACCGGGGCCAGTCCACCTGGGCCTCTGCTGGACTTCTGTCTGGAACTTCTTTTCAGATACCCATTGGCCTCGCCTTGCCTCCTGTCTCACAGGGGCACATGTTCCCTTTCTCACACAGGCCCCCCGGCTGCCCTGCCGAGGAGGCCACTCATTCTCTTCTGCCTCTGCGCCTGCTGGTCGGCTCCCGTGGTGGGGCCGTGCTGTGGCTCCCCAGGCCTGGGCCACTGTTTCCTTTGTTGTCCTCAGTGTGACTAGCTGGAGCTAGTTCCCCAGGCTGCCCAGCATCTCTGGCCTCCCCTGAGGTCCCCACGCTGTCCCAGGGCCCTGGGTGGTTCTTAATGTCTACCCTGGTGGACCCTGGTGACGACACTGGGGATGGGCTGTTTCCATGGCACCAGGCCTCTGCTCCTTGCGGCCACTCAGCCCACCTGGCCCACACGCCGGCGGCCACTTTGGGGCTCAGCAGCTGGGGGTTGGCTCTGGGCCTGGTCCCTTCCCTGCGAGGCACCTGATTCCCTGGTCGTCGCAGGCTGCCCGGGCTTTGCCGAGGTTCTGCAGACCTTCAGCACCTGCAAGCAGGTGCTGGGCGAGATCCTGTCTGCCTTCGAGTTCATGGACGCCGAGTGTGTGCAGCTGGTTGGGCGCCACCTGCACCTGGCCTGCCCCGTGCGAGGTACTGACCCCAGCCCGCCGCCCCTTCCAGGCTGCTGGCCCTGTGTTGTGGCTTGGGTCCTGGGTGGGCAGAGGGAGGGTCCCCAGGCTGGTGGAGCACTGTGGCCGTGGACCACGTGGAGGGAACCGTTCTCATCGAAGTTAGTGCAGCATGGCCCTATCCCATGGGTGGCACTCCCGAACACGGGAGGAGAGACAGGAAGGGCTGAGCTGGCGGCTTAGGCAAACTGGAAAGGTTGCTTTTCATTTTTGTTTTGTTTGTTTGTTTGTTTCCCCAAACTCTGTCAGCATATTTTAATTTTAAATGAGAAAACAGCCAATGTTTTAAAAACATCCCAGTGTTCTGTGTGACCCTTAATGTTGTGAGAGTGGACAGTTTCAGCCCAGAAGAACAAGTGTCTGAAGGCCACGTGTGTTCTCCCCGTAGTCAGGGTGAATTAGAGCAATTTTGGGGAGGAGACGGAAACAGTGTGGGGGTACCAGCGCCCGCAGCAGCTCTCGCTCGACGGTTTGCCTAAGTGTGGGGGAGTGCACAGTGGCCTCAGACACACAGGCTGCTGGAGAGAAGCAGACCAAACAGAAAAAGAGAAACACCAGCTGCCAGCCTTTTTTTTTTTTTTTTTTTTTTATTAAAGAGGTTTTTGCCTTAGGGCCTGTGTGGTTGCTGGAGAGAAAGAGACAGACAATGAGGAAAACTGAGAAATCACCCCCAGGGGTCATGGCCATGCTCATCCCTTCTCCTCCACTCTCCTTCCAGAATCTTGGGAAAACACACACACACACACACACACCCGCGGTCGTTTTCAAGCCACTGGGTCTGGGACTCAAACTGAGGCTGGCCATGTGGGAGTCCAGTGCCGTGACCCCTATGCCATCTGCCGGTCTCACCAGTTCCTAAGCAAGTAGCCCCGTCTGCCTTCCTGAAGTGGTGGGGAGTACAGCCTTTTGCAGGTGCTCCTGTTTGAGGCCATTGAAGGCTGCTGGCCACAGGGGCCCTCCCCGTAGCCCCAGCTGTGCTGAGAGTGGAGCGTCGGTGCTAAGGCCCTCCTGCCCTCGGTGGAGCCCCTGGGCCGGCTCCGACAGTGAGGGCTGGCGGTGGGTGGGGTGGGCTTTACTTGCCCCTTGGGGTGCTGTTTCTGGAGCCTGGTGATCAGCCTCTCATGAAAGCATCTGGGAGCCCACGGGCCACCGGGGCAGCTCTGGCCCTCCACTGTGCCTAGATCTGGGCTCACCCTGCCCTCCCACTCCCTTCCAGAGAGTCCATTTTATGTCCTGGTTGAGACCTCGGGCTCCAGCGCCAGACACGATGCTGAGAAGATGAACAGCTTCCTGGAGCAGGTGCTGGGCTCTGGCCTGGTGACCGACGGAACCATGGCCACTGACCAGAAGAAGGTCCAGGTGCCCCAGCTGCTCACGCCTCTCCGGGGATCTAGCCCGATGTGGACAGTGGGTTGCGGCTGCAGCATGATTGTGCTTTTCATTGCATTGGGTGGAGGGTCCTCCTGCGGTTCAGGTGGTCTCTTCCCTAGAGTAGAGGTGTTCTCTGCAGCGGCTTTGGTTTCATTGCCAGGTTGCCAGCTCCATGTGGGTGCAGCTAGAGGGCAGGCAGAAGGGGCTGCATGGCGCAGAGGCCATCCTGGAGGGCCACCGGCCCTGGGCACGAGTTTCTGAGGAGTGGTGCTCACAGGTCACTTTGTGCCCTGGGAGGCTGAAAGAAGGCAGACTGGGCAGTGGGGCCCGCCGGTCTCTGTACCCATCCCAGGCAGTGGGACCCGTTGGTCCCATCCCCATCCCAGGCAGTAGGACCCTCTGGTCACTGTTCCCTTCCAGGTCAGTAGGGGCTGTCAGTCACCTTCCCCATCCTGGGCAGTAGAGCCTGCCAGTAGAGCCTGTTGGTCACTGTTCCTGTCCTGGGCAGTGGGGCCACCGGTCACCATGCCTGTCCTGAGCAGTGGGGGCTCTCGGTTGCTGGCCAGGGCCTCGGCGTCCCCCTCCTCTGGCTGCAGTGGGGGGGGGGGGCCAGCCAGGGGCAGCAGAGTGGGGCCCAGGCTGGGGGCCCGCTCTTGGGGGACCCATCTG
>NW_006203673.1:788701-800795 GCF_000334495.1 Tupaia belangeri chinensis
GGCGGCAGTGGGGGGGGGGGGGACCAGCCAGGGGCAGCAGAGTGGGGCCCAGGCTGGTGGCCAGCTCTGGGGGAACCCATCTGCCACTTAGCAGGTGGGTGGGAGCTGTCTGGGCCTGGGGCTTCCTGAGGTCAAGGGACTCCTCGACTTCCTTTTTCTGAGCTGTGGTCAGCTCTGCCTGCAGTTCACCTTTGAGGCTACCGGAGTGTTTTGGGTGTGATGGGAACGATCTTGTCTGAACTTGCCAGCTCCTGTGGGGTGGCACCTGCGTTTCCTGGTGACTGAGGCAGCTCTTCAGTGTCCCTGCCTGTGGCAATGCTGCAGGGGCCCGCAGTACATCCAGGGCAGCGTGTGGCAGCCTTGCCTCCCATGGCTCTCCAGCCATCTGCTTCAGTGCATGCTAGGGGTGTTTCCAGTGGTGGACACCACAGGCAGGTTGCGTCGAGCGGCCTGCGCCCTGTGGTCACGTGGCGGCTGCCCTCCTGTCTTACAGAGTGGGTCCTGGACACTGGAGGGAGCACCACTGGGCTTGGGGCTTCTGCTTGGAGCTTGCCGGCCAGCATAGGCCCCCCTGCCTGGCTGGCAGAGGACCCCGCCCTCCAGACTCCTGCCCCAGCACCCCGGCTCCCACCTACAGTCCCAGTGCAGCCATTGTCATTGGTGACCGCTGGGGCTCACAGCCCAGCCAGCTGGCCGTGCAGGCTGTGCGGCATCTCTGGAGCCTGCCTCCTCCCAGAGTGCACGTGCAGGGCAGGGTGGGGCGGGCCGTTTCCTTGTCGGCTTCCACCTCCAGAAGCCCTCGGTTTCCTGGAAGGTCTGGAAGTGCTTTGCTGGGGTTCACAGGTTCCGACTTGGGGTGTTGGTAGGGACACTGCTCCCAGTCCCCCACATGACTCACACCTGCCTCCGGCCCCCTAGGGTGGCACGCCAGGTCCCGGTGACACTGTTTCTCTACCAGCCACTATCGCTCAGCTGATCTGTGGGCGTCCTGTGTCCACTCTGGGCTGACCACTGCACTCAGGCTGGAACACCAGGAAATGCCTCTGGAGGTGTGAAGGCCGGGGAGGGTGAAGCCAGGCAGAGAGGCATGGGAAGGCGTCCCAAAGAGGCAGTGACAAGGTGACGGGGACACATGGCCCAGAGCAGAGGTCTGCTGTACTCGAGAACATTCCAGAGAAGGCAGGACGGGGCAGAGGACAGGAGGCAGTCAGGCTGAGGGCAGGCCTTGTGCCTGCTGAGATGGGCAGACTGACCACGACTCTGGCACCAAGGCAGCGGGCTGCAGGCATCACCGGGCTGTTGAGGCAGTGGACTGGGCATGGCTCAGGCTTGGGACATGGAGGGAGCCCTTGGGCTGATTTGATGAAATGAGCTGAAAAGTTGGTGCAAGAACTGGGGATACTGGGACATGGGCTGGAGGGTCCGCGGTTGAGGGAGTGCTGGTCACTGCTGTTACTGGCTGGTGTCAGCGTAGTGTCTTGTGGGGATTTTTTTTTTTTGGAGAGGTTTTTGCTATAGGGCATGTGCACTCGCTAGAAAGAAAGAGACAGAGAGTGTGAAATCACCCCCCAGGGGGATGGCCACGCCACAACCCCTTCTCCTCCATTCTCCTCTCAGGATCTTGGGCATTTTTTGAGAGGTTTTTGCTATAGGGCATGTGCACTCGCTAGAAAGAAAGAGACAGAGAGTGTGAAATCACCCCCCAGGGGGATGGCCACGCCACAACCCCTTCTCCTCCATTCTCCTCTCAGGATCTTGGGCATGCATGCACATGTGCCCGGTGTGAGTTTAAGCCACCTGGTCCGGGACTCAAACTGTGGTCGACTACATGGGAGTCCAGCGACATAACCATTATGCCAACTGCTGGTCCCTGTCTTGTGAGGATTTAAGATAAGCAGTTGGAAGTTTCACATGGCATCTCGGTGGCTCTGGGTGTCTGGTGAGAAGGGCAGGCAGGCAGCCCACACAGAAGCCTGCCCTCCTCCAGCCTTGGTGGCCAGCAGCCCCGCCTGTCCCTCTGTCCCCTGCAGCGCTGCTCTCCCTGAGTGTGCCTGCCTCAGTCAAGGTGTGCCCGGGGCCCGTCCCTCCTCATGGGGGCTGCCCTGGCTCTGGCTGAGGGTCCTCGCGGTGCCTGGCATGGTCCTAGAGTGAGCCGGCCCCGTGGGGACTCTGTCCGTGTGGTACGGAGGGAGTGTAGCCCTTGCTGGGCCGGGGCTGACGGTGCTTCCTTGCTCTCCCCACCAGGTGCTGTGGGCACTGAGGGAGAGGATCTCGGAGGCGCTGGGCCGGGACGGCTATGTGTACAAGTATGACCTCTCCCTGCCTGTGGAGCGGCTCTACGACCTGGTGACCGACCTGCGCACCCGCCTGGGCCCGCGTGCCAAGCACGTGGTGGGCTATGGCCACCTGGGTGAGCCCCTGTGTCCTACCTCGCTGGCCTGCTCCTCCCCTGCTCTCCCAGGTGCCTGGGTGACTGGAAGAGCTAGGGATAGAGGAGGCCTCTGGTGGTTCTTTCTGGAACTCTCTGAAAGGCCGCCTGGTGAGTTGTACAGCTAAGCTCATGGCCCAGACCACGGATCTCCGGGAGCCTCTCCTGGGTATACCTCTCCTGGCTCCTTGGCCTTCCACGGGCCTGACAAGTGGCTGTTGCGGATCCCTTCCTTGGATCCAAGTGGCCGGGCCAGTTGCAGACTTTTCTTTGGAGAAAAGTCAACCTTTCGGTTTGAGTTAATTAAGAGGACAAGACTGCTCATCTGTGTAGTCCTTGGCAGCCTGTGGGACAGGTGTCTGAAGGTGCCATCAATGGGAGACGGGCAAGGAGTGGGGATGGAGTGTGGCCTTAGGGGCTGCTGACCGGAGCTTGGCTCCCGCATGGCCCTGTGGGGCTCTGGCTTGGGTCAGGGAGAGCCTTGGAGTGGCCTGTGGGATGGCGGTGCCGGGTGGGGTGGGGGTTGGGGTTGGTGCTGTGGACCAAGGGAAAGTGACCTTCCAGGAGCTCAGTGGTGCAGGGTGCCCACCCTCGTCCCATGATGCTCAGCTGCACCTGGCGTAGTCTCCTGGGCTCTGGAGACGTCCTGCAGGGCCCTGTGGATGTTTAGGAGGAAACATGGGAGAAGTGGCCCGACGAAGGTGGAGGGCTTCAGAACGCGGCACAGAAGCATAAACTGGAGGACAGAGGGGACCGGCTGCGTAAGACGTAGACACTTCTGTTCGTCATGACAGCTCACTGGGGATGTCGGCAGGCCAGCACAAGGCTGAAAACCGGGCTCAGGGAGACTGCGTAGGGCCTGGAGTTGGGCTGTGATGCGATGCGAGTGCACCTGACCCAGGAGACAGGACCCCAGAGGGACCAGCTGAGGACGCAATGGGGTTTTATCACCAGGGAGGAGGCTGTGGTGCCCTAGCCGCCATTCGAGACCCAAACTCTCATGCTGCAATGGTGACACTTCCTTTTTCTTTTTAGCCACAGGACATGTGTGCTTTCTGGAGAGACAGAGACAGGCAGAGAGAAAGTGAGAAATCGCCCCCTGGGGGGATGGCCATGCCACAGCTCTTCTCTTCTGTTCTCCTGGTATTTTGGGCACACATGTACATGCGCCCAGCATGTTTCAAGCAGCCGGATCTGGGACATGAACCAAATTTGACCACGTTGGAGTCCTATGCCTTAACCACCACACTACCCACTGGCCCCTATTTTTCTTGCTCTGGAAGAGGGATTTAAATTTTTTAACCTGTTTGCCACCATCTCTCCCTACTTCCTCCAGCTTTCCAGCCTCTAGGACTAGTTGCTGTGTTACTGTCTGCTTCTATGAGGTCAGCTTTTGAATTTCCATCTGTGAGTTAGAACAAAGCTTTTCCTCTCTGTGCCTGTGTTATTTCATAAACCTGACGTCCTCTAGGCTCATTCACTGTGCCACAGATACCAGGATTTTACTGGCTGAATAGTTTTCCATGACGTGTGCGTGCGTGTGTGTGTATGCATATATATTCCATGTTTTCTTTGCACGTTTCTGTCTGTTGATTCGCACTTAGCTTGATTTCATATTTTGTTTTTTGTGAAAGGCGCTGCATAAACACCAGGGTGCAGACTTCTCTATGACACACTGACTTTCTCCTGGGTCTGTACCTAGCAGCGAGGTTGTTGGATCATACAGCAGTTCTACACATAGTTTTTTAGGGAACCTCCATACTGTTTTATATAATGGCTGTACTAGTTTATGCTTCCCCTTGCAGTACACAAGGGTCCTCTTTTTCTGCATCTCACCTCACATTTACTATTGTTAGCTATTCTAACTGGGACGAGATGCTATCTCAGCATGGTTTTGGTTTGTATTTCCTGACTGGCATTGCTGAGCATTCTCATATAGTTGTTGGCCATTGATATTGAGAACTGTTTGTTCTGATTGTGTGCACATTTTAAAATTCTGAGTATTTATTTTTTGACTAATGAGTTGAGTGCCTGGTCCGTTTTGGTTATGTATCTCTTGTCGGATGTACAGTTCCCAAATGCCTTCTGCTCTGTAGGTTTTCTCTCCACTCTTTTGTTTTCTTTGCTGTGTAGAAACTTTTTAGTTTGACATAATCCCATTTGTCTAATTTTGCTTTTGTTTTCTGTACTTTTAAGATTTTACCCAAAAATTCTTTGCCTAGGCCAATGTCCTAGAGCATTGCCCTCATGTTTTTCCTGGTAATTTGGTGTTTTGGTAGGTATTGCATCGACTCTGTAGATCGCTTTTGGTGGTATAGGTATTTCAACAATATTGATTCTTCTAGTACATGAACATGGGAAGTCTTTCTGTGTGTGTGTGTGGGTGTGTGCACTCAATTTCTTGCATTAGTGTTTCATAATTTTTATTGTAGAGATCTTTCATCTCCTTGGTTAAATTTATTCCTAGGTATCTTACTAATTTTTTGGTAAATACTGTAAGTAAGATTTTTTTCTTTCGCTCTCTCTCTTTCTTTTCTTTTTAAAGAGAGATTTTTGCTGAGAGACAGAGAAGGAGAAAGCTAGAAATTACCCCCTGGGGAGATGGCCATGCCACAATCCCTTTTCCTCCATTCTCCTCTTGGGATCTTGGGCATGCATGCATGCACATGTGCCCAGCATGAGTTTTAAGCCACCAGGTCCGGGACTCGAACCAAGGTTGATTATGTGGGAGTCCAGCAGCATAACCATTATGCTATCTGCTAGTCCCTTTCTTTCTCTTTCCTTCTTTCCTTTCTTTGCCCCCCTCCCCATCCCAGCTAGTTTGTTATTGGTATATAAAAGTGCTAATGAGCTTTGCATATTGACTTTGTATCCTGTAACTTTACAGAACTTGTTTGTCAGCTCTAAACTTTTATTTTGGGGGGTTCTTTTTAGCCACAGGACATGTGTGCTTTCTGGAGAGACAGAAACAGGCAGAGAGAAAGTGAGAAATCGCCCCCTGGGGGGATGGCCATGCCACAGCTCTTCTCTTCTGTTCTCCTGGTATTTTGGGCACACATGTACATGCGCCCAGCATGTTTCAAGCAGCCGGATCTGGGACATGAACCAAATTTGACCACGTTGGAGTCCTATGCCTTAACCACCACACTACCCACTGGCCCCTATTTTTCTTGCTCTGGAAGAGGGATTTAAATTTTTTAACCTGTTTGCCACCATCTCTCCCTACTTCCTCCAGCTTTCCAGCCTCTAGGACTAGTTGCTGTGTTACTGTCTGCTTCTATGAGGTCAGCTTTTGAATTTCCATCTGTGAGTTAGAACAAAGCTTTTCCTCTCTGTGCCTGTGTTATTTCATAAACCTGACGTCCTCTAGGCTCATTCACTGTGCCACAGATACCAGGATTTTACTGGCTGAATAGTTTTCCATGACGTGTGCGTGCGTGTGTGTGTATGCATATATATTCCATGTTTTCTTTGCACGTTTCTGTCTGTTGATTCGCACTTAGCTTGATTTCATATTTTGTTTTTTGTGAAAGGCGCTGCATAAACACCAGGGTGCAGACTTCTCTATGACACACTGACTTTCTCCTGGGTCTGTACCTAGCAGCGAGGTTGTTGGATCATACAGCAGTTCTACACATAGTTTTTTAGGGAACCTCCATACTGTTTTATATAATGGCTGTACTAGTTTATGCTTCCCCTTGCAGTACACAAGGGTCCTCTTTTTCTGCATCTCACCTCACATTTACTATTGTTAGCTATTCTAACTGGGACGAGATGCTATCTCAGCATGGTTTTGGTTTGTATTTCCTGACTGGCATTGCTGAGCATTCTCATATAGTTGTTGGCCATTGATATTGAGAACTGTTTGTTCTGATTGTGTGCACATTTTAAAATTCTGAGTATTTATTTTTTGACTAATGAGTTGAGTGCCTGGTCCGTTTTGGTTATGTATCTCTTGTCGGATGTACAGTTCCCAAATGCCTTCTGCTCTGTAGGTTTTCTCTCCACTCTTTTGTTTTCTTTGCTGTGTAGAAACTTTTTAGTTTGACATAATCCCATTTGTCTAATTTTGCTTTTGTTTTCTGTACTTTTAAGATTTTACCCAAAAATTCTTTGCCTAGGCCAATGTCCTAGAGCATTGCCCTCATGTTTTTCCTGGTAATTTGGTGTTTTGGTAGGTATTGCATCGACTCTGTAGATCGCTTTTGGTGGTATAGGTATTTCAACAATATTGATTCTTCTAGTACATGAACATGGGAAGTCTTTCTGTGTGTGTGTGTGGGTGTGTGCACTCAATTTCTTGCATTAGTGTTTCATAATTTTTATTGTAGAGATCTTTCATCTCCTTGGTTAAATTTATTCCTAGGTATCTTACTAATTTTTTGGTAAATACTGTAAGTAAGATTTTTTTCTTTCGCTCTCTCTCTTTCTTTTCTTTTTAAAGAGAGATTTTTGCTGAGAGACAGAGAAGGAGAAAGCTAGAAATTACCCCCTGGGGAGATGGCCATGCCACAATCCCTTTTCCTCCATTCTCCTCTTGGGATCTTGGGCATGCATGCATGCACATGTGCCCAGCATGAGTTTTAAGCCACCAGGTCCGGGACTCGAACCAAGGTTGATTATGTGGGAGTCCAGCAGCATAACCATTATGCTATCTGCTAGTCCCTTTCTTTCTCTTTCCTTCTTTCCTTTCTTTGCCCCCCTCCCCATCCCAGCTAGTTTGTTATTGGTATATAAAAGTGCTAATGAGCTTTGCATATTGACTTTGTATCCTGTAACTTTACAGAACTTGTTTGTCAGCTCTAAACTTTTATTTTGGGGGGGGGTGAAGTATTTAGGTTTTTCTGTATTTGCAATCATGTCATCTGCAAATAGGGCGTTTTGATGGCCTCCTTTCCAGTTTGGGTACCTTTTATTGCTTTCTCTTACCTCATTGTACTGTTTATAAATGTGTTTATCAATTTCCAGACATAGACAGTTTTCTAGATATTTTAAGATAATTAATTTGTTATTAATTGCATTGTGGCCAGAGAGCTTGGTCTTTTTTTTTTTTTTTTTTTTTTGCATCAGCTTCATTAACGGCCCAGTTGTTGATCAAGTCAACTTTATAACTGGTCAACTTCTATAATTTTTTAATGAGCACTTGAAGAGGGTGTCTTTCTGTAGCTGATGGAGTCAGTGTCTGCATAGACCAGTCAGATGTGCAATGTGGTGTTCAGCTGTCAGTTACTGCGAGGATGTGCTAGAAATTCCCGCCTGACAACCAGCTGTTTCTCCATGCAGCTTCCTCAGTCTGAAGCTACAGCCTTAAGAGCATAGATTTGAGTTATCATTTCATTCTAGCAAATTGATCTCTTACCATAATAGGCTCAATTCCTTTTATCTCTAGAATTGTCTTTTGCCTTGAAGCCATTTTGTTATTATAGAACAACATTTTTACTTAGTATTTATTTGAGGTGCTACTTTTTACTTCCACTACTTTCAAACTTTTTCTATTTTTCTATTTATTCTTATAATGTGGATGTGTCTTTGGAGACAACATATAGGTTTCTTTTTCTTTTCCAGGTTTTTTTTTTTTTTTTCCTTCTATAGGGTACATGGACTTGCTGGAGAGAGAAAAGTGAGAAGTCAACCCACAGGAGTGTAGCCACACTGCAATCCTTTCTCTTCGATTCTACTCCTGGGGTTTCGTCATGTATGCACACTTGTCCTGTGTGTTTTCCAAGCCACCAGTTCTTTAGACTCAAACTGCTCATTCAGCCATTTGGGATCTAGACCTTAACTACCACATCACCTGCTGGCCTCTTCCTGTGTTTCTTTATTTCTTTTTAAAATCATTTTATTTTATTTGCTCATTTTATTTTAATTAACCAGAGAGAGAGACACAGAGAGAGAGGGAAAGTGAGAAAGCAAGCCACTAGGTCCAGGACTAGAACCGTGGTTGGCCATGTGGGAGTGTCCACTGACTTAACCACCATGCCCCCTGCTGGTCCCCCTCCTGTGTTTCTTATCTTTCTTTCCAGCTATCTGCCAGTTTGTTAATCCCTCTTTGTTATGGTAGCATGCAGTTAAACGTGTTGAGGTTTACACTCTATGATTGTATGTTCTTGTGGGAAGCTGCACACCAGCGAGTCTGCCGAGGTTTCTCAGAGAGCAAACAATTATGTCCCCCCGGGTCAGGACATGTTCTGGTTTTAGAAAGTTGATTTGGATATTTAGAAACTGTGCTGGTTGGTTTTTATGGTGGTCATTTTTTACATCTCCCCTTTTACACTTGCAAATGATTCTGGAAGTGGCAGTATTAAGGTCCATGTAGATCCAACTCTGCTGGCTCTTCCTCGTGGTGATTTGTTTGCTTGTGTGTACATAACTTTGGGCATGAGCTCTTATTCTTTGGCTTTTATCTGTAGGAATCATGCAAGGTCCTGCTCAGGCAGTTTGCTTCTGTAAGGAGTGAGGACTGAGTCTCTGGAACCTCGTTAGTCTGCATGTTCCTCATCAGTGCCTTTGGTGTCACCAAGGGCACCCGGGCAAATGTTTCAGTTTTCTGCGGAGGCAGTTCCTTCCACCAGGTCCCTCACCCTTACCCTGAGACGGTGTCAGTGGGTAGGGGCTGCCTCAGTGGGATGGAGTCCCTGTGTGCTCCCACCTGGTCCGAGGCCCTGGGGAAGCCTGTGCTCATGTGTGGAGGAAAAGTAATTTCCTCTCTACCTTTCGTAGTTCTTAGCCAGAAGGGACTGGTTACATAAGACTGGTCACAGAGGAGAGTGCAGATGGGCATGTGGGTGCTCACGTGCACATGGATGACGCCCACAAGTGGTGCTTCTCAGGGTGGCTTTGGATGGAAACTTTGCCATCAGCGTCAGTGGTCAGGCGAGAGGAGCTGAGAGCAGTGGGTGCAGTCAGGGCAGCTGTTGTGGGACGAGTCCGGCTGGGGCCGCATGCAGAGGTGGCTGGATGTGTGTCCAGGCTGGGGAGGGCCTGAGACATCCGTGGTGTGACCCATGCCGCCTGCCTTGTAAGCAGGTCTCGGGAAGGGTGGGGGCTCTCCAGGTGCCCTTGGCTCACAGCGGTGTCTGCAGCAGTGGGAGCAAGTCCGCTTTGCTCTGGCCCGAGGGCCCCACAGCATGCGGCTCCTCTTCCCCACATCTGCACGACCTCAGGTTCCCAGGAGCTGGCTTCCTGGGTGGGCCTGACCCCCTTCAAGGCAAGGGCCATGCTGACCTGGGCCTGTGGTTACGTCTAGGTGCTGAGTCCTAAAGCCCGGGCCCTCTCCCTGCACCCTCTCCCTGCACCGTGCTGGCCCCTCCTCTGTGCCAGTTCACCATCCGTTCCTCCTCTCCTCACCCCGCTAGGCCAGGGCCCACTGTCCTTGGGGGTCCAGTTTGCAGGGTCCCTGCCCCTGATGTGGGCTCACCTCATGCCTCTTGTCATGACTGGGTCTCCAGAGGGAACTGTGCGTGGGTTGTGGTCAGGGTGGTCTGACAGCTCCCAAAGGCCAGACCTGGGATGTCAGGGCGCTATGGGGGGAGTGGCCCTTGGGGCCCGGGGTGTGAACCTGGAGGTGTGTTAGGCCAGATGGTAGCTCTGGCAGGCTGGTGTGCTCCGGTGTGGTCACACAGGTGGTCACTGTGAAATGCGAGCCTCTGGGCTGGCCTCTAGGAAGTGTGCACTGGGGCAGCCCAAGGGTCAGGGCCGCCTGGAGACCAGCAGCCCCAGGGCAAGCATGAGGTGGGGTGCATGGCCGAGGGGTCTCAGGGCCCCTCCCCCAGCCTGACCCCATGTCCTTGTCCCCAGGCGATGGCAACCTGCACCTGAATGTGACCGCAGAGGCCTTCAGCGCCTCACTGCTGGGGGCCCTGGAACCCTACGTGTACGAGTGGACGGCTGCCCAGCGGGGCAGCGTTAGCGCGGAGCACGGCCTGGGCTTCAGGAAGAAGGACGCCTTGGGCTACAGCAAGCCGCCCGTAGCCGTGCAGCTCATGCAACAGCTCAAGGCCCTGCTGGACCCCCAGGGCATCTTGAACCCCTACAAGATGCTGCCCGGCCAGGCCTGAGCGCCTGCTCACTGTGGCTGTGGTCCAGGCTCATAGGATGCACTGGGCTTGCGGCCTCTGAGTGATGGGGCCGGTACAGTGTCCCGCTGCTTGGCTGGTTCTGTTGGGCCAGCACAGCACAGGGCCACCTGGTTTTGTCTGGTTCCACCAGCTCCTCTGCAGGTCAGGATGTGGGGCCTCCCGCTGGTTGGCCAGGTCTCATCTGTCCTCTGGTGGCTCCTAGAGCTCGGCCACAGCCCTTGGGAGGGGCCCTGGGCCTGTCTCTTGGCCCCCTCCCCGGCAGGGGCTGTGGCCATGCTGACAAGTTCCCCATGACCCTCCCAGAGTGACCCAGGCCCCGAGCTCCGTCCTCCCAGGGCCCTGACGAGGGCACCCGGTCCATTAGACTGTGAAGTTTCTGGACTGACCACTGGGTGTCCGAGGGCCAGAGTGACAGGAATGCTTCATTCCATTTCTAGAGGCCTGTCCAGTGCGGTTGTCATGCCATGCTCCATGTTCACCGAGCACACTAGCCTTGTTGCAGCCAGAGCCCCACCAATAGAGGGCATGCCATGGCCCCCCTTGGCCTGCATACCTGCCAGGGTGCCTTCTGGGTGCCGGAACATGGGCCAGAGGCTGGGCCATTTCTCTTCCTGCCTGTCAAGAGTTTTCAGTAAAATGTGAAGTGACCCTAAGCGTCTTGCTTCCATTACTAGAAAAACACTTTGTGTGAGCCGCTGCAACACGCCTGAGCGTTTATGCCCTCCCTGGACATCTGGGCCCTGGTGCCAGCCCCCATCCCTATCCCTGTCCACTACTGGGATGGACAGAGGTGATGCTCAGCCACTGGGCCTGTGCAGGGTGGGGTCTGTACCTGAACCCCGGTGTGTCAAGGCTCTGAGGCAGTTGCTCCCTGGTGCCCAAAGACACCTGCCCAGCCAGGGCCTTGGACTTTGGATTGCCGTGGATTGGCAGGGTGGGTGCTCCTGTGCCAGTGTCTTGCCCTTGCACGATTTGTGGACCTGGGCCTGGGGTCCATTTTCAGGCCCTCAAGCTGGCCCACAAGACCTGGCTCCCAGGCTGCTGCCTCTCCACTGTGGCCATGACTGGGTTCTGGGGACAGCCCTGCTCACCCAGGCAGGGTGGAGTCCAGGCCTCAGAGGGCCGCTGTCCCTGCTGCTGGGGGCTCGTGTGGAGCGGGCCCTGCTCCTGCTGTCCCTCTACTCATGACCCCTTCTCGTGAGTGAGGGCCAGGTTCTCCTGGGGTGGTGTCTGTTGGGGCCACACCAAGGTCGGGCAGGCAGGGCCAGCCCAGGCGCCAGGAGGAATCCCACTCTGGGAGCCATGGGTTTCCACACATCCGGAAAAACCTGTTAGAACCAGCAGGGAAACCCAGGACATCACCTTCTGAACCCACTGGTCAACGCAGACCAAAAGCCACCAGAATGTAGTCTCTGGGGACCACGCATCCACCTGACACTGTAGGCCGACATCTCCCAGTGGCCAGTGTCGGCATCCCTGCAGCGTGCGGGGTCCACAGAATTCAGAACCTCCCAGGCCGCGGTAGCTGACGGGCCTGCTTCGTACAAGGCCAGAACGAAGGCCAGGCCAGCCGGTGGCCGGCAGCCCC
>NW_006203673.1:801407-805287 GCF_000334495.1 Tupaia belangeri chinensis
AAAAAGCCAGAAAGGAGGCCGCCCCCAGCCGGTGGCCGGCAGCCAAGGCTCGGGGCGGTGCTGCCCTGGCTGCAGGCTAATCCCAGCTGGACTGATCCCTGTTGGCGCGGGGCCGTCCTGGGGATTAGCAGAAGTTTAGGGTTTCCGCTGAGTTCTGGCTGCAGGGTACGCCATCACCCTTAGTAAACACGAGGAAGAGCACTTCCTGGGTGGGGCAGGACAGGTGTGGCGGGTCTCAGTCCAGGTAAGGTGTAGAGTGGGAGTAGCGGGAGGAAGCCCCCCTCCCGGCCCCACGGGCTGAGCCGGGCTGAGCCGGGCTGAGCCGGGCTGGGGATAGTGTCCTCCAGGAGAGCTGTTGCTGGAAGTGGGGGGATGACTGCTGTCTTTGGAGGTGGCCTGCACTTGGGGTGTCTGATGGCTCTGGATGCAGAGGTTGCTGTGGCCCCGCAGGCCCTGAGGACTCTGCCAGGGCCCTGGCCACATGGAGGTGGAGGGAACAGGCCTGCAGGCAGCGTGGCTGACCAGGCCGGTGGCCGTACTTGCTGTGCCCAGAAAGCCTTCGCCATGTGCCTGGGTCCCTTGGGCTGTGGCCCACTCTAGTGCCTCCTGTTGACTGTCCAGGACCCTAGCAGTAGGGGACGCTGAAGCCACCTGGGCGATAGCTGTGCTCTAAGGGGACGTGGCGAAATTGGAGCGAATCCCCTGCCTTCAGGAGAGCGGTCTGGACAGCCCTGGAGGGCAGCTGCTGCCGGGGGCCTGCGCGGGAAGCAGACAGGTCTGTGGCAGTGGCGGGGGCAGCTCTCGAGGTCTGGGCCACTGTCACTGCTGCAGGGACATGTCAGGCTTCACTTCGCAATTCGAACCAACTCGAATCAGCAGTGCAGCCGGTGACTGGGCCGCAGGTTCTGGGCAAGTGTCACAGCTAGAGTTGTGCGAAAACTGTAGGCACGTGTGCAGATGTTGGGCCTCACCCGTGTCCAGCTTGGAGCTGCCTCCTGGCTGTCCTGTCCCTGTCACATACGTAATATGCATGTAAGCTTTATGACTCATATTGGAAAGCAGGCCGCCACATGAGTGTCCCGGACAAGAGAAGAACGAACCCAGCCCTGCAGTGTGGGTCCTGGCTGGCCTGCCGTGCCGGGCGGACAGGAGGTGGCCCCCTCCTCGGGATGGAGACGCTGAGAGCGAGCGCCCTGTGCGGACCCTGCAGGCGAGGCTGGGTCTGTGCCTGGCCTTTTCCTCAAGCTCTCGCCGTCCATGCTGGACAAACCAGGGCGCTCAATGGAGTAAAAGGTCACTGTACTCTGACCTGTGAGTTGCACTTCAAATCAGTTTCAAATTTAAATCGGTCTGTGCTCTGTACAGCCAGGTCTCTCCAGGGAAACGGCCTCACCCAACCCCCTGCCACTTCCTTGGGACCCAGGGCAGCACTCCAGCCCCAGGCTGAGCCCGGGCAGCCCCTCTGGTCACTCATCAGACATCTAGACTGCCTGATAGAGGTGTCCCTGCGCTGAGAGACTCAGGTCCCCCAGGGCAGCCCTAAGACCTCTGGGGCAGGTCTTGTCAAAACCTCAGGGCCTAGAAGGCCATGGGGTGTGTGTGGGGGATACAGCCGAGAGGGCCCTGGCCCTGCCACCCTTGAGCTGCTCTCCCTGGAACTGCCGGGAAGTCCCTGGAACTGGGCTTGCACGGGCTGGGTGAGGCGGAGCTGCCTGGCCTGGCCTGTGCTCTGAGGCCTGTGGGCAGGAGTGTAACCATCTGGCCAGCTCCCTGGGGCCAGCTCTGGCTGACAAGGATGTGCTGGTGGTGGTGGTGGGGGGAGGCAGAAGCTGTGTTCCTTGTTTCTGGGCAGAGAGCTCTTTATGGGTCCTGCAGCAGTGAGGCCCTTGGGATGGCACAGGGATGGGGAGTGGGACCCTGGACGCTGGCGCTGCCCTTGAGAGGCTGGACCCTGTGCGGGTTTGCCCCTTGGCTCTGGAAAGCAGAGGGCAGGGTGGGCAGTGTGCTTCTTGCTCCCTCCAGCTGGGCTCTAGACTGGCAGGGGCTGCCCGGTGCTGCCAGCCCTGGCCCACAGCCCTCCTCCTCCGCGCCTGCTTCCTGCTCTGGAGCAGCAGACATCCCTTCTGCTCCCAACCTGGGATCTGAAACTGAGAAGCCGAGACGGTCGCCCCTCAGTCAGCTCTGAGCTCCGAGGCCAGTAGTGCCAACTGGAGCAGGGACAGTGGGGTCAGCCAGACCAGCCTGCCCCAGGCCACACAGTAGGCACTGGCCCTCACAGGGTGCCCGCAGCACCTGCAGAGGCTGTGGCAACCCGCATTATATTGGTGTCCCCATACTTTGGCCTGCCCGCCACCTGCGGATCTCCTGCCTCAGAGCCCACCTGCTACAGGCCGCTGGCTCCCCCCGGCTGGGCGGGTGGGCGTCGCCCCCAGCCTCACTCTGGGCTGGACTGGGCTGGGCCCTGCTCCACTGCCCTGTCCCCTGGGCAGGACAGAGATGGCTGGTGCCTGAGAACCCCCGCCCAGACTCCGTTAGTCTCTTCAGGGCTGAAGACCCCAGCCTGGGAGTGGGTGCGAGTTCTGGGCCTGTGGGCCCCGATCCAGCAGGTGTGCCTGGGGGCAACTACACAGAGCCTCATCTGCTTGGGCTCTGGGCTGAGCCTGGGGAGCTGGGGCAGAGGAGCAGGAGCGTCTCCTGTAGGTGGAGCAAGCCCCCACCACCCCGTTGCAGGAGACCTGCCCCACAGCCTCTGGGTTGGCCTCGGGGTCCACAGAGGGCTCTGTTCCAAGCTTGGAGGCAGTAGACTGGGTATGGTTGAGGTGACTGGGCCGCGGCCACCTGGGCTCTGGTGGCCTGGATGGGAGCCACAGAACAGGCTGGCCTTAGTGAGAGGGGCTGTGGGGACTCCCTGCAGAAAGGGCTGTGTGGCCACCCAGCCCAGGGTCTTCAATGCCAGCGAGGCCTGAGTGTCTCCAGGCATCCTTGTCCACGCTGCCCTCTGGGTGGTGGCCAGGCCACAGGGCTCACCCCATTTCCACCTCCCTGGCCCAGAGGACCCTGCCCACTCCTATGTGGGCCAGTGACCGGGGCCTGAGGCACTGCTAGGGACTGAGAGACAGAGCATGGCATGAGTGGGGAGGGCACCCTGGGCCAGCCTGCCTGGCCACACAGCAGGGTCTGCAGGTGCACATGGATGCAGCGGGGCTGGCAGTGGGCCGCGGGCTGCCAGCTGCCCCCAGTGGAGGGCAGTGGGGGGAGGTGGGTTGTGGGGAGGAGCGTTGTTTGTTTGAACTGATCTGCAAGAAATGTTATCAGGGCTGGTGAGTGGCATGGTGACTAGAAGCGCTAGATTCCCACATGGCCAACCACAGTTCAAGTCCTGGACCTGGCAACTTGCTTTCTCTCTTTCGCTCTCTCACTCTGTCCCTCTCTGGTTGATTTATAAATAAATAAATAAATGAAGTCGAATTAAAAAAATTCTTTAAAAAATAAAGAAATTTTACGAGACCAGCAGTTAGTGTAATGGCTCTGTCGCTGGACTCCCATGTAATCAACCGCGGTTCGCGTCCCAGACCCGGTGGCTTAAAACTCAATGCCAGGCGCATGTGCGTGTGTGCCCAAGATCCCGAGAGAAGAATAGAGAAGGGATTGTGGCATGGCCATCGCCCCTGGTGGGGGGATTTCTTGCTTTCTGTCTCTCGTCTCTCTCTGTCTGTCTGGTGAGCTTACATGTCCTATAGCAAAAACCTCCCCCCTCCCCCAAAAAAAGAAATTTTAGGGACCAGCAGGTAGCAAGGTGGTTAAGGGCGCTGGACTCCCACATGGTCGACTGTGGTTCAAGTCCAGGACTTGGCGGCTTGATTTCTCACTTTCTCTTTCC
>NW_006203673.1:805329-808428 GCF_000334495.1 Tupaia belangeri chinensis
CTTTCCTCTCTTTCTCTCTCTGGTCAAGTAAAAATAAATATATAATAAAGTTAAATAAAATAATTCTTTAAAAAAAGAGAAATTTTGTCTATATGGATTTAATTTTGGTCAAAATGCAGCAAGCATTTCCTTGTATTATTTGTCTCAGGATTAGATTTACTGCCTAAAGGAGAAAATCCACTTCCACGGCATAAAATCTTTTAAAATTTAATGTCATTAAAGTCAATGACTTTTTGAAGTTTTTGTTTTGTTGTTTTTTAAATCTATCTGTATGCATCTCCTACCTTGGTGTCCTTTGAAAGTTCTATTTCAGACCTAGATTTAGGAAGGAGTCACTTGGATTTTCACCTGGTGCGAAGCAAGCCTTTAAGGAGAACCCTCTGGACTTCGTCCCACTCTCCTTTTCACCCTGGACGCCGCAGCAGGTCCCCAGTCCCCATTGTGTCTTTCCTTGGCTTTGGGTCCAGGCGACCTCACTGGCCCAGCAGGCACCCCCAGTGTTCCTGGGTGGGAAAGCCCCTGTGCAGACTCCCCTGGGCATGGGATGAACCATTCCCCGGGCTATCCCTGCACCCCAGGACCCCTTCTGCCTGAGCCGGTGCCCAGGCGCCCCAGGCTGAGCACAGGAGAGGCTGGGTTCTTCCTTTGAAGGTGGAGGTGAGGGAGAGGGCGTGGCCTCCTGTCTGCCACACCGGCAAGTGAGGTCCTCATTCAGGATTCAGGACTGCTGCTCAGCTGCCACACCTGCCTGTGCCGTGGGAGCCAGGAGCTACAGGGGCCTGGGTGGGACCTCGGCACTCGACCTTGAGCACAGACACATGGCTGCCCACCTCGCTGACACCAAGGTCCACATGCTGCCCACCGTGGGGGCCACCCGGAGGTAAGGTGAAGGGGCCTTGGCTAGGTCAGGGCTAGTGGACAGAGGTGCTCTCTGATCCTGTGTATTCCAAGAAGCTGCAGAAATTAGTTGTTTTGTCTTTTAAGGAAGCCACTTTGGACTTGGGGGCATTTCTCACTTGTGCTGCCTTGAATCCAGCCACCTTGTTCCTTTCAGACCCTCCCACCTGGGGCTTGCGGGGACCCAGTGAGAAAGCTGCACCCCAGCCCAGGCATTGTAGCTATAGCCCGCAGTCCTGGCTGGGCCCAGCCTTTGCAGGAATACACCACAGGAGCCCCTGACCCTGGGCAAGGCCAGCCAGGGCATCACGGGGCAGGGGCAAGGGTGGGAGCTCGAGGCCCACACAGGGTCTGGGCGCTGCCCAGTGTGCTCTTCTCTCTGTGAACACGACTTGGAGACTGGGTGCTGGCCTGGAGGGAGGTGGCGGTGGTGTGGCACTGTCTTGCCTCTTTCCCAACGGCTTTCCCTTGGCTCCGGGAGCGTCCAGTGGTCTGGTGCTGGCGGCACCCTTCTGCGGGCGTGATCAACTTCTAAAAGGGACTTTTGATGGCCACCCGGGGGACGGGCGGCCTGTAGCTCCCGGGGCCTCAGCATGATGCCCGTCTGAGCTGACCCCGCTGAGCCTGTGAAGGTGTGGCCACGTAGGTGCGGGTGGCTGGCTAGGGGGGAGTGCTGTCGGTGGCTGGAGCCACTCGCCCTGTGCCTGAGCGCAGGGACCACCCCGCCCTCCCCGTGTCCCGAGCACACGGACAATCACTTCTTGGTGCCACACACTGTCTCATTGGCAGGCAGGGGGAGCACAGCACACAGCCCAGGCAGACGGACAGGCAGACGGACAGCTGTGAGCAGTGCCTCTAGGCAGGGGCTGGAGCAATGCTGGGTGATGGGGTTGCCGCCTGAAGCAGGAACGAGAGTTTACTGGTCTGAGTAGGGCCCGACCCTCTGGGAGAGGAGGCCAAGAACCAGGGACCTCGCTGGGGATCCGGGGCCCTCTGCCACGATCATGCACTGGTGGTCTCCTGGCTTGATGACAAAGGCACAGACTGCCCAGTTCCTGCCAGGTTTGGGATGTCCTTACACTTGAGGTGGCCCTGCCAGGCCCGAGGCTGTGGGGCCTCCTGAAAACCTGAACTGATTGTTTTGGGCTCTGTCTTCTTTCTGGGGACGGAGCTGCCCATGGGTTGTGTCTCTCGGGGTGGGGACCCTGCCATGGGGACAGGGCTGGCCATGCAGGAGGGCCGTGTGCACCTCGGCGAGAGCCCGGCCGGCTCTGACTTCCAGTGTCCGCCACTCTGACCTGGCGGTGAACAATCAGACAGCTGAGGGATGTGTCCCCGTCCCTGGGTGTAACCAGATCTCCTGGGGGAAGACCACAGCCCTGGTGACCAGGGACTGTCACCCATGGGCTAGCCACCAGCCGTGGAAACACCTGGCATGCCAAGGGCAGTGTGGCTCCTGTGACGGACCACTGTGGAAATGTGCCCTTTGGGTGTGGCCATGTGGGTCTGAGATGGGGCAGTCCACCCTTCCTCATTGGGGCAGTGCGGCTCCTGTGATGGGCCACTGGCTGGCCACTGTGGAAATGTGCCCTTTGGGTGTGGCCATGTGGGTCTGAGATGGGGCAGTCCACCCTTCCTCATTCACCTCTAGAGGTGTAGGCCCTGCTGGGTCTCCGCAGTGTGGCACAGGCTGTCTGCTGTGACCGGGCAGTGTCTGTCCCTTCTGGAGGGCCTGAGGTCTTTCTCTCAGACCTTGGACAGGGCCCTGGCCTGATCAGGCTGAAGGAAACAGGCAGCCAGAGGTCAAGCCACCATGAGGCATGGGGTATGTGGTGCTTTCCTGTCGCCTGGCTGCCACCTCCTTGCTGGGCACCTGGCCCAGGCAGGCGGGCCAGGAGTGGTGCCCTGCTACCTTTGTCCCCAGGGCTGGACCTAGTTCCTCCTGTGCCAACGGACTAAGATTTAGTATAAAACTGATCTGTGTTTGTCTGATGCAGAGGAAGACGAGCTGGGCTGGGCTCTCTGCGGGAGGTGGGCGGGCACTCTGGACTGAGGCCTGCTCGGTGGAGAGGCAGGGCTGGTGGCCAGTGCGCCATCTTGCCTCGGCTAGCTGTGTCCCCCACTTGGTCACTTCTGCACAGGCTGGCTCCTGGTATCTCTGAAGGGCCAGCACTGGCCAGAGCAGGAGGACAGAGCAGTCTG
>NW_006203673.1:811624-821402 GCF_000334495.1 Tupaia belangeri chinensis
GAGCGTCCAGATGATGGGGAGGGTCTCCTGCGGGACCACTCTGGGTTCACACTGCTCCATCCGACTCCGTCCACTCCAGCTGGCCCTGGCCATCTGCCCTCCTCCCTCGCCCTCTCTGCCCTTCACACTCTGCAAGGCAACGCTGTCCCTAGGACAGGGGAGCTGGACCAACCGCTCAACAGAGGTGCAGCCTCAGCCACAGTGGGACGAGGCCATCCTGGGCTGCGGAGCACTAGGCCACCTGAGGGTACAATTAGGGGGATGCCCCTTCCCCTCAGACCACTGGGACCTCTGCGCTGGTTCTCAGGGCCTCTGGCCTGTCCCTGAGGGCCCAGGGCTCAGGAAGACCCCAAGAGGCTGGGCCCTGAGTCCTCAATGCAGGATGTGTGAGGATTCTGGAGCTCAAGCAGGGCAGGGATGTGCCTGGCCGGCGATGGCTCCGTGGTAGCTAAAGGCACTCAGAAGCAACGTCGAATGGTTGTAGTTTTTGTCCACGTTTTCCCCCGCAATCATTGCCTTTCAAATTTTATTGAGCAGCTAAACTCTTCAAACTTTAAAAAATGTAGTTTTAAACAGCCTTATTGAGATGTAATTCACATGCCAGCAAGTCTCGATGGAAGGGCCCGGGTTCAGCGGTTTGCAGTCTGTTCCCCATGAGGCTGCAGACCCTTATTCCATGGGCATCTGCGCTGCTGTGGGAACACCCAGGCCCGGCGTGGTGCCATCTCTGCTTGGCCCGGAGCACTGCCCAGGGCAGCCCTGGCCAGTCAGTCACACTGTCACCCTGCCAGGTAGACCCCAGGCCCCCTGGGACCACCCCACCTGCCCTGGTCCCTCGGGTGGGCATTCGGACCAGAAAGTCATCGGCAAGCCAGGGCCCAGGGACCTCGCAGAGGTGTCCTTGTTCTCACTGGGCAGCTGCTGAGCTGAGGCCAGTCTGCCTCCTCGAGGTGGAGGGGCAGTGTGCCAGACAGTGACAGTGCAGTGGCCAGTGTGCGGCAGACGCCAGCCTGCCAGGGGGTGTGTGGGGGTCAGACTAACCAGGCTGCTGGAGAACTGCTGGCCGCCAGTGCTGGACACCTGCCCAGGAGTGTCTCTGGGCTGATGGACAGTGCAGGCCTCTCTGGGGTCTGGGAAAACTTGTCCTTTCTCCCCAGGGGGCACCCCCAGTCCCCGTCCTGCTTGGAGTAGAAGGCCTCTGCTCCAGCTGCCCCTGGCCCTTATCAGCCCTCCTTCCTCTCCCCTTCCCTGGCCAGCCCTCCTCTCCTCGTTTTCCTCTCCCCCACTGCCACCCCTCCTTCCTGCCCCCGGCTTTCCCCTCCCCTGCCCACCCCCCATCCCTGGTCAGAGCTTCCTGGGCCCCAGCTCCCCCCAGGGGCACAGCCAGGCACAGCCTGCCACAGATACACACCTGGAGTTGGGGTCAGGAGACGCCTCAGTTTCCTCCATCCCCTCCTCTTGCTTCCCACGTATGGGTGCAGAAACTGTCCAGGCCCCAGACCTGGCTGAGGGAGAGCCTAGTAGACTCCATGCCCTGCTGGTCACTGCACGGTCTGGCTGGGAAAGCAAGTGCTGGGGACCTGCCTGTCCTCAGTCACCGCTCTGTGGGGTGATCCCAGCATTCCTCTGGATATCAGCAAGGTCGGAGTGGTCCCAGGCATGCCCTCTCTCCATGCCAAGCTCCAGGCAGGGCAGCTGCCCACTCAGGCAGTCAGCGACTTCGCTCCAGGCTGTGTGGCACATCGTGGCCACACGACACCCATGACAGCTTTGACAACAGTCGCTTCCCCTGGTCCTGGAGGCTGGGGGCCTCCCTGGTGGGGTGGGGCTGGGAGCAGGCGCTCTGGACAGTACTCCTACCTCAGGCCCCAGGTCCCTCAGTACACACCAACACAGAGGGTCAGGGTGTGGGCTTGGGGACAGTCAGCCCTCCCATGGCCCCCCAGCCCTTTGGGCTCTCAAGCTCAGGATCTCGCTGGCCAGTCTCCCAGGGGCTCCTGCAAAGGGCTAGGGGTGCCCTGGCCAGCTTTCTCCTGTCCCTGCCCCTCCCAAAAGGGGGTGGGAGGCCACTCTGTCTCATGGCTTTTGAGCGCTGGGGGGTGGCAGGAGTGGGTCTGAGCCCCTTGGTGGCCTTGCCCAGTCCCATGCCTGGGAGGCGGCAAGTGCTGCGACCCGTGGCCCTAGGCTCTAGCTCCAGGAGGTGAGGGGTGTGGTGGAGGGGTGGGGCTGATGTACTGGCCTGGAGCACAGACCAGCTGCCTGCCCACAGGTACTTCCGGGCTGTCTTTCTCCTCCTGGCCCTGACGCTGTTCCTGCTGGCCGGGTTCCTGCACCTGGACATCGAGCTGTTCATGCCGTGAGTCCTGTGTCGGAGTCCCTGGCTCCTGAGGCCGCCCCTGTAGCCTGAGCATGCCTGACCCTGCCGCACACCCTCTGTGAAGGCCTGGTCTGCACGGGGGGCCATCCACGATCCGCCATGCCCTTGTCACGGCTTTGGTCAGCTGCTAAGAGAGTCTCACAGCCCCAGGATCCTCCCCTTTCCCCAGGATCTCTCTGGGCCAGGCCGCTGGGGGTGGGTCCCAAGGTCTGCCTTTGCCCACCCTCACCTTGTCCCCAGGGCCAGCCCTGACCTCTAGACATCCCTACCACCCTGGTCACTCTCACTGGCCTGGCGTTGGGCGGGGATGGTGCCAACTGCTCCAGGCCCAGTGGCCAAAAGGGAACCAGGTGTGGGGCCCGGTGCCCACCCGGGCCCTGGTTTCGGCTGGCACTTGGGCTTTGGGGGCCTGGCCCAAGAGTGAGCCAAGAGGGGCCAGACAAGACACTGAGGTCACAGGGTAGGCATGGTGCTGGGCGCAGGGCTGGGGGCCGGGGAGCCTAGGGGCCTGGGGCTGAGCCTGCAGTGGAAAGGAAGGTACAGCCATTTGGGACCACCTGGCTTGGGTCAAGTCACCTAGTGGGTTCCCCTGGGGCCCCAGGGTCAGGGGTCTTTAGGTTGGGGATACAGTGGTGGGGTGGGCTGGGGGGAGTGTGATGGAGGTGGTTTGGGGGATGTCCAGAGGGGGCTGGGTCTGCATCATGCTTAGGGGTTGTGGGGTTAGGGTGGAGCATCTGGGGTCCCAGCAGGGTGTGGTGCCTGCTAACAGCCTGTGTCCCCCAGCCTGTTCAGGGGCCAGGACACTGGGCCACCGGTCACCAGCATCATGTTCCTCAAGACACACAAGACGGCCAGCAGCACCGTGCTCAACATCCTCTACCGCTTTGCGGAGACACACAACCTGTCCGTGGCACTGCCCGCTGGCTCGCACTTCCACCTGGGCTACCCCTGGCTGTTCCTGGCACGTTATGTGGAGGGCGTCGGGCAGGAGGGCCCTGGCTTGCAGCGGCGATTCAGTGTCATGTGCAACCACCTGCGGTTCAACCCAACGGAGGCGAGCGGCCCTGCGGGCAGTGGGTGGGCGGGGCTTGTGCAGGGCGTGAGTCCGGCTTTGAGGTGGCAGGTGGCAGGTGGCAGGTAGGAGGTGGCAGGTGGGAAGTGGGGCTCTGGTGGCCCAGCCTGGAGGCCAAAGGGCAGCACATGGGCTCAGCCAGATTCTGGGGTGGGCAGGCCTTGTACCTGCCTTTCCAGGCTGCCTACCACCTGCAGTGGCTCATGGGTGAGACGTAGACCACCCACGGCACCAGGTATTTGCAGAGACCCCTGCACTGACTGCCTCTGGCCTCTCCTGCCAGCTCTCCCTTCCCAGGGCCCGTGCACCTGCCATCTGTCCCCCTCCTGCCAGCTCTCCCCCCCACCCCCAGGGCCCATGCACCTGCCGTCTGTCCCCTGTTGAGGGTGCTCTCCAGACCGCTTGTGCCTCAGCCTGGAGGCACCTCCTCCCAGAGCTTCTGACCTTCCTTCCCAGTGAGGTGGAGGTCAGGGAGTTAGGGGTAGGCATGGCCTGGTATGGGGTCCTCGGGACAATGGCGGGCTGCAGAGGGCAGGGTGAGGGTGGAGAGCCGCGTGCCGCTCCCTCCTAGGGGCTTTATGACCTTCAGGACCTCATGGGGGCCAGGAGAGGGAGCTGCGCCCCTCTGAGAACCTCGTCCCAACATGCCAGCTTCTCAAGACTGGGCATCCTCATCTAAGTAGGTCTGAGAGTGGCCGGGTGCAAGTAGACCGTGTTCAAAGCCCCCAGCTGGGACTGAGGGCAGCCCTCCATAGGGCTGCAGCCAGGGTCACAGGCACCCCACACCTTGAGACCTCAGACTGGCAGGGCCCAGGACAGCAGTGCTCCTGGCTTGAGCCCACTGGGTCACCTCTCACCGCCAGACTTCCTTTTGGTCTCTGGCCTCTGACCCTGACCCCTGAGCACAGTGGCTGAGGGCAGGGCTTACCTGCAGCCCTGGGGCCAAGACAGGGCCATGAGGGACTCTGGCCCATGCGACAGCCTGGGGGCCCTGGGGCCTTGAATGGGGGGAGGGGCCTATGTGAGGTGTGGCTGCAGGAGTCTGAATGGCCCATCTTTCTCCACAGGTGCAGAAGGTCATGCCCCAAAACACCTTCTACTTCTCCATCATTAGAAACCCAGTGTCCCAGTTGGAGTCCGCCTTTACCTACTACAAAGGCGTCGTGCCCGCCTTCCGCAGCGCCAAGAGCCTGGACGCCTTCCTGGCCTCTCCGCACAGCTACTACAAGGGCAGCCTCAGCCTGCAAAACGCCTATGCCAGGAACAACATGTGGTTCGACTTCGGCTTCGACAACAACGCGCCGGCCGAAGACAGCCAAGTGCCGGGGATGACCTTCAGGACCTCATGGGGGCCAGGAGAGGGAGCTGCGCCCCTCTGAGAACCTCGTCCCAACATGCCAGCTTCTCAAGACTGGGCATCCTCATCTAAGTAGGTCTGAGAGTGGCCGGGTGCAAGTGGACCGTGTTCAAAGCCCCCAGCTGGGACTGAGGGCAGCCCTCCATAGGGCTGCAGCCAGGGTCACAGGCACCCCACACCTTGAGACCTCAGACTGGCAGGGCCCAGGACAGCAGTGCTCCTGGCTTGAGCCCACTGGGTCACCTCTCACCGCCAGACTTCCTTTTGGTCTCTGGCCTCTGACCCTGACCCCTGAGCACAGTGGCTGAGGGCAGGGCTTACCTGCAGCCCTGGGGCCAAGACAGGGCCCATGAGGGACTCTGGCCCATGCGACAGCCTGGGGGCCCTGGGGCCTTGAATGGGGGGAGGGGCCTATGTGAGGTGTGGCTGCAGGAGTCTGAATGGCCCATCTTTCTCCACAGGTGCAGAAGGTCATGCCCCAAAACACCTTCTACTTCTCCATCATTAGAAACCCAGTGTCCCAGTTGGAGTCCGCCTTTACCTACTACAAAGGCGTCGTGCCCGCCTTCCGTAGCGCCAAGAGCCTGGACGCCTTCCTGGCCTCTCCGCACAGCTACTACAAGGGCAGCCTCAGCCTGCAAAACGCCTATGCCAGGAACAACATGTGGTTCGACTTCGGCTTCGACAACAACGCGCCGGCCGAAGACAGCTACGTGCAGGCGCGCCTGGCGGAGCTGGAGCAGCACTTCCAGCTGGTGCTCATCGCCGAGTACTTCGACGAGTCCATGGTGCTGCTGCGGCACTTGCTGCGCTGGCGACTGGACGACGTCGTCTCCTTCCGGCTGAACATGCGCAGTGAGCGCACCGTGGCGCGCCTGGCGCCCGAGACGCAGGAGCGCGCCAAGCGCTGGTGCGCGCTCGACTGGCGTCTGTACCAGCACTTCAATCGCACCTTCTGGGCGCGGGTGCAAGCCGAGCTGGGCCCGCGCCGCCTGAGCAGGGAGGTGGCGCGGCTACGCGCGCGGCAGCGCGAGCTCGCTGCCCTGTGCCTGCTGGATTCTGCGCCCAAGAACCGAAGCCAGATCACCGATCGGCACCTGCTCCCCTTCCAGTCGGGCGCAGCGGACATCCTGGGCTACAACCTCAGGCCAGATCTGGACAATGAGACGCTGCGCACTTGCCACAGAATGGCAATGCCCGAGCTCCAGTACATGGCCCACTTGTACGCCCTGCAGTTCCCTGGCAAGCCCCCCAAGAACATTGGGTTCCTGGGAAAATAGGGGCCATACCGGGAAGAAGGCCACCTGACATCAGGCACCTGGGAGATGCAGGCCTGGCCCCACTCGGGCCCTGCCGAGAAGAGGGTGAAGACCCTGGAGTGCCACCACGTCTGCCCCTCTGAGAAGCAGGGCCAGGACAGCAGGTGTGCCTGGCTTGAGCATGATGACTACTCACTGGGCAGGAAGGCTCACGAGGCAGCGGCAGCGTCCACTCTCTGGGCACGCTGCCATCCCTGGGTGCCTGGAGGGAGCTGGAGCTGCTCTTCTGGATTTCCTGAACACAGGAAAACCCCCTATGTGAGGACCCACAGGCAGTGCCACCAAGCTGGGCTGGGGAGGCCTGCGTTGTTGTCGAGTGGCTTTCCCCAGTCGCTGGTCTTTTCCCTTCTGAAGGCAGTTTAGATCCAGAAATGTCAGCGTCACTTATGAGACCCATGGGGGTGGCCCAGACCCCGCTCAGCCACACAGCCTGCCATGCCAGCCCTGCACGTCCAAGGACACAGGTCAGACTTCTAGGGCCTGAGGGCCAGGGCCTGACCAGTCTCGGAGACCTCATCAGTGTGGCCCTGGACACCTCCTACCTGTGGCCGGGACTGAGCCCCACACCTTCTTTCGTGTTGAGAACGAGATACAGCTGGTTTTTCCACTTTCCAAAATCCTTTCCAGAGGGCCTGGGTGGAGTCACGCCTGCAAACACTGAGGGCCCATTTTGGCCCGTTGGGAGGGCTCTTCCCACACCTCGTCCCTGGCATGAAGTCTTCTGGCATAGCTTTCCTACCTCCGCTAAAGTGGATTGCAGGCGTTATTTTGCTGATCTCTTCTGCGATCACCAAGCTGAGAATTTCAAACTCTCCTGTTGAAGCACGCACAATTCCATCTGGGAGGTGTGCCTCCATTATAAACTTAGACCGCTACAACTGGAAACTTGCCTTCTTTGTGCCTAAGAGCAGAGGGCATTAGCATTCCTGTTTCCTTTAAACCCCACTCCTCCTAGTGGCCTCCAGTCACCGGACCTTGCCCTGAGCCATGAAGATTATTAAGATTCCATTGTGTTTAGGTAGGGATGGACCATCCCCTTACGGATGATTAACCTGCGCTTTCTGCCTCTGTGACTCGGTTTTGCTTTCTTTCCTTACGGGTGTAAAACCGGACCCCACTGCTCTTTGTCCTTGTGATTGCCACATCAGCCCGGAAGAGTGTGGTTTTTGCCTTTATAAGCACCCCTCACGTTGCACTGGGGCGGTGGGATTTTGAGAGACATGAGTCCCCCCTTATGCCGCCGGCTTAATCAATAAACTCCAATAAATTTGGCTGTGTCTGGATGTCCTCATTTCTCACTGAGTAGGCTATAACCCTGTAACTATGAGCCTCTGCCTCTGAGCCAGGCCAAGGTGGAGGACTCCTCTGCTGATTGACAGCTCACCTCCTCTCAAAACTGTAAAGAAACCACCGCATCAGTGCACCGAGGAACACAGTCTTCCTCTGGGCTGGCCACTCGATTGCGTGCTTAGCAGTAAACCACATGGATGATTCTTTCTGCAGAAGTGGTTATTTCTGTTGTCATTGTGTGGCGGGTCCACACTTGCCAGGTGAATCAGAGATTCAAACACTGGCGAGCCCCAGCACAGTGGCCGCACCTTGGAGGACAGTTTCACAAAGAGAAACCCGCGAAGGGCGAATTTTTATGAGATTAGGGAGGTACTGCAGCAAACTGGATATTTGAAACGGAATAAACAACTTTCAGAACACAAATCGGCAGCTCATGGCAGAACAAATGCGGCCAGAGCCAGTGGGTTCACCGCGTGGCCCAAGGGGTGTGTGGGAGCGTCCAGGGAGGTTGGGGGAGACTCCTGCAGATGGCAAAGCGCCGCGGCAAGAGCCCATGCAGTTTGCAACAAGGAATTTTTAAAACAAACCTGTTCGGGCTGATTGTTAGAAAGGCCCATGGCTTGTGGCTAAGGGACTGAACAAGGTTTGAATCCCAAACCTGGAAGCTTGAAAAATACCTCAGGGTGTGTGTGTGCCCTGCATCCCCACGGGAGGGAGAAACAGAGAAGGGCTGCACCTGGGGTGCCTTCCCTTGCTCCCTCCCTCTCTGTCGCTGGTGAGCACACGCCCCCCTTGGGGGGAAAGTTTCGAAACCTGGTGCTGTGCAGGTGGGAGGCTGGCACCCAGACAGCGGCTAGACCCACCGCGAGGGGTGTTTCCAACCCTTCTTGGTGCCAAGGTCGGCGTGGGCCAGCACAGATCAGGACTCAGCACAGAGGCCCCTCTCACTAGCGAGCAGTTAATGGATGTGCCCCCTCAAGGGCATTCACAGCGAGGGGCAAGGTCTTGACCCTGTCCTGAGAACTGAGCCCCGCGCTGGGGAGGTGGGTGGAGGCACAGGCAGCAAAGCAAGGGAGAGGACGAGCGGGATCAGATCTTCAGACTTTATTTGTTCAAGAGAGAGGTTTTTCCTATGGGGTGTGTGCTCGGTGGAGAGACAGAAAGTGAGAGAAATCAGCCCTTGGGAGAATGGCCACACCACAGTCCCTTCTCTATCCTCCTCTCAGGATTTTGAGCATACACATTGGTACGATTCTCAAGCTGCCAGGTCCAAGAGTCGAACTGCAGTCGGCCATGTGGGAGTCCAGTGCCCCAACCACTATGCCACCTGCTGGTCCCAGACTGTCAGATTTTCCAAGAGAGGATGGAAACTGTGAAATCTCTGGGTTGAAACAAGCCGATGCCGGCCTCGACATGGGGACCCGGCACAGGGACAGGGTCTGTCGAGGGCTACCTCTGCCCCTGGGGCTGTGGTGGCCACACCCTGGACTGGCCTCTGCTTCTGGGAGGTGGTGAGGGCCTTGCCAGGTGTGTGGGGGCTTGGGTCCCTGTGAGCCTAGGCCCTTGGCTGGTCACCTGGCCTGGACTTGGCCAGGAGCGAAGGTGGCTCCCCGTTCTGGCTGGGAGACTGCTTGGCTGAGGTAGGAATGCCTTGAGCTCCTCCCCCAGCAGCTTGGGGTAGAAAGGCGGGCTGGCCCGGGGCCCACAAGTGCATGAAGAGGTGACATGTGCCTCCACGTAGCTGGACCTCAGCTCCAAAATGCAGAGTGGGCTGTGCTGACCTACAGGGAGGCAGGGACAAAGCCAGGATGCCAGTCACCTGGGCCAGGTGAGGTTGTAGAGCTCAGGGCGATCTTAAAGGCAAAATTGAGGCATCGGGAGGGGGCCACAGGACATCTCGCCCAGCAGGGACAGGTGAGCCACTCTGGTCTGGCCAGCAGGTGGCCTTACATTCCCTTGCTTCCTTTTGGCACGGTGTGGAGACGGGGTCTGGAGGGAAAGGAGGGAATGTCCTCAGCCAAGAGGTCCCTGAAACCAAAGCCCAGTTAGCTGGGTGGTGTTTGGAGCTACTTCAGGTGACGTGCCTGAGACAGCCCCGGGTTCAGGGTCACCTCCTCCCAGCACTGGCTCAGGCAGACTGCTGTCTCCACTTTGGGGAAAGACTGGCCTATGTGGGACCGTCAGTGCTCGAGGTTCCGTCTGACGGGCAGCATTGTAGCAGCAGTGGCCCCCTTTGGTTTGACTGTGTGGTTGGCAGCAGGGGCTTGGTCCCAAACGGTGGCTTTCTGAAACTAACAGTCATGTTTACCCCAAGGGCCCCTCTAGCCAGTCTCTCCATGGGTCCCCTTAGTGTGATTGTCTCC
>NW_006203673.1:822253-824985 GCF_000334495.1 Tupaia belangeri chinensis
ATCCCGCGGGACCCCCGTTAGCCAGTCTCTCCATGGGTCCCCTTAGTGGGATGGTCTCCTGGCCCACATGGCAGGCGTGACACTGAGGGTTCTAGGCAGATTTGGAGGGAGGGTGGGCGCAGGCCATGCAAGGGGGTCCAGAGCAGGCCCCTAGTCCCATGATCAAACAGAAGGGCCCATGGGTGACACCCACCGGGTGGAAGTGTCCGTAGTTCTGCCTATGCCCTGGCCAGGGTGCAGACTGGAGACGTGGGGTGGAGCTGCCCAGGGCCTCTGTGCCCACCGCTGTGTGGAGGGCTTCTGCGCTGTGCGGGGCACGGGGTGGTGTGCTGTTGTCAGCCGAGCCTGCCTACGCATGCTCCCAGACGACAGAAGATATGCCTGGGTCTCAGCCAGCCTTGGTCCCCACACAGGGCCCATGCAGGACAGGCTGTGGGGAGTCTGTGGCCAGTACCTGTAGAGCCGTGGAGGACCCGTGGCCTGTGTAGGGTCCAGCTGCCAGGACATGAGGCTCCGAGTCCCACCTGCTCCTGATCCTTGGTTCCAACATCTGTGACTTGGTGACCCTGAGGAAGTCCCTGCCAGGGAGGGTTGGGACTAAGTGCCCTGGTCAGACCAGATCCCTGGCACCTGCTGACCTGGCCTCACTGGGCAGGCTGGCTCCAGGGCTATGCTTCCTGTCTCGGACTGAGGCATCTTCCTGGGGCTTAGAGGCTCCATGACCGGACAAGGGTGCCTGAGTGAGTGGCCCGTTTCTCCTCTGTCAATCACGTGCATGCACAGAGGTCTTTGGAGCCTCTGTCTCTGGTCTGTCGGAGGCTGGGTGAGCTGGGCCTGCTCCTGGGGAAGAGCCGACAGCAGCTCAGCTGTCAAGGCACCGGGAGTGAGCCAAGTGCAGATAATGTCCTGCTGTGTCCTCCCAGCTGGAGGGACACGTGGCACCGCACCTGCTTCCCGCGTGGGCACAATTGCCCTTTGAGAGCAGGGCCTGGGGCTCCCAGACCCCAGAGCTGGGGTGAGGGTGAGCGGTGCCCAGGCTGAGGCGGTGCAGGGGACCGTGGAGACCTCAGGTGTGGAGGCCGTGGCTGGCAGGTGCAGCCCTCCTGGCCTGCTCTCACGTGAGTGCCCCTCGCCCTGTGCTTGTCTCGCTGCATGCCGCCTGTTCTCTCCCCTCCTGCCCTTGGCACTCGGTCCAGGGGCCTCAGAGTCCCTTGTGGGTGGCATCCCCTCACCATCTGCAGCTCCCCCAACTGCTGCGGGCTGGGCTGCTTCACCCCTGGCCCCATCTGCCCTGTGCCTAGCAAAGCGGCCCGGCGGGTCCAACGTGTGAGTAGATCTGCCCAAACTCACCCTGCCTGGGCCCTGCCCCACGAGCCTCACTGAGAAACAGACTCCCAGGGGTGGGCTGCTCTCGAGGGCTGCTCGGGCCACACTCCAGGTGGGTCTGTTTCCTGTGGCAACGTCTCCTGGGTAACCCCAGTGTTGGGGCAGCACATGGCCCATGAGAGAGTGTGGGCTGGGGCAACTTCAGGGTGGAGTGGTGGAGGCGGAGGGGTGGTGGCTGGCACAGGGGCTTCCTTGACCCGGCCCAGTCATCCACGCTGCACTGCACTCCCTCAGCTCTCTCAGCCCCTGTGGCACCTCCAGGAAGCCCACCAGGCCTCTCAGACAGGCTTTGCTCCCATGTGGGGCGGCTCATGGGGCAGGAGCCTGGTGAGGGGTGCTCCTCTCCCACATGAGTGACCCATGGAGGCAGTGCTGGCAGGCTCTGAGCCACGGCACGTAGGTGCTGGGTTTCCTGGGAGAGGCAGGGTAGGTGGCCGTTCTCTCGAGCCACAGGAGGGAGTCAGGCAGGCATCTGCAGGTCCAGGTGGCTCTGTGTGCCCCCGTCCTCCAGCCTGGTGGGCCAGCTGTGGTTTCCTGTCCCCAGGATGTCTGCTGAGCCACGCAGTCAGGCCCCTCCTGGGACCCTCTGGGCTCTGCTCCTGTCTCCGTGTGGCCTCTCTTTGGGGCCCCTGGGCCTCCGAGTTCTGTGGGGACCCTCTGTCTGGGCACACTGGCCAGCAGTGCCCAGAGGTCTCTGGCTGGGCTCTCCTGCTGAGGGGCAGCACTGTGCTGTGCTGAGGGACGGGCAGACACCACAGACGAGGGCAGACATGTGGACGCTCCTCCTGGCCTGGGCGAGGAGGTGGTGGGGATAGCCCAGGTGTGGGGACACTGACTGGTGCCCGCTTTGGTGGTAGGGCATGGGGGTCCCCCGCGCCCCAGCACGGACCGTGCTCTTCCAGAGGGAGCGAACAGGCCTAACGTACCGTGTTCCTGCGCTGCTGTTTGTGTCCCCGGACACCCTGCTGGCCTTTGCGGAGCAGCGGCTGAGCCCTGAGGACACCCACGCCCACCGCCTGGTGCTGCGGAGAGGCACGCTGACCCGGGGCACGGTGCAGGTGCGTGGCCCAGGCCGAGGGGCGGTGGCGCGCTCAGTGGTCAGGTGGACGGAGGCCTGGCCCTCCATGGTGTCCCAGGCTGGGCCAGGTCCTGGGCGTCCTGGCCAACAGGACCTTTCTGTGCAGTGGGGCGCGCTGCGTGTGCTGAGCACGGCGGCCCTGGAGGAGCACCGATCCATGAACCCCTGCCCTGTGCTCGACGCCAGCACCGGCACTGTCTTCCTCTTCTTCATTGCTGTGCTGGGCCACACTCCGGAAGCTGTGCAGATCTCTACCGGCAGGGAAGCT
>NW_006203673.1:825181-825927 GCF_000334495.1 Tupaia belangeri chinensis
CCTCTGCTGTGTGTCGAGCCGTGACGCCGGCCTCACCTGGGGCAGTGCTCGAGACCTCACTGTGGAGGCCATCGGGGGCACTGTGCAGGGTAAGCTGGGCCCGGTGGGGCGCCTCGATGGGCTCACGGTCTGCATGAGGCAGAGTTCGGGGGAGGGGTTCCAGCTGGGCACCTGCCGTCTGCCCACCCACTGGACCCCTCAGTCCTGAAAGAATAGTGCTGGTCACTCACCCCACGCACCGGCAGTGCTCGAGACCTCACTGTGGAGGCCATCGGGGGCACTGTGCAGGGTAAGCTGGGCCCGGTGGGGCGCCTCGATGGGCTCACGGTCTGCATGAGGCAGAGTTCGGGGGAGGGGTTCCAGCTGGGCACCTGCCGTCTGCCCACCCACTGGACCCCTCAGTCCTGAAAGAATAGTGCTGGTCACTCACCCCACGCACCAGGCAGCGGTCAGGCAGCAGCAGGCGAGCATGGAGCCTCCCTTCCTCCACCCGGGCCTTTCCGCCCTCGTTGCCGCCTCCTCCCTGCCCCACCCTGCCCGGGTGGAGGACTCAGGTGGTGCAAGTCATGGTAGAGGCGGTGAGCGTGTGGCCCTGTCCTTCCTTGCTCTGTGCTGTCCATAATGTCCCAAGTGGCTAGCAGCCCCTCTCTCCACAGACTGGGCCACGTTTGCAGTGGGCCCAGGCCATGGTGTCCAGCTGCGCTCTGGCCGCCTGCTGGTGGCCGCCTACACCTACCGCATTTACC
>NW_006203673.1:826056-828082 GCF_000334495.1 Tupaia belangeri chinensis
GGGGGGGGCTCCGCCGCCCCAGCCCCCACGCCTTCGCCTTCTTCAGCGACGACCATGGCCGCACCTGGCACTGCGGCGGCCTGGTGCCTAACCTGCGCTCGGGCGAGTGCCAGCTGGCTGCGGTGGATGCCGGGCAGGCGGGCAGCTTCCTCTACTGCAACGCCAGGAGCCCCCTGGGCAGCCGTGTGCAGGCGCTCAGCGCCGACGAGGGTGCCTCCTTCCTGCCTGGAGAGCTTGTGCCCACCTTGGCTGAAACGGCCCGGGGTTGCCAGGGCAGCATCGTGGGCTTCCCAGCCCCTCCCCGAGGCAGGTCTCCTGGCGAAGGATGGCCAACGGGTCCCCTGGGTCCCTGTCCCAGCACCCAGGAGCCCTCAGAGAGGGACACTGGGGTCACCTGTGAGGGCCCTGTTCCTGGGGGGCCCATCTGTCACCCACGGCCTCGGGGCGGTGGCCCTGATCAGCCTGGTGTGTGTGTGGGGCTCCGTGGGGACACAGGGGCCTGGGCCCTGGTGCTCCCTGCACCCCCTGCCAGCTGGCCTCCAGGCCCCACGTGGCTGCTGTACTCCCATCCGGTGGGACGTAGAGCCCGCCTGCACATGGGCCTCCACCTGAGTCGGTCCCCCCTGGACCCCCTCAGCTGGACGGCGCCTTGGGTGATCCACGAGGGCCCCAGTGGCTACTCTGACTTGGCGCCCATCGGGCCTTCCCCTACAGGGGCCTGGGCCTTTGGCTGCCTGTTTGAGAGCGGGGCCCGGGCCTCCTACGACGAGGTCTCCTTCTGCATGTTCTCCTTGCAGGAAGTGCTGCAGAACCTGCCTGCTGGCCCCATGCGGCCCAGACAGTCGGGCAAGCCCCAGGAGTGCTGCCGGCCCTCCTGATGGGCCCTCTGACTGGGCCTAGGCCCCGGGCACCTGGGAGGAGGGGTGGGGTGTGCTGGGGTGGGGAGGCCAGGATGCCCACGTGGTCCCAGGGCAGACAGAGCCCCACGTCCAGTTCCTCCATTAGGGGCCGGGGTGAGCCTCTTTGGACGCCCTGCGGTAAGAGACGGGGTCAGACATGTGGTGCTCCTCTGGGAGGACGGCGTGTGCTGCAGGGGTGTGGCTGAGCATGGATGGCCCAGGGCATGCGCGCACCTGCTGGCTTGCCTCTCACGCACGAATTGTGAACCAGAAATAAAGGGAGCAAACCCTCCTCCTTTCTCGTCAGTGCTGGGAGTGTACTGCTGCGGCCATTTCTGCCCCATTCCTGGGTCTCATTGCCTCAGCCAGGCTCTGCTCCCAAATGCCCCCGGGGTGGCAGGCAGCAGGGTAGGGCAGGGAGAGCAGCAGACATGGCCTCCTTGTGGCAGCCCAGGTCAGGGGTTAGCAAGCGATGGTTGACCGTCCCTCCTCCTCCAGCCTAGGGGGCAGACAATGGGGTGCATGGCCTTCCCCAAGAAGCATCCCAACCCCAGCTTGTGGGTAGAACCAGATAGGGTGGTTGCCTTGCAGGACAGCCCCTGGTCCTGGTCTGGAGAGGGTCCCAGCTCCATGGGTGCTGTGCCTGCAGGGAAGCTTTTTGGTTCTTTTTTTTTGGTAGAGGTTTTTGCCCTAGGGTGCATGCGCTTGCTGGAGAGAGAGAGAGACAGAGAGACAGAGACAGTGAGAGGGAAAGTGAGAAGTCACCCCCTGGGGGGTATGGCCGCACAGCAATCCTTCCTCCTCCTTTCTGCTCCTGGGATCTTGAACACTCATGCATATGCACCCGGCATGAGTTTCAAACCCATGAGTTTTAAGCCACCAAGTCCAGGACTCGAACTGGCGTCAGCCACGTGGGAGTCCAGCGACATAACCACTACACCATCTGCTGGTCCCTCGTCCTCCTTTTAAAGTCTTTGTTTGTTTCTTTTTTTTTTTTTTTTTTTTTTTTGGGGAGTTTTTTTTTTTTTTTCTATAGGGCGCGTGCACTCGCCAGAAATACAGAGAAAGATAGAGAGTTAAAAAGCAAGAAATCACGGGAACCAGCAGTTAGCGTAATGGCTGTGTCG
>NW_006203673.1:828195-830406 GCF_000334495.1 Tupaia belangeri chinensis
AAAAAAAGCAAGAAATCACCTCCAGGGGGGATGGCCACGCCACAATCCCTTCTCCTCCATTCTCCCCTCAGGATCTTGGGCATGTACGCACACGCGCCTGGCGTGAGTTTAAGTCACTGGATCTGGGAGTCGAACTGTGATCGACTACATGGGAGTCCAGTGACATAGCCATTACGCTAATTGCTGGTCTGTAAAGTCTTTGTTTCTGATGACAACAATAATATGGGTTTCCTGTAGAAAACTTGAAAAGCTATAAAGAGAAAGAGATCCCACCGCCACTGTGACCAGCCTCTGGTCAACCCTCCTGCCGCCAAGGTCTGTATTTAACACAGGGATCTGGGGCATAGCCTTCCTTGGTACCAGTCATGTCTGGGCCTCCAGGGTGCCCTTGTAAAGTCTTTGTTTCTGATGACAACAATAATATGGGTTTCCTGTAGAAAACTTGAAAAGCTATAAAGAGAAAGAGATCCCACCGCCACTGTGACCAGCCTCTGGTCAACCCTCCTGCCGCCAAGGTCTGTATTTAACACAGGGATCTGGGGCATAGCCTTCCTTGGTACCAGTCATGTCTGGGCCTCCAGGGTGCCCTTGGGTCAGGACCTCTTCTCAGGCTGTATTCTCAAAGGGTGGACCCACTGCCGGTCCCCAGAGGCTCTGAGCGTCCGAGGTCCCCAAGGAGCAGAGAAGTCCCTCCAGGAGACAAGCTGGCTAGGAGGGGTCAATAGGTGCCAGGCATGAGAATGACGGGGCCTGGTCTGGGCTCCAGAGCCCCATGTGTCACCACTGCAGGGTGGTCCTGGCCCGTGGGGAGTCGCGGTCAGGGCTCTGGGCAGTTCTGGTTGGAGTCTATGTCCTTCCCATCTGCTGCCCTGGGAAGCCATGGGAGGCATGAGGGACAGCCCCACATGCTGCTCACAGCCCCAGAGGCTGCAGTCCAAGATTGGAGGGCGGGGCCTCTGGGGACCTGTCCTTCTTGGCGCCAAGGGCTCCCTGGGCGCTCACCCCATGGCGAGGGCTCCCAGGGCCCCACCTCCTGATTCCATCACCCAGGGAATGAGGGTCCAACATGTGGAGGTTAGGGACCCCAACATTCGGACCATGCAGCCCATTTCCCACTCTCTTGCTGCGGTTGGCACGTGACCCACTGTCCCCCATTGCCGTCCCCAAACGGATTTCCCACAGAGGCTCAGGCTGCAGCCTGCTTGGAAATAGGGTCTTTGCAGATGGGGCGGGTGAGGTGAGGACACATCCTGTCCCTAAGGGGATGGGGATGTCTGTAGGGAGGGCCCCTGGAGGCGGAGGCAGAGGCTGAGATGGAGCTCCCAGGGCTGGGGGGGCAGGAGGAGCCTCTGCCAGAGTGTCAAGCCTGAGATGCAGGACTGCTGGAATCAGGCCCAATGCCTGCAGCTCCTGTGTGATGCTTGTGAAGAATGAAAAACAACCCGGGAACACAGTGAGAGTGTTCATGAGGGAAGGAAAAAAAGCTGGGGCGAGGGGACTGTGGAGCTGGGCGAGGGGTGTGGGGAGCTGGGGCAAAGGGACTGCGGAGCTGGGGCAAGGGGACTATGGAGCTGGGCGAGGGGACTTCGGAGCTGGGGTGAGGGGACTTCGGAGCTGGGGTGAGGGGACTGTGGAGCTGGGTGAGGGGACTTCGGAGCTGGGGTGAGGGGACTGTGGAGCTGGGTGAGGGGACTTCGGAGCTGGGGTGAGGGGACTGTGGAGCTGGGTGAGGGGACTTCGGAGCTGGGGTGAGGGGACTGTGGAGCTGGGCGAGGGGACTTTGGAGCTGGGCGAGGGGACTGGGAAGCTAGGCGAGGGGACTGCAGAGAGGGGGCGAGGGGGTTTACCCCAAAAAGGGGGACTTGTGCATGCATTTCCACTTGTCAGGGGATTCACGTCACTCCTCTCTCTCTGGGAGTGGGCTCACAGATCGCTGGACCGTAGGCATTCAGACCCCTTGAATCACCGTTCTGCAGATCTGGCTGAGGTCTGGGGCCACGAGGATCCTGGTTTGGGCCGTGTCTCCCACATGTCTGTGGTGAAGCTTTGTTCTTTGATGCGTTTTCCCTTCAATGTGAGCATACGACCCCCTTATCTCGCAGGGGCCAGCCTGCATTTCATGTTCCCTTTTCTCACGCGAGCGCTCATGGAGCGCTATCCATGCTCAAGTCCTTTGCACTCTCTCTCTCTCTGGACCAAGAGCGGCCACTC
>NW_006203673.1:830424-834526 GCF_000334495.1 Tupaia belangeri chinensis
GCCCACAGCCCCAGAGGCTGCAGTCCAAGATTGGAGGGCGGGGCCTCTGGGGACCTGTCCTTCTTGGCGCCAAGGGCTCCCTGGGCGCTCACCCCATGGCGAGGGCTCCCAGGGCCCCACCTCCTGATTCCATCACCCAGGGAATGAGGGTCCAACATGTGGAGGTTAGGGACCCCAACATTCGGACCATGCAGCCCATTTCCCACTCTCTTGCTGCGGTTGGCACGTGACCCACTGTCCCCCATTGCCGTCCCCAAACGGATTTCCCACAGAGGCTCAGGCTGCAGCCTGCTTGGAAATAGGGTCTTTGCAGATGGGGCGGGTGAGGTGAGGACACATCCTGTCCCTAAGGGGATGGGGATGTCTGTAGGGAGGGCCCCTGGAGGCGGAGGCAGAGGCTGAGATGGAGCTCCCAGGGCTGGGGGGGCAGGAGGAGCCTCTGCCAGAGTGTCAAGCCTGAGATGCAGGACTGCTGGAATCAGGCCCAATGCCTGCAGCTCCTGTGTGATGCTTGTGAAGAATGAAAAACAACCCGGGAACACAGTGAGAGTGTTCATGAGGGAAGGAAAAAAAGCTGGGGCGAGGGGACTGTGGAGCTGGGCGAGGGGTGTGGGGAGCTGGGGCAAAGGGACTGCGGAGCTGGGGCAAGGGGACTATGGAGCTGGGCGAGGGGACTTCGGAGCTGGGGTGAGGGGACTTCGGAGCTGGGGTGAGGGGACTGTGGAGCTGGGTGAGGGGACTTCGGAGCTGGGGTGAGGGGACTGTGGAGCTGGGCGAGGGGACTTTGGAGCTGGGCGAGGGGACTGGGAAGCTAGGCGAGGGGACTGCAGAGAGGGGGCGAGGGGGTTTACCCCAGCAAGGGGGACTTGTGCATGCATTTCCACGTGTCAGGGGATTCACGTCACTCCTCTCTCTCTGGGAGTGGGCTCACAGATCGCTGGACCGTAGGCATTCAGACCCCTTGAATCACCGTTCTGCAGATCTGGCTGAGGTCTGGGGCCACGAGGATCCTGGTTTGGGCCGTGTCTCCCACACGTCTGTGGTGAAGCTTTGTTCTTTGATGCGTTTTCCCTTCAATGTGAGCATACGACCCCCTTATCTCGCAGGGGCCAGCCTGCATTTCATGTTCCCTTTTCTCACGCGAGCGCTCATGGAGCGCTATCCATGCTCAAGTCCTTTGCACTCTCTCTCTCTCTGGACCAAGAGCGGCCACTCTGGGCATGTAGTGGTGATGTGGGAAACGCTGGCTTTAGCTGTTGCTGTGAGCAGGGACTGCTTTTACTGAGAGCAGGACCAGAGTGACTCCCTCCCGGAAGGTGCTGCCTCCTGGTCTGTGTCTCAACTGTGGGTGGGCCTCTCTCCTACCTCGCCTGCTCTCTGAGCCACCTTCCCTGGGGCCTCTGATGGTGGTTGGGAACCTGGAGTCACCCGTCTGTCCTTGCGACAGCGCACCCTGCTGGTCTTGTGCCTAGCCCTTCAGTGCTGCAAGGACCCCTGCCTGGTGTGACCCCAGGGATGTGGCTTCCTCAGCAAGACGCAAGGTCCCTTTTGGTCTCTGCATCTGCCAGGGACACTGGGGAGGGTCTCCCAAGTGTGACCCTGCAGGTCGGAGGCAAGAGCTAGGAGCTGGCCCCACCACAGCCTGTAAGGGGCTCGGACGAATGGCGTCACCTAGTGTGGGGACAACTGGGCCTGGGGTCCTCCTCCACTTCTGTGCCCTGGATTTGCTGACTGGGCATTCGTCCTGGGTGACTAGCTGCCCAACCTCTGGGGCCCTGGTTCCCACGCTGCCCAGCCCTCACATGCCATGGCTGGCCCACACTCTGTGTGTTTTTGTTTTCCCATAGGGCACGTGAGCTCACCGAGACAGAGACAGAGGGAACATGAGAGATCACTCCGGGAGGATGGCCATGCTGCAGTCCCTTTGTTCTCCTCTTGGGATCTGGGGGCACGCATTGTTTTCGAGCACTGAGTCTGGGACTTGAGCTGCCAATCAGCCATGTGGCGTCCCGTCACCTCTACCTCCACCCTAACTTGCAGCCACCCTAAGCCGGCCATCTGCCAGCCTCTACCCACTCTCTCCCCCAACCTCTTCCTGCCATCTGGAGCCTGACGGTCCATCGCTGGACAGCCCTCAGCCCTGCCCCATGCTGGGGCTGCATCCGGGCTGGTGCAGGGCTCAGCACAGATCCACGATATCATCATTGTCCCTAACCGACCTGTCCTTGTCCTTGTCCTGCTTCTCCTCCCATCTCGCTGGCTGGCCAGGGCGTCCAGGAAGAGATCTGGTGGGCATGATCTCTGATGGACAGGGTGACAGTCCTTGGAGACACTGGGCCTGGCAGATGGGGTCACGGTGAGGGTTTGTAATGGGAGGTCGTCCCGGTTCTCACAAGGGCCTTGTAAGAAGGAGCTGAGGGCCAGACAGGAGAGGCAGTGCAGGTGGGGAGCCAAGAGGCAGCAGGTGTGAGCCACAGGGCAGCCTTCAGCAACAAGACGGGCCAGAGTCCCCCAGGCCTCTGCCCTAGGGGTGGCTACCCAGGGAGACGGCTTGCCTCAGCCTGCCGTCCTCTGCCCCAGCAGCCGGAGCAGAAGGTCAGGGGAGGGGGGAACAGACGGTCGGTGGAGCCTCCAACTGCTCCTGCCCTCAGCTCAGCGCCCACTGCGTTCCCAGCCTCTCCTGTCCCTGCGCCCACGCTGGCTACTCCTCGCACTTTTCTTCCGGATGGCTGATCCTTCGTCCACTATGTCTGACCCCGTCCACCACTCTCCCTCCCACACCCTCTCTGCCTCTGTGTCTGTCTTTGTCTCTGTTTTTCTATCTCTTCACCTCTGTGTCTCCATCTCTCTGCGTGTCTGTAGCTTTCTGTTTTTCTGTCTGTCTTTGTGTCTCTGTGTGTAACCATCTCTGTCTCTCCCCGCAATGTCCTGCTCCATTTCATATGTGTGCAGAAGAGGAGGGACACGTGTGTGGACGTGCTGCACGCTGCTCCGCTTGTCCTGCCCAGTGGGAGCCCAAGTGCTGTGAAGCGGAATGTGGGGTCCCGGCCCAGCCACCTGCTGCTGGCCCAGGGTCCAGGTGGGGACTGACTGGGAGCCCTCGCACTGGTCCCCAAGCCCTTCCCACTTCTTCACGTGACTCACAAAATTACGTCGGCCCACAATGCTCATTGTGTTAGTCCCACAGGAGCCTCCCTCACTCCACTCTGCCCCTGCAGGAAACATGAATAAAACATTGGTGCAAGCACATGCGTGTGTGGTCGCAGTGAGGTTGCTGTATCCCGTCCCTGTGGAGACCACCTGTGTGCTGGCGCTGGGCTGCAGGCCAGCTTCACCCCAGGCGGTCTCCTGCCAGCTCCTGGCTCAGGAGGGCTCCCACCTGCCACCCCATCCCTGAGTCTGTGTCCCTGAGTCTGTGTCCCGGGAGTGTGACCAACACCATCCCAACTCATTCCTGGGAACTGCACTGTAACCGCTGTGGAAAACCATGCCGGGTCCTCGGAAAGGGAGGGAGTCATAGTGTGGCCCAGTAACCCCACGTCCGGGTGTGGACCAGGAGTGAGAGGAGGGTCTCAGAGAGATGGCACACACCCTCATGTACAGCGCTACCCGACAGTGGGGCAGGGTGATGTGCCCACGCTGCTGACCTCGGTGACGCGGTGCTGTGGGACAAGCCAGGCACTGCCCGACACCATGGCATGGTCCCACTCACCTGAGGTCCCTGGAGAGATGAAAGTAGCAGGTGTTGCCGGGCTAAGGAAGGGCGGGGTCAGCTTTTAAAGGGGACAGTTTCAGTTTCTCAAGGTAAGTCCTGTGGGCTGGTCCCATGGCCTAGTGGTTAAGGGAGCTGGGTCTCGCATGGCCCACCGTGTGGTTCAAGTTCTATCCCCTGCAGTGTGAAAACGTACCAGGCATGTGTGTGTGCCCACCAATCCCAGCAGGACAGGAAACGGGGAGCCGCGGCCACACTCACTGGGCGCTCTCTACCCCTCTCTCTGCCTCTTTCTCTCTGCCTCTCTCTCTCTCTCCCTCCCTCTCTCTCTCTCTCTCTGCCTCTCTCTGCCCCCTCTCTCTCCATCCCCCTCTCTCTCTCCCTCTCTCT
>NW_006203673.1:834977-837843 GCF_000334495.1 Tupaia belangeri chinensis
CTCTCTCTCTGCCTCTCTCTCTCTGCCTCTCTCTCTGCCTCTCTCTCTGCCTCTCTCTCTCTGCCTCTCTCTCTGCCTCTCTCTCTGCCTCTCTCTCTCTGCCTCTCTCTCTGCCTCTCTCTCTGCCTCTCTCTCTCTGCCTCTCTCTCTGCCTCTCTCTCTGCCTCTCTCTCTGCCTCTCTCTCTCTGCCTCTCTCTCTCTCTCTGCCTCTCTCTCTCTCCCTCTCTCTCTCTGCCTCTCCCTGGCAAACACACGCCCTCAGGCTTATGAAAAAAGCCGAAGATGTCCCATGCACCCAGACCACTAGGTTGATCTGTCCTGTGCCCCACCACAGCAAGGATCAGAGGGAACCCTTCCGAGATGCTTGCGGTATAGATGTGCCCTAACCAGCTTCCTCATTGGGGTCATTTGGAGGGTTCCTGCTTGTCCCCTGTCACGCTCAGCTGCCGTGGCTGTCTGGGGACACAGGTTTTCAGAGACTGGAGCTGTGCTGCGTTTCCAATGGGGGCATCCTCGTCCGTCAGCCGAGTGTGGGCTTGCCTCTTACACATGCACATTGGCTGTGCCACGCATTCTCTGTCTCCTTGCCTTTTCCCAGTGTGGGGGTGCACGGGGGCCAGCGGGGCGTTTCTGGGTGAGGCTCATGGAGGTGCGTGTGAGCAGGGTCTCAGCCTTCCCCTCCCACCTGTGCATCCTAGGCTGTTTGCCAGAAGCCTCGGTTCTGTTAGGGCTCACTCAGGGGAAGCCTCTCCATATCAGTGAGGGAGAGGAGAGGCCCTGAGAAGAAAGGGCACGGGACCTGGCTCTGGGTTGCACGGCCCCGACGGTCAAGAAACATGGAGTGCGGTGTCCTGGCACCAACCCAGCGTCTGCTGCGTGCACGCCGACTCTGAGCCTCCTGCATAGTCTAGGCTGTGGGCTGGACGATGCGTCCTTGGGGATGCGGTGGGCGTGGCCATGCTGGGACTGCAGCTCTTCTGGGTGAAGCTACGGGCGACAGCTACAGCCTAGGTCTGCAGAGCATTGCCTCAGGGGTGGCTGTGGTGGCCTCTGAACTCCAAGGAGAACAGACAGAAAGAAAGCCTCACCTGGACACACGGCGGCAAAATAGCCAACGCCAGAGACGGGAGAGATCTAAAACCCATCTGAGAAGTGGGCTACCTTGAGAGGGGCGACGTTTTGATCAGAAGGTGATTACTCCACAGAAACAGTGCATCTTCAGAGAGGTAATAACCAGCAGCGGAGAAGTCTGCACCTACCAAAACACCCTTCAGGAATGGAGATAAGGTAACGACAGTTTAAAATACATAGGAACTGGCCAGATTTGTCATCAGCAGGTTCACACTAAGAGCAATATGACAAGGCGGCCCCTAAGGGAAGGAAGATGGCTACAGAAGGGAGGGCAGATAGAGGCTAAGTCCAAGCTAGTACTGACTGCAAAATCGCATCTGGGGGGCTCCACCCCTACACAGACCTAAAATACGCCGTCCCGGGAGCATGTAGGTGGAGACGGAAAAATGGAAAGTGTTTGGAGGTCCTTATATCGGGACCAGCAGTTGGCATAATGGCTATGTCACTGGACTCCCATGTAGTCCACCGCGGTTCAAGTCCTGGACCCAGTGGCTTAAACTCACGCCTGGTGCCTGTGTGTGTGTGTGTGCCCAAGATCCTGTGAGGAGAATGGAGGAGAAGGGATTGTGGTGTGGCCATCCCCCCTGGGGGATGATTTCTCGTTTTCTGTCTCTCTGTCTCTCTCTGTCTTTCTGGTGAGCACACATGCTCTATAGCAAATACCTCTAAAAAAAAAAAAAGGTCCTTATATCATCAAAGAAAAGGCAGAAGTATTAATTTATATTAGCCAAGGATGCACGGTCAATTTCCAGTGTAAACACTGTCAGATTGTCAACATTTCATGGTCACCAAACTAAAAGAGGTGACAAATGGAAAAATAGAAAGCGATTATTCAAAGAAAGCAAGGAATGAGAAAATATACACAATTTGGTAAGACAAAAATTGAGTAAATATTAAAATAGCCGTTCAGGGACATGCAGGTGGCATGGTGATTAAGGTATTGGACATCCACATGGCTGACTGCAGTTCGAGTCCTGGACCTGGTGACTTGCTTTTTCACTTTCCCTCTCTGTCTCTCTGTCTCTCTCTCTGGTGAGTGCACAGGCCCTATAGCAAATTTAAAATAATAACAATAATAAATAAAAAGATTAAATAAATAATTATTTTTTTTAGAAAAGGTACCAGTTCAAACCCAAGCATATCGGAATTACACACACACACAGGGGCCTGAGGTGAGTTTCAAGCCCCCAGGGCCAGGACTTGAACCATGGTCGGCCATGCTGGAGCCTAGCGCCTTCACCTACACGCCCCCTAGTGGCCCTCCTCTGAGTGGCAAAGGCCCTGGCAGAAGGGGAGAGGCAGCAGGGTTCTGCTGGCCGTGTCCCCGACAGCTGTCCTTGGCTGCAGGATCCATAATGAGGCAGCATTCCCAAGACTGGGTGGGCAGTGCCCCCTCGAGGCAAGTGTCCTAAGTCGCTGCAGTATTTCTGCGAGTCTGGGGTTTGCAGAGACCTCTGGACAATAGCTCTGCCAGACATTGGTGTGAGCACATGCCCCCCATGGCCTTCCAGGCTGGGGAGTAAGGGTTGACACCTGCGACCCCATGTGGTTCTGGCGCATTCATGGCTCATGCCGGTGTGGGATGGAGGACCGTGTGCTTCTGCACACAGGGAGGCTAGACAGGGACACTCTGCTTTCTGGGAACCCCAAACTGCTTTAAAAACCAGTCTATTTGCTTTACAGAGAGTAAGCTGTGTGAGGGAAGAGAGGAGAGATGGGTGAGGCTGGGGAGGA
>NW_006203673.1:837868-838336 GCF_000334495.1 Tupaia belangeri chinensis
TAGCCAGGGCAACGCCGGCTGAGCCTGCCCATGCTGGGGACGACATGGCTTGGATGACCTGGGACTGGGACCTGCCCGCTAGGCAGCCCTGGTGACGGATGACCCGGGACTGGGACCTGCCTGCTAGGCGGCCCTGGTGACGGATGACCTGGGACCGGCGGCTTTTCCTGACTTATTTTGGCTGCTGGCAACCAGGGCTTCACCCAGGGCCAAAGGCAGAGCAGTGGCTGAGGCCGTCGGGGTCCACGTGGCCGTTGTGTCCTGTCCTCGCCCCACAATGCAGCTCAGGGCCCTCACACCACAGCCTGGAACACCAACAAAGGATTCAGCAGCCGTAACGAAGCAGCCGAGTCCCAATGCAAATCGTGGGTGCCCCCAAGTCTGCGACGTGGAAGGCAGGCCATGATGCCAACCCCGACAAGCGCCTCCTCTACAGCCACCCGAGGTGTCCCGCTGCGGACAGCGCCT
>NW_006203673.1:839463-854730 GCF_000334495.1 Tupaia belangeri chinensis
CTGGCACCCAGGGCTTCACCCAGGGCCAAAGGCAGAGCAGTGGCTGAGGCCGTCGGGGTCCACGTGGCCGTTGTGTCCTGTCCTCGCCCCACAATGCAGCTCAGGGCCCTCACACCACAGCCTGGAACACCAACAAAGGATTCAGCAGCCGTAACGAAGCAGCCGAGTCCCAATGCAAATCGTGGGTGCCCCCAAGTCTGCGACGTGGAAGGCAGGCCATGATGCCAACCCCGACAAGCGCCTCCTCTACAGCCACCCGAGGTGCCCCTGTGGGGACAGTGCCTGTTTGTCTGCAAAGGACCCCGGGCCGCCTGTGCCAGCTCAGCGGTGCTGTTGGGTGAGTGCTCTTGGTGTGTGGGGCAAATTTGCTTCTGAGACTTAGACTCAGAGAGCAGAAGGCCCCAAGGCAGCCAGAGTCTATGGCCATGAAGGCAGGGGACGAGGGCGGCTGTGCTCAGGGGCAGGCCGTCGGCCTCTGGCAGCGCCCCTCCAGGCCACAAGGTGGGACAAACACAAGTGCGCCCACTGGTGGGCAGCCTGCCTGGGGTCGGAGGTTATGGGGTTGAGGCCCTCATCTTACGGGAAGGGAGAAACTGGGCAGCAGCTGGGGACCCCAGTGCCGGGGGCCGCATGGTCACTGGTGGGGTTGCTGGTGTCACTGCATGGCCTTTGATTACCCTCCAGGGGCCTCTCCATGTCCTGAGCTCTTTGAAAACGCAGATGCGAAAGGGTGTCCACCTGTGCTGGGCTACCGGCCACGAGACGGGGCCCCTCAGGCTCAGTCCCTCACAGCACCCTCCGGGCCCCAGGTGGTCAGCTCTCCCCTGGCCACCAAGGGTGGGCTCCTTTCAGAGCTGGCTGAGTCCCCTGACCCTCCAGGCACAGCGTAGACCTCTGTGCAGGGCTTGGAGCCGTCCTCGCTGCCAAGGACCTGGGTCCCTCTGCAAGCCAGGAGAGCAGGTGGGCACATCAGATGGGGGTGGGCAAGATGAGGTGGGGTCCTTGCAGAGAGCCTTTAGTGGGCTTGGGCTGGGGCTTGCAGGAGGGGCAGGTCGTCCAGGCGCGGGGAGCTGCGGCGGCTGCCTGCGGCCCTCTGCCGGGAGCAGACAGAACGCCCCTGCAGGAGCGTGGGCGGGAGCCACCGGGGCAGTGCGGTGACACACCAGCCCTGGGCAGAGCAGGATGGAAACAATGAGCGTGAGGCGCAGCAGCCCCTTACGGGAAGAGGCAAGTGCTGACTGTCCCGGTTCTTATCTGAGCCGCTGCCCTGTGCGCGGGATGGCCAGCCTCCACCGGATGCCAGGCGAGGGCTAGGGCCTCAGGCGCGCGACTGCTTGCCCGCCCTGCTTCCTCCTGCCGCGTTTTGCCTTCTTTTTGAGAATCAGTTTGAACTCAGTCTTGTGCACACTCCGAATGTGCTTGTCACCAGGTGTTCAATTTTAATGGCTGCCCCCTTGTCACTCTGACATGCCCCACCTCGGTTCCCTGGACTGAGCCAGGCCCAGCTGAGCTGGTCAGAGCAGCCTGATTCCTCGGGGAAGCCGGTGCCTCCGGGGCCAGCTCAACCTCTCACTGCGTGGGCGGCTCTGCAAACATGCTCCTGGCACTCCAGCCTACCTCCAGGAGAGGTCTCCCGCAGGTAGGGTTTGGGGCAAAGGGCAGGTGCCTCCATGGCGACAGTGTCCCGCCTCCAGCTACAAGTTCCACCAATAGGCATGGACGTGGGGTAGGCACTGTCCCTGCGGCCTCCAGGGGCTGTTTTCAGACCCTCACCACTCGGGTAGGCATATCTTTAATTTTTATTTTTCTCATTATGAGCAAATTTGAGCATGATTTCGAACTGAACATCAGTTTGAAATTTCATCGTTTAAGGGACACACATGTATGCTCACACTGCACACACATGTGGATGCACATGTGCGCATGCACACATACTGTGCACAGATGTGCACACACGTAGACACAGATGTACATCATGTGCATACACAGTTGCACACACGTCTCAATTGCGTATGCGTGCGTGAAGCTTCTTGCTGTCAGTCTTTGCTCCTCGCCGGGTGTCTGTGTGGTGGGGAGACCCTCAGGCTCCCGCTGTGGAGCCCCCATAGGCACTGTGCACACACATCTCAATTGCGTATGCGTGAAGCTTCTTGCTGTCAGTCTTTGCTCCTCGCCGGGTGTCTGTGTGGTGGGGAGACCCTCAGGCTCCCGCTGTGGAGCCCCCATAGGCACTGCCTGCACGCCATCTCGCTGCATTGAGACGAAGGCTAACTCCACACCCTCATGGGACACCCTTGCGGTTGGGTCCTGGGGCCCATTGTGTTCCCGTCCCGAGTGTCCATCTCGGGAGCCGCGTCGCTGTGTTCCTGTGTGGACATTAGAGTTCTAGAAATGTGGGTTTTCGCTGTATGGTGTCGACTGTAACAGAGCGGGAAGAGCTGGCACCTCTGTGATGCCATGGTGACCAAGAACCGTGTGTCCTGGGGACGAAGCCATGCTGAGTCCCCTCCCCCTGCGGGTTTCACACATTTCTTGTCAAGTGTGTGCCTTCGGCATTTTACTGATCTGTGGCTGCTGACGAGGGAACCTTCCCCGCCCGCTCTGCCTGGTTGCTGTTTGAATGTACGAAAGCCACGTACGTCTCTCTGGGTTTGAACGTCGTCTGCTTCTCCAGCAGGTCTCCCTGTGCCTGTGGCTATTTCCAGGGGACCCGCTGGGATCCAGGCACAGTCCGGTGCCTCCGAGGGGAACCTGCAGCTCGCCTTGCTCAGGCCCGGGTCAGGCTAGCAGGCCAGGACAAGCTCCAGGGCTGGGTGGCGGTGGGCAGCTGTGGCCCCAGAGCCGTGGGCAGGCTGGGAAGGGGTCTGTCATTGTGGTTCACAGCCGCTTGGAACCTGTGTGTCTGGTGGATTCTGTCTCTGGGGACAGCCCCATAAACAGGGAGTGGGGGAGACCCACAGGTGACAGTCCTCTGCCTGTGGGCCCCAGGCCCCTCATTCTATCTGGAACAGCTCACCACCCCAGGTGTCTGGGGTACCTGTGAACTGGAGAGCAGGACCTGGAAGCTGCAACCTCGTCTCTAGCCTCAGCCTGGCCACAACCCTGCCTAGGACCCTGCCTGCTCCCCAACACCGGCTATGGGACAGACTCCTCCAAGCATTCCTTGTTTAATTAGAATAAACTAGAACCAAAGTGGGGGGGTTCTGAATGCCGCCATCAGGACCAGGTTGAACTCTGGCTGCCTTCCCTGATGGCCAGGATGGGTAGGGGCTGGGCCTTGCCATGGTGCCCAGCCCAGGAACGCCTGTGCCACTTGACCTGCTCCTGGTGAAGCTCCTTTAAATAACATGGTGAGTGGCGCCAACCAGGGTCCCCACCTTCCCTAACCTAAATCACAGCCCAGGCGCCTGCCCTGGACCTGCCCCCAGCCAGGGGCACAGCGGAGGGGCTGCCAGCCTCGCCATTCCCTCAGACTTGGAGACCCTTGGGGCTGCAGGCCGCTGGGCAGTGAAGGGGCTTCTAGCCCTGCCTGTCCCCTGCCTCGGTCCCTGCTGCCCAGAGAGCCACATGTAGCCTGGCAGGGGTGAGGACAGGGGCTCCGGAGGGTCTCTGCAGCCAGGAGCTACCTGCCTCACTGAGGCCTCCCCAAGCCCCAGTGGGGAGCACATGGCCTCTGGAGGAGCCCCAGACCATACCCTCCCTGCCTTGGTGCCCTTGAGGGGTAGTGCAGCCTCCATGTCCAGTGTGCAACCCTGGGCCTGCTCTGAGGAGGGTCTCTATCCAGAGCCCCTCCAGGCACAAGCCCTGGGTGCAGCCGTGGCTTCAGGACAGTGGGGCTGCCTCCAGCTGCTCCACTGTGGCCGAAGGCCTGTGTGCCCATCTTCCCCTCGTGGGCCAGGGATGCCCACTGGTTTGGGCTTGAGAAGATATTGGGAGTCCTTTGAAGGCCCACCCAGCAGGGCTGCAGAGGTGGGGGCCACTTGGCCCTTGGGCCCCGTTCCGCATGCCCTCTAGTCCAAACTGCGGGGCAGGTTCTGCAGGGCACAGGCGGCCAGGTAGTTGGTCAGAAGGGCCAAGAACAGTGTCCGTCCTCAGGCCGTGGAGACCGGGGACCCAGAGGGCCATCAGCGGAGCCCCTGCGGCCTGGGCAAGGGGCCGCTGGCCTCTCAGGGAAGATGATGGTGGCATACTCTGTCTGCTCAGGGGCATCGGGGGCTGGGGGCTCTGGGGTCTTCTCTCGCCACTGGAAGTCCAGCTCTCCATAGTCCACAGTGGCCGCAGGCATGCCAGAGGGGTCCTCCTTCTTAGGGAGAGAGGGGGGAGTCAGTGCCTGGAATGGCAGCGCCTGCCCTCAAGGCCCGGCCCTCCCCCAGAGCAGGGCCTTTGCTGCCCCTCCTGGCCCCTGGACTTGGGGAGCAGCCCCTCCTCTCTGCCTCAGCCTCCCCACTAACAGGAGAGAGAAGGTCACAGGGTGGGGGCCTGGGGGGAGCCTGGTGGACACTGGTGGGAACATGTGGCGTGGGCCCCCAGTCAGCTCTCTATCTGTGCCCACCCCTCGAGGGTGGAAATGACAGATACAAGGCCTGGCACTCACCGGGGGCGAGTCCTGACTGCTGGCTCCTCTGGGCCCTGCAGAGAAGCACATCCGGAGCAAAGGTGGACACGCGACCTCCCGGCCCACTCACTGCCCACCCGTCGTGTTGGCCCAGGGCAACCACCAAGGGCCATGTGTACGCACTGCAATGCCCTGTCCTTGCATGTGGCTGCTGTATGGTACATGCGATGCACTGGTGCATGTCAGACCAGGCTGCCCCACCCCAGCACCACCACACGCACAGCCCCATAGGGGGCACAGAAATTGCTGAAGAAACGGACCCTAGGAACCGCTAGCTGGCACAGCCGCTGCCCTGTCCTGCTCAGGGTACCAGTGAGGCTGGGCCCCATGGCCCCCTGGGGCATCTCTTCTGGGAGCTCAGGACTCAGGGCCACGTGGTATGCTGGGACCACGGGCTGGGGCAGAGCTTGGTGCCTCGGGAGGGGCTTGAGAATATCAACCACAGCACGTGACCCAGCCCTGGGCCCACCACGCAGGTCAGGAAGTCCCAGTGCAGGTCAGGGGAGGAGGTCTTTATGCCCCAGGGAGGTCAGGGTGGCTGAGTGGGGTGTCCACGGGCCCTGGGGAGGCAGGGTGTGAGTGGGTGGGGGGGGGTCTCCTCAGTCCCTGGGGAGGTCAGGGTGGGTCAATGAAGGTTCTTGGGCCCCAGGGAGGTCAAGTGTGGGTGGGGAGAAATTCTCGGGCCCCAGAGAGGCCTGGGTGGTCCTCGGGCCCTGGGGAGATCAGGGTGGGTGGGAGAAATCCTTGGGCCCCAGGGAGGTCAGAGTGGGCAAGGGGTCCCCAGGGAATGTTGGGGTGTGTGTGGGAGTTCTCTAGCCCTGGGGAGGTTGGGGTGGGTGGTCCTTGGGCTCAGAAAAGTCGGGTGGGTGGGTGGAAGGAATCCTTGGGCCCTGGGGAGGTCAGGTCCTCAGGCCCTGTGGAGGTCGTGGTAGGCGGGAAGTCTTGGGCCCTGCGATGGTTGGGATTGGGGGGTTCTTGAGCCCTGAGAAGGTCAGGGTGGGCAGGGGAGTCCTTGGGGCCTGAGGAGGTCGGGGTGGGTGGGGGCCTGCCACCCTGTGGAGGTGAGGGCGGGCGGGGGGCCTGCGACACTGAGGTGGTGAGAGTGGACAGCATTTCGCACCGTCTGGCCACAGCAGGGCTCAGCCTGGGCAGCAAGGCCTCGGGCCTGGTCACTCCTGCCACCCCTGCCCTTGGACTGCTCAGAGGGGACAAGAGGGACCCGGGATGCTGGAAGCCTCTCACAGCCCTCTTTGGAGGGCTCTTTTTGGGGTGGGCAGGGAAGTTGGTGGCCTTACCTCGGGGACCACGCTCTGCCCTGAGGCAGGAGGCAGCCAGGACCCAGGCCAGCAGCAGCAGGGTGCCCACCAGGGTGCTCGTGACGCCCACTACCAGGCCTTGGGACTGGCTCTGGGGCTCCGGCGAGGGGCTAGGGTGCTCTGTGGGTGGCTCCAGGACTCTCTCTGGAGGGGCAAAGGTTGGGGGTCAGGGCCACCACAAAGTGCTCCTCGGGCCCCAGAGGCCTGGCCCCAGCCCTGCAGGCCCCAGCCTTGCCTGGGAAGGGCTCCGATGCCCGCCCCGCCCGGCCCACCTGTCACCGTGAGCTCTGCGTGGGGGCTCTCGTTGATCTTGGGGGGCAGGGAGATGGCACCACAGAGGTAGGTGCCGCTGTCGTTGCGCCGGGCGGCCACGATGCTCATGAGGAAGTCGCGCCCGCCTGGCAGCAGCGTGACATGGAAGCGGCGATCGTGGCCCGGCTGGCTGCGGTCCTCGGGGAAGGCGGCCAGCTTGTCCGTCTGGTTGCTGGGGCTCAGGCGGTACCAGTTCAGCACGAAGCGCTCGGTGGTGTTGGAGAAGCTGCAGACGAAGGTGGCGTTCTCCCCCTCAGGCACCGTGAGCTGGGCAGGGGAGAAGGTGAGGAGGCCACGGGGTGCGCCCGGCAGGTCTGGGGGCAGAGGGCGGGGAGAGGAGGGCTCAGTGGCCAGGCCTCGGTTCCTAGAGCAGGAGGGTCCCACCAGCTGGACCCCACAGTCTGCCCTCCTGGTGGGGCCTCCCTCCTGGGCTCCCCTTTAACTTTACGAAAACTGAGGGTGGGGGTCTCAGCTCTGAGTTTGGCCTGGACCCAGGGCCCTTTATTTCCTCAGAACCTTCACCCTCCCTCCGTGGTCCAGGTCGCCAGAACCCGGAGGCAGCCTGAGCCCTGCCCTGCCACTGTCGTGTCCTCGCACAGCGGGGGCAGGGAGGGCAGGGGGGCCTGAGTGGGATGGTCCCCTGGGCAGGCCGGTGCCCAGCCTTCACCCCATTTCAGTACAGGCTCAGAGCTGGGGCCGCCCAGAGTGGGCCCTGCTGCCCTGGGCAGTGGGCAGGGTGGGGCCTTTCACGTTTTTAACAAGATTCTGAGGCCTGGAGTACCAGCCTTGAGGCCAACTGGGCCATTGCTCCTGTGGGGACAGAAACAGAGGCCTGGCCTTGTGCTCCCAGGACAGGGTACCCTGGGACATACCAGGCCCTGGCTTGAGGTGCCCTGCGTGTTTGCACGTGTTCACACTCTCTAGTCGGCATCCTCCCAGGGCCCGCGGGACACAGCAGCACTCCTCCCATGGGCAAGGCTGGGCCCTGGCCAGACCCACAGGGGGCTCTACCCCCAGGAGACCCTCCAGTGGGAAGCTGCATCCACTGCCCCGACTGAGGCTCGGAAGAGGCAGAGGCGGGGCCCACAGTCATGTTGGGCCAGGCCTGTGGAACAGGCCAGTGGAACAGGCCGGATGTGGAGTGCCGTGACCAGACCTGACTCCTGCCCATCTCTGCTGGGCCCCTCGCCCGGCTGATGCCCCATGCTCTTGCTGAAGAAGGGGTCACAGACATTTGGGAGCGTCAGTTGCCTGTGGGGTGGGGAGACCAGGGAGGACCCTGAGCTGGGCTGGCTCCTCTCTCAATTCCTCGGGGGCAAAGCACTGGGGCCTCTTCTGGAGCAGCGAGTCCATTGCACATGCCATAGCCATGCCGTTTCATGCTCAGCACGCACGGCACAGCCATGGTGTCCCATGCCCACCACACAAGGCCTCTGCCATGCCGTTTCGTACCCACCACACAAGGCCTCAGCCATGCCGTTTCGTACCCACCACACAAGGCACGGCACAGCCACACAGTTCCACTCTCACCACACACAGCACAGCCACGCCATCCCATGCCTGCTGCAGGAACACACACCAGGCCGTCCTGACCCATGATGGGGATCATGCCCATTATCCGTGCCTTTGCTGCCCACAGCTTTGGCTGCTCCTGTCAGCTGTGTTCCAACCATTTTTTTTTCTGGAGAGGTTTTTTTTTTTTTTTGCTATAGGGCACGTTCGCTCGCCAGACAGAGGGAGACAGAGAGACAGAAAGCGAGAAATCACCCCCCAGGGGGGATGGCCATGCCGCAATCCCTTCTCCTCCTCCATTCTCCTCTCGGGATCTTGGGCACGCACGCACAAACGCCCAGCGTGAGTTTAAGCCACCGGGTCCAGGATGTGAACTGTGGTTGACTACGTGAGAGTCCAGTGACATAGCCATTATGCTAACTGCTGGTTCCTGTTCCAAAAATATTAAATGGGATATCCAGTAACAAATGTTTCCTCTTTTTTTTAAAAAAATATTTTGCCATAGGGTGCATGCTCTCACTGGAGAGAGAGACAGGGAGGAAACATGAGAAAGCTACCCCATAGGGAATGGTCACACCACAATCCTTCCCCCTCCATTTCTCCCTTCTTTAGGAATTTTGGCATAGTCACACATACGCCCAGGTTGATTTTTAAGCATCTGGGTCTTGGACTCAAACTGTGCAGTCGGCCGTGTGGGGTCCAGTTGCTTTAACCACCAGGCCACCGATTGGCCAGAAAGAAACAATTCCCAAATCTTGAATTGCGTGCCACCTGAGCAGTGCTGAACTCTCATGCCATCTGCTGGACCCTGCCTGGCATGCAGCAGTCTCTGTCCATGTCTCCACATACGTGTCACCTGTGCTAGTCATGCAGAAGCTGTCCTGGCATTCAGCTACAGACACACGGGGAACCACCTGTGGATCTGGGGGTCCACCAGGGCCCTGCGTGTGTCCCTGCAGACAGGGGACGGCTGTGTCATGGTACAGCTGAATGTTACTGGCATCTGACTCTTTCTCAGGGGGAGTATGGCAGAGGGCCTCAGGACCCTTCTCTGTCCCTCCCTCAGGGCTCCATCTGGAATCAGGGCTGAGTCTAAGCCTCCTCCTCTCTGGCCCCACAAGGGCTGTGTGGGCTAGTGTTAGAAACTATGGGGGACCTCACCCAGTCCCTCCCTACCTGCCCCAGGGGCCCAGAGTAGAGGCCGCAGGTAGACAGTCTGGCCCCCCGTGATGCCTCTGGCCTGTCCAGACAGCTCAGCCCACCTGGAAGCTCCAGTAAGTACTGTGTCACTCTGGTCTTCCAGCCTCCACCTCTAGGAAGCCTCCCTGGCCTCCTTCGCTGGTAGAGTGCCCTCCAAGAACCTCGGCTGTTTCCCTAACATTAAGCTAGGGAGCCTCAAAAAGCTCTTAGAAAATGAAATTAAAGTGTGAGTTTACTTTGGTGCAAAATAATTTAAAATGCAAGCATAGTTTTTTCTTTTCCTCTTCCCTGCCAGAGAGTGCATGTGCTTGCCAGATAGAGAGAGACAGAGAGAGTGGGAGAGGATGAGAGCACCCCAGGGGAGTGCTGTCTGGCTTTCCTAGCCACAAGGCCGCTGGGCTAGCCCAGGGTTTTTAATTTTTAAATTTAATTTAATTTAATTTAATTTTTTTACTAACTCCCATTTTCCATGAACGTTTTTGAAGACCTCGTGTTTGAGTTATTCCTGTGGGATTCCATAGCTGTTCCTGGGTTCCGAGGGGTGGCTCTGTCTGATCGTGGGCTCCCAGGGCGGCCCTGCCCAATCGCATATCCAGTCTCAAGAGCTGGCCACTGTGTTGACCCTGTCCACAGACCTTGGCGGCATAACCCAGCAACAAAGCTGAGGGCAGTGTGCCACATCACAGCCCAGCACCCTGGGCGACGTGTGTGCGTGCTCAAGATCCCGAGAGGAGAATGGAGAAGGGGTTGCGGCACAGCCATCCCCCAGGGGGTGATCTCTCACTTTCTGTCTCTTTGTCTCTCTTTGTCTCTCTCTGACAAGAGCATACGCATGATGGCAAACACCTTAAATGAAATGTCATGACCTACATAAATGACCCGGTCTAACTCTTGTGACCTGTCAAGCCGGTGTTAACATCCCCAAATTGCAGGTGAGGAGACAGCGATAAGGGGGGTGCCAGTGGCCACGCAGTCACAATGGCAGTTGGAACTTGAAGTTGAAGCCTAGACCCCAGGCTCCCTCGGCCACTTGGGCGGGCCTCCAACAGACGTAGCCAGATACACGCAGAGGGGCTCCCTATGTGGTGGCCACACGGCTAATCCAGAAGGAGCAAAGAGGCCCAGGGTAGAGAGCCCCCTGAAGCCAGGAGGGACCCAGTCAGGGACAGGAGGAGCAGGTGGGCGGTGCTGCTCTGACACGTGGGGAAACTGAGGCACGGTGTGCTTAAGCCTTGCTCAGGAGAGCATGAGGGCACGTGGCACAGAAGGCCGTCCCTGTCCCCACCTGGTGGTGAGCTGGCTCCTGGGAGCAGGCCTGTGTGCCAGACCCAGAGTGAGCCACAGCTCCCCATGGGGGTCTCAGGTCCTCAGGGGGCACGCGCACCCCTCCTGCCCCTGCTTCTGGGATCCCCAACAAGGCCCCTCTCAGGACACCTCTGGCGACAGATTCTGGACCGCTATGCCCAGTAGTGTCTTCCACTGAGGTTCAGGGGTGACCTGCGGCCTTCCTTGGAGAGGCACACACTGAGGAGGAGACCCAGGGCCCCGGGGAGGGTGCCTCACTCCCGTGCTATGAGCTATGAGTAGGCCCCGGGGGGCTGGGGCAGGGAGGGCCCTGCCATCAGCAACAGTGAGGGGCTACGGACAGAGGCCTTTGGGCAGGGGACAGAGTCCCCAAAAGGGGTGTTGCCTGGGCTCGGTGCTGCCAGTGGCATGGTACCCTGGCACTGCCGGCTCAGAGGACGGCCTGGGCTGGCCTCGTGTCCCTGCGAGCAGGCTGGACACAGATGGCCAAGGGCGGGCTGAGCAACCTGGCACATGCAGTGAGAAGGAGCCCCCGCCCCACTGTGGGGACAGGACTGAAGGCTCCCTAGGGACGGTCCAGACCCGGGGGTCGGGGCACAGCCTGATTTTCAGACCCACTGTGACCATGCTGAGACGCCCTGGGAACTGGACAGCCCAGAGTCTTGTCCAGAGACCCCAACTGGGCCGTACCAGGCCTGAGGCATGTTGGTCACATGTGGCCACACTTCAGATGGAACGAGACACATCACCCCTTTAATCCAACCAGCCACGTTCTGAAGTCCGGAGGGCCACGAGGGGCTGCGGTGGCCAAGAGGGGGTTCTGGTCAGCCTGGTCCTTGGGTCTCCAGTAGGGTGCTGGCTGGCCTGGCCCCTGGGTGCAGGGCCAGCTGAGGTGGGCAGCCATCCTGCCTGCCCACGAGCAAGGTAGGGACTTGTGGAGCCTGAGTGGGCGCTCCATCTCCCCAAAGCCACACAGCGCAGGCACCGGCAACGCCAGGGAGCCCTGGACTTGACCCCACCCTCGGGGCCTCCCCATCCCCCAGGGACGACCAGCACAAGCCCCGCAGCCATGTCTCCTACCTAGCAGCCGTCCTGGCCTCCAGCCCAGCTGTAGCGCGGCCCAGACCAGTGGCCAGAGCAGTCGCCAGGTCTGCGTGGTCTGCATGGCAGTGGAGTCTGTCGCTCCCGTGCCGGCTCCTCCCTCCTCTGCTGCTCTGGCAGAACTGACAGGGGAAAGGAAACTGTCCCGGGTCAGGTCGAGGGAGGGGACCGCCCCTCACCCCCGCCCCTCTTCCTCCACACCCACGTGGGTGGGGAGAGCCAGGGGAGTGTGGAGGGAGAGCAGGGGTGGGGGGGAGGAACGGAAGCCTGGGGCAGTTCGCCCTGACCCGGCAGGGTCTGCACCTGGACTGCCAGCTCCCAGGCTGGGTGGGAGGGCCTCCCCCGCCCGCCCCAAGGCCCTGCCCCTAGGAGAGGTGGCAAGGTAGCTGCCCTCCCTGGGCTCTCACAGAAGCAGGGGCCTGAGCCCTCAGCTCCCTCTGGCCCAGCATTTGAACCCTGGCTAGCCAAGCAACCCGCCACCCTCCGCATTGCCGGGGCACGTGCGCCCAGCCTCTGCCGCACTCCAGCTGCCCTCTCCAAGCCAGGGCTTGTGAGAGCACAGGTGGCCCTGCCCAAGGATGGCTGTCTGGGCCTGGTAGCAAGCCTTCGAGCTAGCCCCCACGCCAGGCTCAGGTGGCTGCATTTCTAGTCTTTCCATGCCAGCTGCCTCCTGACTGCTGGGGCACAGCTCACCCTCCGGCAGGACGTCCTTGGCTCCTGCCTGCCTGGGGGCTGGGGGTGCAGGGCCTGGTCATTCCCGAGACAGTTAGGGTATATTGTACTCTGCACCAAGTGGTTGCTGACGGTGAGTGGAAAATAGGAAAAGTGAAACTGCTGATATTAGTGATGAGATGCGTAGGCCTCATCTGCTTAAAATAACCGAGGCTCTAGCCTGCCACAGCCGGAGAGGCGCCAGCCGGGGAGCCAGCGGAAAAAGAGCATCAAAGTGTGTCTGTGAGCAGCTGGGCGCCTCGAGGCAGAGGGAGACAGCCCGTGGGTGGCAGAGAGCAGGGCAGCCTGGCGGTCCCGAGCAGGCGGGGGCTCAGGTGGCGAGATTGCGTCCTAGCTGGCTACCAGGCTGGGGGAGGGCTCTTTACTCCTGACATTCGGCCCAGGCAGCTGGGGCCCTCCTGTGGGCTCCAGGCTCTGGGTTCACTTCCTGGGCTGGAGAGGAGTGAGGGCTCAGGGGGAGTCTCTGGGATGGGAGCCCCCAGGGTCTCTTCCCCACATAGGCCCTGACCAGTTCTGCTGCTGGCCTCTGCTGCCTGCTCCTCCCTCTTCTCCCTCTCCCTCGCTCCCCCTGGAGCCCTGGCAGTGGAGGGGTGACCCATGGGGGTGGGCTCTGAGGAGTCAGGGCAGAGCCTGCGGTCTTCCTGTGCACTGCCTCCTGGGGCTGGCTCTTGAGGGGAGGGCCTGCAGGCAGGGGTGTGAGGAGCGAGCTGGCCCAGGACCAAGCCCCGAGGGGCATGAAGGGCAGGGGTCAGGCCTGGTGGCCTCATGGAGCTGCCTCCAGGATCTCACTCCTGGCCTCGCACCAACACCGTTCCCCAACACTGTGCCCAACACACATGTACAGACACGCTACCCCAGCTCACACATATGCACACACATGCTACCCCAGCTCACATACACCCTGCCTCCTGCTCAGTCTCATTCGGAGTCCCAAGTGCTGGGACCCAGCCCTTCCCTGCTGATTTCTCAGCCTGGGGCCCCTGCTTTTCCCTGTCCCCACCTCCCGACAGGGGCCACCTCCTCTCCAAATGACTAGGGTGGTTCTGGGGTGACCAGATGCAGTGCAGGGTGGTGTGAAGGGAGCAGGCAGTTCCAGAGCCAGAGCAACTAGCACCACCCATGGTGGGGCATTGCAGACTCAGGGCCTCAGCCCTGCCCTGCCCACTGGCTCCAGTGCTGCCCATGTGGCTGGGCCCTGCACCTTTGGAAGACCCGTGGGTGCTTAGGGTCTGGCGTGACTTGTGCTCATCTGGGTGTGTGGGCGGGGAGGGCTCACGTGTTCCCACACAGTGAAGCTACAGGACACTGCACCATGAGAGCCGTCCTTGCGGTCCTGTGGAAGTGGTGCTGGACCCTCCTGCAGGCAGAAGCTGTCTTGCGGCTGTGCTCTGACAGTGGCATGTCCCAGGTGGGCAGTATGCACAGCCATTGTCTGTGGGTGGGCGCCTCTCTGTCTAGCTGCTCCCTGCTGTGGTACACGGGAGCGGGTTTGTCCTGGTGACATGGGAAGGCTGTGAGGGTCCTTGGTGTGCAGCGTCGGGTGGGCCTTGGTGCTGGTGTGGGCAGCTTGGGGTCCTGGGCTCTAGGGGAGGCTGGCACCTGTTTCCTGGGGGAATGCCCACAGGGCTCTGGGCAGTGAGAGAGACCCTCTCCCTTCCCAGACAGGATCTTGCGCTCAGCGCCCTGGAGAGGTCTTCCCCTCAGCGGGTGTCAGGACTCCAAGGAAGACTCAGGAGACATCGTCTAAGGAGGAAAAGGAGTTTACTGAGAGGGCGCCTGAGGGTCTGAAGGTGGAGGTGCCTTAGCTGCCCCCTCTAGAAAAGAGGAGAGTCTTTCATGGGATGGTTGACAAGCCACCTGTAAGGCCACACATGTGGCAGACACACAGGGGCGTCAGCGTGGTGGGGCCAGCAGTCTGTACCTTGTGGGTTTGCTCCGTTTCGGGGGCTGGGCCTCCCTGAAACGTGGTGTCCTCAGTGGTTTTGGGGCCAGCGTGCCCTGACACTGGGCGCTCAGAGTTCCCAGGGCGTTAGCCTGAGGGACACGACATGTGCCCCAGCAAGGTGGTGGGCGGGGGTGGGGTGTGGGACATGGAGCTGCACAGAGGGAAGGGCCCTGGGACCCCGTGCTCTTGGGGCAGCAGCATGGATGAACACGTGAGTAAACACACGCCACACGGTCACAGCTCCATACACTGCGTCGACACATGCTGGGTATGCAGGGACACACACCTACACAGGTACCACACACAGCGTGGGTGCCAAGTAGCAGGGGTGACACCCACACCAGGGCCCAAGCTACAGCCTGGTTCACAGCGCTCTCTGAGGTTGGGGCAGGAAATGGTTAATAGTGTTTGCAAATAAAAACACTCTGTTCTACCCTGTTTTGAAACAACTCCCTGGAGTTGAAAAGAGCACCTCATTTATAGGCTCAGTGTAAGAATCGCGTTTTTAAAACCCTCACTAAGTCAGCCTGAGAAGGGGATGACAGCATTGTTCCCCCAGGCGGGTCCCAGCTGGCTCCTGCCCGTCTCAGCACTGCTTCAAAGACTACAGTGCAAGCAGGGGACTTAAATGTGAATTTACATTCAAGTCTCCCGTGTGTGTGTGTGTGTGTGTGTGTGTGTGTGTGTGTGTGTGCATGTGTAGGTGTGAATGCATGTGAATGCATGTTCATGTGTTTGCATTGTGTGTGAATGTGTATGTTCCTGTGTGTAGTGTGTGCTGTGTAGATATAATGCATGGTATGTGTGTAGGTATGTGTTCATGCATGCATAGCATGTGTTGATGTGGAGTGTGGAGCTATGAATGTGTGGTGTGTGTGTTTATTCATGTGTGAAAGTATTGTGTGTAGGTGTGTGTCCGTGTGTAAGTGTATATGTATGTCCATGTTCATTGCATGTATGAATGCATGTATGCATAGTGTGTGTAGATGTGGGTATAGTGGCATTGTGTGCAGGTGTGCACACGTGTTCATGTATGGTGTGTAGATGTGTGTATGTGTTTAGCATGTGTGTATCTATTGGTGCAGACGTGTATGTAGCTTAGTGCTCATATGTGCTGCATGTGTGTCTGTGTGATAGGTCCGAATGTGTGTGAGTGTAGGTCTGTGTTTTCATGCATTGTGTACTCTGTATTGTGAGTGTTGTAAATGAGTGTGTCTATGTGTCGTGTA